>NC_060144.1:393757379-394357379 GCF_021461385.2 Schistocerca piceifrons | reverse complement strand
ATTTAGGCCTGCTGGAAACCAACCGGGGGCCGGTTTGGGCCCAAAACGCCTGCTGCCCACCCGTGGTTTAAATCATTAGCGTGAAAATGTCAACAAAACTGAAACTGTGTAATAGTGATAAAGACAAAATAAAAGAACATTCTAGTGCACGTTACTCTTGCAAGTGTGGCATATTATTAACATTCAAAAGACTGCAGTGCTATTGGATTACCTTTCAACTATAATACTCAATGGTATGAGAATAGTCACTACTCAGTCATTCATAACGCGTCAAATACATATAAAGAGTTGAGTTATTTGATAGAATTTCAGCCATTGTAGTGGCAGTTACAGATTCGCGCTCATCACTATTGTTAAAATACCTTTTTTTGTTAGGGGCAATGACATTTAGACCTGTTCTCCACGAAATCGACGAATAATTTATTTCAGATTCTCTGTAGACCATTACACTTTCTCGTCAATCACACGCTACTGGATACATCATAGATCTGAATCGCGTTTAATCAGAAATGTTACTTTTTTGACAACTGTCTATAAAAGTTCATGACCAGATTACTAACTCATATTGTTGCTTTTATTACGCTTTATCTTTCATACTAATAGTCCAAATCTGTCTCTCGTTTCACATCGATTGCTGTTCGACGATGCCTACTCAAAATTGTAGTTGTCTCCACTCGATTCGAATGACTCAATGTCTGTGTGAAAACGCTGGCTCTTTCGAATGAAAAGAAATCTCACATTTTCAACTGTCTGCAAGTTACTACAAAAGTTGGCCTCGGTAGATATGGTACCTTGACAAGTTGACGGAAGTGTCTGTAAGTATATTTCTTACTCATATGTCGTAAAGCAGCATTATGTATATGGCATAATTGGCTAAAATACTGTTTTCACAGAGAAAACGATAATTTCGTGAAGCATTTAACACCAACATAGTGCTAACAACTGCTATTTGCTGTTCGTATGTTTGCCTTGGTTAATCGCGTGCCCCTATAGGAAACTCTGTGTGTTCGCTTTTTTTGGAATTGGGTTATTTAGTCAAAAATTTGTTGTGAAGTGGAACGTTAATCTACAAACTGCTTGCAATACACTAAATTCATATTCAGCAACATCATTATTCTTACCAAATTCTCAGTTTGCAATGTAATTGTACTATCTTTGTAAGTCCATATACTCATAATAGCTGTTCGTAATTTGTACTGTGGCTAGCAGTATGTGCACTGTCTAATACAGATACTGCTGTCAGTACAACGAAATTTATGAATTTCAGTAACATTGAGACTCGATCGGGATCCTCACTTCCTTCATCGTACTTGGCGAACAGGAAAGGGTATCAAACATCATATCTTCGAGGGAGCTCTACTACCTTATCACTTCGTTAAACGTTCAGCTGGCACTATAAACAATTAGAACTCTCTCTCTCTCTCTATCTCTCTCTTTCTCTTTCTCTTTCTCTCTCTCTCTCTCTCTCTCTCTCTCTCTGTTAGTGTGTGCGTGTGGGACGGTGGTAAGGGGGTTGTGGGGATGCGGGTGCGGGAGAGGAGTTGGAGAGGGTGCGTCCGCGGATCAGCTGTTAAATGCAGCCGATCTAACAGTACGAATGACAACAACAGTGGGAACTACAACAGGGTGGTAAAAGTGTTGTTCTGGCTGACTATTCGTGCTAGCGACACTCGCCACGTGTGTCGACAAGTCGACAACAAACAGCGCCCAGGTACAGGTATGTTGGCATCAAAAATAGAGCTGTGTGTGAGGCACCGTCATAACCCCCTTGTCATTCAGATAAATGTAAATTCTCTCGCTACACTCTGACCCCCCCGCCCCCCACCACCCCTCAACCGCACCCCTTTTCGACAGAAACTTTCACATTGTAGTATTACGTAGTTTACATGGTTTATACTGATATTATAATGCGCCAGAAATAAATTTAGTAATAATTTTCTAGTTGTATTTGAACCGTAAAATTACTACTGGTTCACCAAAGGCTAATAATCTCAATCAGTACACAAAATGTTGAGTGGAAGTAGGTACCAAGGAATAATTGGTGAAATTACACACAATTTTCAGGAAAACTCTTTATTCAAATTTGGTGCAAGACTTTACGATAATAAAAAAAAGAAGAAACAATCATTTAACAAATAAGTCACAATTTACGATAGGAAAGGACTTTTAAATTATTAAATTATTATACAAAAATTCACGCCAGTAAAAGGCAAGAACAGGCAAGCTATTTAACGTGTACAACCCCACGCTATATAATATTTCAAGATCAGCTAAATTACAGATGAATTTTATTCCAGACATTTAATGGCGCAGAATCTACCTCGTCTGCAACATATAAGACAATCCTGTTTACAAAAGTTCTCAAAATAGAAAAACCAAAATGCATGAGTCATGCACACGGGGGGACATTCGCAGTTAATAACATTAACATTTCCAAAATATATAAAAAACTAATTTTACAAATTTCTGCCAGTTTACTTACGGAGAAAACACACACGTTCGCCAGGTAGGACTTGCGAAGTTTTACAACATTCTTCTCAGAAGGCAACAACTTCTACCCGTAATGAAATGGCAAGCTTTGCATGGCAAGAAATCACACTAACAACCAACTACCTGTGTAAAACACGTAAGTACGTTGAGTAAAAGCCGTAAAAGGTATTGAATTGGAAAAACACACAACAGTTTTTGCTGACTAGAAACAATATAAAAAATCCACTACATCGTACATTAACCTTCCTCGATTATAGCCAGATATACATAAACACAATTTTATGTAAGTTACAGCTTCCAGATCAACAGGAATTCGTTATGCAGTTGACTAGTTCTTACCACGAGGCAAAAGGAATTTTCCTTCTTTCTTAGAGTACCTTTTACACGTGAGTCTAGTAATACTAGTTATGGCAGGCGAGAGAATGGATGAGGTCTGGGGGCCTTGCATTTTAAACAGTACAGCCATTGGTGCCTTAGACCCTCACAGACATGGCACAGGCTAACAGTCAAATAAACCTGTAGGTATTGTATTGTATTGTATGTTAAGAGGGGCCTAGAAACGACGGAGGGGTTCCGTGCCCGCCACTGCCGCAGTGATCCACAACCCCACGACTATGGCAGTCCACTTCACCCCTCCGCCACCCCACACGGAACTCAGGGTCATTGTGCGGTTCGGCCCCCGGTGGAACCCCTCACCCCCTTCCCCAAGGGAACGTCTCACACCAGACGTGTGTAACCCTATGTTTGCGTTAACATTTCCAAAATATATAAAAAACAAATTTTACAATTTTCTGCCAGTTAACTTACGGCAAACACACACACACTCGCAGAATAAGGGGAACCAGACCGCATTCGCCGAGACAGATGGAAATCGCCTAAAAACCATCCGCCGACCGGATTCGTGCCGGGAACCAGGCGCTCCTTCCCGCCCGCAAAACCTGTAGGTATGCTGGGAAGGGAAAGAAGCAATCAGAACCACAGATTTTCTCGTACTCCCCCCCCCCCCCCCTTTCGTCTTCAAAAGGGGACAAACGGACCACCCTTTCTAAAATTACCACCTTCCCACGGGTGGGAAGACGAGAATCAATGGCGGGAAACCCACAAAAAATACCGCTGGTATAGGTAACAAGAATAAGTAAGTTGAATTCAATTAAATTTCATAAATTCTGTTAACAATCAACACTCAAGTTCTGGTGCGTTACGACTCCCAGGACTGAACCAACGCAGCACCTCCAAATGCTCTGCCGAGCCGCCCGCTACCAGCCGTTTCAATGGACGCAGGAAGGGGCGCCGATTTTCAGTACCTCCTCGCTGGTTGACAACATACGGCCGAACTGCAGATTAGGCCCCTTGAGGACCCACGCTCAGGAAGATTCCTTTCAGGACCAGCAGTTAACGCCCCATACCACGGAGCCGCTGCTCACGTCGTCGCTTACGCTGATGCCGCGGTCTGCGTGCTGTCCCTCTAGCACCGGCAGAGAAGTCGCTTCTTGATGCCCCGAATGCCAACTCACGACGAGAGCCCATACAGCCACTACATAAACCCACGCCAACAGCCCACTTTTCCCCTTTCCCTCTAGAGGGAGACACCGAAGCCTTTAATTGCGACAACGGCGCCACCGCCAGAAAACGGAGGGCGACTGCATCACGCTATGTGCTGGGGAGCGCTTTTCAAAACTAACTTTGCTACGGCTCAGTATTTGTGGAAAGAAGGAACTAAAATAATAGCATTGAAATATTTTCTGCAGATTGTGAACAAGGAATGGTTTAGAATGTCGATACATCTCAAACTTAGGACCACACGCTTTATTTTAGAATCTTAAGTTCTTTTTAAAGCTCTCAGTGAACATCGTTTACCCACTCCACACTAGTGCAAGAGTGTAGGGAGCCAAGAGGGAAACGTTGACGGACGGGTGTCATTGTTGGGCGATGATGCACACGGACAGTGCAGTGTATGTGCTAAAATTAGGCCTCTGTAGTGTTACGATATTATGAGGCAATACGCTAACAGCGTAAAAACGCAGCTAACCCAATTTGCTGAAGACTTCTACATTCCCCCCCTCCCCTCTCCCTAGTATGTCGGTGATCTAGATGGCCAGTATCGTATATGGTTCAAATGGTTCAAATGCCTCTGAGCACTATGAGACTGAACAGCTGTGGTCATCAGTCCCCTAGAACTTAGAACTACTTAAATCTAACTAACCTAAGGACATCACACACATCCATGCCCGAAGCAGGATTCGAACCTGCGACCGTAGCAGTCGCGCGGTTATCGTATATCCGACACTAAGTCACATAGAGACCTTGAGAAAATATTTCCTTGTATGAAATTTTATACTATCCCGGTAATATTGTGCCGTGCGTCGAAACCTTCGGCAGAGTTTTGTATTGTTCGACTGCTTCCCTGGCTGCATTGCTGGTTGTGCAGAATCTCTTTGCCAGAGGAGCTTGTGGTGCGAGTGCGGTCCACGAGGCGATATGACTCGGGAAGGGTTGGTGTCCTGAGTTAGCAATGGCACGAGGAAGGTGGCGTGCGGGGTCTTGTTCTGGGACCAGCTCCTGTATGCCGAAAAACGACGTGGACACACCTGGGGTGATAGCGCAGCCTAGTTGTAGCTGGGAGCCGTTGTTTGACGAGCTGTAATTTGGAAAGGAGCCCCCTTTTGCATGCAAGAGGGTTTTGGTTGCACAGTATTGGTGTTTCCTGAAGGAGATCGGCGCCTAAATCAACGGCTGGAGGTCTGTACATCCGTCTCCATACTGTCACAGTGCCCTGGTTACATTGGCACGAGAGCACTGGCTAACTCCACGTGAAGCTGAGTACCGTTATTGTTGACTACTTGCCCATCTGTGTGTTTTACTTGTTCATTTAGGAAAATTGTAATTGAGTCTGCTCCCACTCGTGCAAGTAACACAGATATGCGCTCAATGATTTTGAAAGTAAGACGTCGACAACCACCCTGAGTAAAGAGCCTAAGAGAGTTAGGTCGTATGTAAAATCAATAAGTGGATCATAATCATCTACTCATTCTTTCAGCGACCACACCGACACCGAAACGGAAAATAACAGAGAGAAGGCCGAAATACTGAATTGGGTCTTCCGCAGTTGATTCACCCCGGACGATCTGCCCCTCCTCTCTATCGTCGTGCCAATGTCGAAATTCCAGATACTGAGATAATCGATAGCGGAACTGAAAATCAGCTTCAATCACTTCAGTAGTGGAAAGGCTTCAGGACCAGATGGGATACCTATAATATTCTATAAAGATTATGCGAAGGACCTTACTCCTCTTCCAGCAGTAATTTATCGTAAATCGCTTGAGCAACAAAAGGCACCTGACGACTGGAAAAATGCTCAGGTCATTCCCGTTTTTAAGGAAGGCCGTGAGACAGATCCACACAATTATGGACCTATATCGTTGACGTCAGTCTGTTGTAGAATTACGGAACGTGTTTTGTGCTCAAGAAATGAACATCTCCTCTAGAAAAATTGAAACGTCCCCTTTTGAAAAATTATATATGACTGTGCTTAAACTGACAAACAAAATTTTTTTAGCGCAACGCAATCTGACTTTCATAAATCCCTACAAAAGAATGGCCCTGACTAACATTAACCTTTACCTTTCACAAATCACTTACCTCGCAAAAATCTTGTTTACTCAAGCTACTGCAATACAGCGAGCGCCACTACTGCCAGCTAAATAAAAGATTCAAACTACTGAAGGCACTAACTACTGACAGGCGTAGTTAGCAAATGAAAGATTTTGATAGAGAAGAAACAATGTATTTACCTTAATAGTGTTCAAAGGTCATAATATATATAGCAGTTCATGATATCCAGTCTTACAAATTTCAAAACTCCGCCTTTTCTTTCCCCACATCCACCACTGCTGGCGGCTCACCTCCAACTGCGCCACGCTACGCACTGTTAACATCCAGCGGCCCAACACTACAATGGCCAACAACAATGCAAACCAGCCACAGACTGCACACAGCACAGCCAGTGATTTTCATACAGAGCGCTACGTGGCGTAACCAATATAAGAACCGAAACAGCCTACTTACAAAATCTACACGGATTCCATAAACAGAGATCCTGTGAAACTCAGTTCGCTGTATTCCTCCATGTGATCCACAGCACAGTGGACAACGGCGCTAAGGTTGATTTCAGTAAGGCATTTGACACCGTCCCGGATTGTCGTTTAATGAAAAACATACGCGCTTACAGAGTATCGGAGCAGATTTGCGATTTGATTCAAGACTACCTTGCAGATAATGCTCAGTACGTCGCTCTTAACAGAACTTAATCGACAAAAATAAATGTACTTTCCGAAGCACCACAGGATAGTGTGACAGGACCGTTGCTGTTTACAACGTATATAAATGATCTAGTAGAAAGCGTTGGATGCTCTTTAAGGCTATTCGCAAATGATGCAGTTGTC
This sequence comes from Schistocerca piceifrons, assembly GCF_021461385.2. NCBI lineage: Eukaryota > Metazoa > Arthropoda > Insecta > Orthoptera > Acrididae > Schistocerca > Schistocerca piceifrons. Next base: position 394,350,447 of record NC_060144.1, on the reverse strand, counting down.
TATACCAAAGTAGCAACGCCAGGAGATAGTAAAAATCTGCTGAACGACCTGAAGAGAACTGGTTAATGGTGCGGGCTCTGGCAGTTGATGCTGAAATGAAATAAATGTATCATATTTCGCATACATAGGAAAAGAAATCCATTGCTGTACAGCTACACTGTTGATGACAAACAGATGGAGACAGCGTCTGCAGTAAAATATTATGTGTAACTATCCAGTGCGACCTTAAGTGTAATGACCATATAAAACAGATAGGGGGAAAAACATACAACAGACTCAGATTCATCGGGAGAATATTAAGGAACTGTAACTCATCCACGAATGAAGTGGCTTATAAGGCTCCTATTCGCCCGAGTCTTGAGAATTGTTCATCTATCGTGTATCCCTATCAGGTAGGACTGATAGAGGAAATAGAGAAAATCCAACGAAGAACGGGGTGTTTCATCACGGGATGGTTAGCTGGCAAGAGAGTGTTGAGAAGATGCTAAACAAACTCCACTGGCAGACTTTACAAGAGAGTCGTTGTGCTTCACAGAGAGATTTACTAATGGCATTTCGGGACAGCAATGTTCAGGAGAAAAAAAATGTTCAAATGGCTCTGAGCACTATAGGACTTAACATCTAATTTCACCAGTCCCCTAGAACTTAATACTACTTAAACCTAACGAACCTAAGGACATCACACACATCCATGCCCGAGGCAGGATTCGAAACTGCGACCGTAGCAGTCTCGCAGTTCCGGACTGAAGCCCCTAGAACCGCTCGGCCACCGCGGCCGGCCTTTCAGGAGAAGTCGGACAACATATTACTTCCCCCCACAGACATCTCACGTATTGACCACGAGGAGAAAATTCGAGAAATTAGAGCCAATACAGGGGCTTACCGACAATCATTCATCCCACACAATATGCGAGGGTGGAACAAGGTTGGAGGGATCAGATAGTAGCAACGGAAGTACCCTCCGCTACACACCATTAGATGGCTAGTAGAGCATGATGTAGGTGTAGACATTTTGTGAATCCCTCTTCTTGGCCTGGTATCATACAGATTACGTTCAAATCTCCACACAACCACCACTCATCATCATCATATTTCATTCTCCACAAAATACTACTAACTTCCATAACTCTTCCTCGGCTTCACTGAGTGTGCTACTGAAACTGAAGAAGGAGCACTGTCTTTATGTAGCAGCGCACCCTTCAGCCCTTCAAACTTCTGGCCCTATAATCGATAACTAGTCTAGTCATTTGGACCATATGTAGCAGAACCTAGTTCATTTATATTCTGCTATGTTATTACAGTAAAATAGATTTACTTCATCACTAAAGTGTTGCAAGAGGACCCTAGGACGTGCTGCCATTTACCTTGAAACAATCAACCAGTTCCTTTTAATATATTTGTTTCAAGAGATACCATTGTTGTATTGGTGTTATGGTTCACGCTCACACAAATGGTTGTCAAATAAAGAAAAACTTAAAAAAAATAATTTGCAAAGAGATAGTTTGTGGTATGAATGTATGGGCTTCGTCTTTGGACTCAGGAAATATTATTTAACGTCGAAGAAACCTCAAAATCTAAAGCAGCAAAAACCTCTGTTAACTCGAGCAATGACAGAACAGCATTTTGGCGTGATACTGATCGAATGCTGATAAGAGTATTCACATCCATACGGGTAAGCTCCAATTCTTCGAAGGTAGAATGAGTGCCATTGTTTGTTCTTCGCGGCTTTGTGTTTTTGCGCTTAACTGTTGCAAGAGTCTTCCAAACGTTTTATGCACTGGATTTCCACTACGCTGATTCCCTGTCGTTTCCAGTTGGTTGTCGATATATGAAAGTTGTTTGCTAAATACGGTACAGGGTGCAATAAAATTTCATTAACACTGATGTACACTTCGTCTTTTTTTGTACTGATACTGAAGTATCACAGACCCTCACCTCACTTCTGACGGTGTCAGTGTACAACACAGCATCCCATTTGCAGAGCTGTAGCGCAATTTCCCGTCTAATACTGCGGAAATATTGGTCGAGTTAGCGGGTCCTAGATAGAAAAATAGACACAATAAAATAGTTTTTTCTGTGCAAGAAGAACAATTCAAGGATGTTAGCAACGTTGCCATAAAACATTTTTTACATCGTAACTTTCGACTAAATCGCTACAGGTGAGAATAACACGTTTCTCCTTCTTCAACATCCTAGAATGCTGATAATTTTATCACGGAAATAGCCTGTATATTTCCAGGTGGATTTGCGGACACCCACGGCTATGCTGATACCATGTTGAAAACCGCAGTTCCGTTATGTTTATTTATTTTTGTATTAAATTTTGAGATGAAAAACGTCACGACATAATGAAATCGACAATAGAAGTAGAAAGTTAGCGAATAACGTTGTTAAAGACGATACTGAAAACAAGACAGAGTAAAGAACATAACTAGGTTGTATCGTATATTGTAGTGTTAGTTCCAGTCTAAGGAAACAACAAAAATCGTCGTTATAATATCTACTCCGGTTCAAAATGATTACCTTCAGACCTGATTATATCATCAAAATATGTCCAAGATAACGTATAATGTGTAGATTATTCGCTTTACCATGTCACTCTGATTTCATAATATGATACAGGGCTTCTGTTTTAATCAGATCTGAAGATGGTCGTTATGGACCGAAGCCGACAGTCACACGGCAGTTTCAGTGATCATCAACTGGAATCAAAGAATCAAGTTCTGGTCTTCCTGGATCACTTTCTTTATTCGTGACGATGTCGCATGTTGTGAAACTGCATATTAACCTTTCACCACAGTTAAACTTAAAGAAGTGATTGAGGATTTAGTGGGTGCAATTAGTCGCAAATAAACCAAGACAATCATTGAAACAGCCAAAGCAATCAAAGACACTACCGGATCAAACCTATCGGACATCCCTACGTAATCGGAACAGTCCACTAGATTTAACGAGAGACCTGATCATGCCTACGTAATCGGAATTGACCACTAGATGTAACGAGAGACGGCCTGTCACTATAAAAGGAGGTAAGGAGTATTGTCACTAGAGAAACAGTTACAACAGACTGGGTCAGTCAGGAGAGCTTAGTGACTTCTAGCGTGGACAAATCATTGGATGACCCGAGAGTAACAGACCCATTAGGCACGCTCCAACTCTTCTAAAGCTACCCAGTTTCGCTGTTAGTAATGTGACTAGGATACAAGAAGGAACAACCACAATTTAAACAAGACCTGACAGAGTTCATGAACTGACTGACAGGAACTGTCCAACATTACGAAGGGTGATTGTAAGAAACAGTCGTGAGCAGCAAAGTGCTACCAGCAGTACAGTTAGAGCAAGCAACTTGCGTAGCGAGTTAAAAATAATGGGGTACAATCTTAGCAGTAGCCCAAACACTTTTAAGTCTAAACTGAAGAGTTTCCTCATGGCTCACTCCTTCTATTCTGTCGAGGAGCTCCTGGAAGAGATAAAAAATTAAGCAAATTCCAGTGTTACATTCTTGATTTTCTTTATTTAAACTAACGACTTGTTTCATTTTATCTGTTTCTACAATCGTGTTATAATTTCATGTATTGACTCGTTCCATGACCATGGAGACTTCTCCGAAATGTGGTCCCACGGAACAATAAATAAATAAATAAATAAAATAAAATTGAGCAGTTCTTCATAAGACACACGTGGCCATAGTCAATGCTATGTGACGCTTGAGGTAGTGTAAAAACCATTTAGTGATTCACAAAAAATATAGGAATCAAAATTTAAGAATAATCCTTTTTGCAGTTACGTAGAAATAGCAGAAGTAATCAGGTGATATTTAGGAGAGCGCATGTACTGAGCTTAGTTTGACCAGTAAAAATTATCAGCTTTACGCCAGTTAATTAATCTGAGACTTTTTGAATAAGTTGAGCTGTAGCCCCAGGGTCACCATGCTGAGTAGTACGTTGTAGCGCGACGCACACGGAAGACCGCAGACTGATGCCCTGTACGTGGTCTCTGAGCCGCAGCGTTATTTCGCGCGTGCAGAGGGGCGATCCGACACAGCTGCTGGCCAGGGAAGCCTTCACAAGCTGGTAGCCTCCCACGGTGGAAAATGTGAGGGTGCACGTTGAAGATCCACTGCCCAATATTCTGGAGTAGCCTGCCATGGCCCGTGAAGGGTTAACACGAGGAGCCATCACTCACCTGCGTGAGCCCGTGCCATATCTTGGGTGCACTTGTTGTGGAAAAGGAGACCATGTATCGAAGCGGACTTCCTGGGGGAGTAAACAGTCCCCAGTGAAACACTAAGAAAAGACTTAAAAACAGTATTTACAAAGAAGAGACACTGAAAAATTGAATAATAAGTGGACACTACCCGCTCAGGCGAACATACATTTTTCTAATGTATCCGTATTATAATAATTTCTCTGTGTGAGTTTCGAGGGCAAAGAAATATAGAGACGCACTGTTTTCTTAATTTTTTAGTCGTCTTCACTTCTTCTCTTGTCTTGGTTGTAAAGACGGACTTCTTGCGAGTGATGGCAAATGTAAGCATATTTTTACGAATTAAGCAGATAATATATTGATTTAATATTATTGTTTACTTTTAATTTGTAATACGTGACCCTAAGTCCGCCATCCATGAATTAACCTGAATTCAGGTAATTTACAGTGCAACAATCGCAACGGCCGATGCAGTCAACGACTCCATTACGTGGTGATATTAACGTATAAATATTAGCGGAAGCTAAAAACTAGCCTGCTATTAACATAACACACACTACTGACCATTACAATTGCTACACCACGAAGATTACGTGCTACAGACGCGAAATTTTATCGACGGCAAGATGATGTAAATGATTACCTTTTCAGAGCATTGACACATGGTTGGCGCCGGTGGCGACACCTACAACATGGAGAAAGTTTTCCAACCGATTTCTCATACACAAACAGCAGTTGACCGGCGTTGCCTGATGAAACGTTGTCGTGATGTCTCGTGTAAGGAGGATAATTGCGTACCATCATGTTTCCGACTTTGATAGAGGTCGAATTGTAGCTTATCGCGATTGTGGTTTATCGTATCGCGACATTGCTGCTCGCGTTGGTCGAGATCCAATGACTGTTAGCAGAACATGGAATCGGTGGGTTCAGGAGGGTAATACGAAACGCCTTGTGGATCCCAACGGCCTCATATTACTAGCAGTCGAGATGACAGGCATCTTATCAGAATGGCTGTAACGGATCGTGCAGCCACGTCTAGATCCCTGAGTCAAGAGATGGGGACGTTTGCTAGACAACAACCATCCGCACGAACAATTCGACGACGTTTGCAGCATCATGGACTATCAGCTTTTAGACCATGGCTGCGGTTACCCTTGACCCTGCTTCACAGACAGGATCGCCTGCGATGGTGTACTCAACGACGAACCTGGGTGCACGAATGGCAAAACGTCATTATTCCGGATGAATCCAGGTTCTGTTTACAGCATCCGTGTTTGGCGACATCGCGGTGAACGCGCATTGGAAGCGTGTATTCATCATCGCCATACTGGCGTATCACCCGGCGTGATGGTATGGGGTGCCATTGGTTACACGTCTCAATCACCTCTTGTTCGCATTGACGGCACTTTGAACAGTGGACGTCACACTTCAGATGTGTTACGACCCGTGGCTCTACCCTTAATTTTATCCCTGCAAAACCCTACATTTCAGCAAGATAATGCACACAATACGCGTCACTACTCTTGATGAACTGTGGTATCGTGTTGAAAATGCATGGGCAGCTGTACCTGTACACGCCATCCAAACTCTGTTTGACTCAATGCCCAGGCGTATCAAGGCCGTTATTACGGCGAGTGGTGGTTGTTCAAGGCACTGATTACTCAGGATCTATGCACCCAAATTGCATGAAAATATAATCACATGTCAGTTCTAGTACATCTTATTTGTTCAATGAGTACCCGGTTATCATCTGCATTTCTTCTTGGAGTAGCAATTTTAATGGTCAGTAGTGTACATTTTTCTCCACAGCCGCCCGACGTTGCGGAAAATACATAGCTATAAGATTCTTATTTTCAGTACAACAGCCGGGAGCCAGAGCCAGGACTCCGATAAAATGCAATGGTTAACGGAGGTAAGAAATAATACTCTCGCTTGTTTATGGGCCGCAATTGTAATTAATAACTAAAGACTTCTTGCTTTAAAGTGAACTGACTAGCTAAGGAAATTAATATGAAAAGTTTATTCCACTGTTCAACTTACATGCTCATGTTTTAAGATTCAGCGAGTCTTACAGTGGTTAACGTAACAAATAATCCCCACTGATGATTAATTTTGTTAAAAAAACATTCACTTGTGACTCAAAATTGAATGAAATATCATTTTGATTTAGGCTCACCACGCAAGTGGGCAACAATTATCAATCAGTCTGTAAAGTCAATAATGAGTTAAATTACGACGGCCGACGGACCCGAGAGGAGGAAGGGGTAGGTGCAGGTGGGGGAACATCTAACGTCACCCATCTAAGAACCACAGGAAGTTGACTGATTGTTAATTGACTGATCGTTAATTATTTCGAACATCCAGTTACATTGTGTTCAGTTATGGAAAAATAATGGCTCTGAGCACTATGGGACTTAACAGCTCAGGTCTTCAGTACCCTAGAACTTAGAACTACTTAAACCTAACTAACCTAAGGACATCACACACATCCATGCCCGAGGCAGGATTCGAACCTGCGACCGTGGCGGTCGCGCGGTTCCAGACTGAAGCGCCTAGAACCACTGGACCACTCCGGCCGGCTACGGAAATATAGTTCTGTCTTGAAGGGAAACCAATTCTTTCAAGATCAACATCCGGACAAAATGTTTCGATGAAGTTTCACCATCGCCAATGGGATTTATTTCCTATCAGATGACAAGTAAGGGAATTTCCCATTACAGTAAAAGCAGTTTTGGCACCATGTCATTCACATCTGTGGAATTACGAAGAAGTAACTAATGCACACATCAGAAAACTGGTTTGCATCACCCCAGTTCCCAGAACTCCTGAAAATAGACGTTGACTGTGGATATCGTATCACAGACAGAGTCCCTTTGGCTGCTCAGAGGTGTCACTAAACCCGCCCAAAGATGTAAACAAGCATGCATGACAGCGCTTTTTAGACGGACGGGATCTGACAGCCAATCAGTTCCAGTCATTCCACCAGGAAGGAGGTACACGGCTCGTGTTGTCTGTAGTTCAACCATGCTTAGACGGTCAGTACCAGGGTTAGGTTGCGTCCGCATTGTTACTTTGTGCCATGAAGGACTCTCAACAAGGGAAGTGTCCAGGCGTCTCGGAGTGAACCAAAGCGATGTTGTCCTGATATGGAGGAGTTACAGAGAGACAGGAATTGTCGATTACTGGCCTCGGTCAGGCCGCCCAAGGGCTACAACTGCAGTGGATGACCGCTACCTATGGATTATGGCTCGGAGGAACCCTGACAGCAATTCCAAAGTGTTGAATAATTCTTTTCATGTAGCCACAGGGTGTCATGTTACGATTCATAATGTGCGCAGTAGGCTCCATGAAGCGCAACTGCGTTCCCGACATCCAGGGCGAGGTCCATCTTTGCAACCATTAAATGATGCTGTGCGGTATAGATGGGCCCTACAACATGCCGAATGGGTCACTCAGGACGGGCATCACGTTCTCTTTACCGATGTATGTCGCATATGCCTTAAACCAGCCAATCGTCGGAGACGTGTTTGGAGGCAACCCGGTCGGGCTGAACGCTTTAGACACACTGTCCAGCGAGTGCAGCAAGGTGGAGGTTCCCTGCTGTTTTGGGGTTGCATTATGTGGGGCCGACGTACGCCGCTGGTGGTCATGGAAGACGCTGTAACAGCTGTACGATACGTGAATGCCATCCTCTGACCGATAGTGAACCATATTGGCCGCATACCGGTGAGGCATTCGTCTTCATGGACGCAATTCTCGCCCTCATCGTGCACAGATTGTGTATAACTTCCTTCAGGATAACGACATCGCTCCACTAGAGTGGCCAGCATGTTCTCTAGACATGAACCTTATCTAACTTGCCTGGGATAGGTTGAAAATGGCTGTTTATGGACGATGTGACCCAGCAACCACTCTGAGGGATTTTTGCCGAATCATCGATGAGGAGGTGGACAATTTGGACCAACACTGCCTTGACGAACTTGTGGCTAGTACGCCACGACGAATACAGCAAGCAGTATTGTAAGAGAACGTTGTACTGGGTAGTACAGGCACCGGCGTGTACAGAAATCTGAACCTTCATATCTGAACGTCTCGCTGTTTCGTAGTACAACATAATATGTTTCGTTTTCATGAGCAATAAAATGGGCGGAAATGATGTTTATGTTAATCTCTCTTCAAATTTTCTGTACAGGATCAGGAACTCTCGGAACCGAGGTGATACAAAACTTTTTTTGATGTATGTATCAGAAAAATATGTACCTTAATATGGCATACTAATGGTTACGTGAATGTCTAACATTTGCTGGAAAATTGATATTTTCTTCACCTGTAATTTACCAGGATTTATCAGGCAGATGTTATGTATGTAAACCGAAGTGTTAATTCTAAAATGTTGCTTGGTGAATGTTATTATTGTTCTCTCATTATTCTTGGTTTATATTCTGCTGTCAACACTGTCTTGTTGTTCGATTTTTAGTTAGGTTAAAGTAACAGTATCCAAAAATATTGTGGGAAAGTACGAAGGTTCGACATTGACAGATGCATTAACAGAGTGGCAAATGGACTCTCTATGTCCTCTCAGCTGGGTAAAATCCTCGGTGCCACCCATGAGCTCTTTAAAAATGTATGTGTACCGACGGAACCCGTCACCGACTGCGAGACGTAAGTGGGCAGACAACCCCTTCGACACCTCATCGAATCCGCATTCCTGCAAGCAGATGCAAGAGCGGCAGTGACTCGCCGCTCGCCGGCCGGGGTGGTCAAGCGTTTCTAGGCGCTACAGTCTGGAACCGCGCGACCGCTACGGTCACAGGTTCGAATCCTGCCTCGGGCATGGATGTGTGTGATGTCCTTAGGTTAGTTAGGTTTAAGTAGTTCTAAGTTCTAGGGGACTGATGACCTCAGAAGTTAAGTCCCATAGTGCTCAGAGCCATTTGAATCATTTGAATCGCCGCTCAGCAGAGAGGCGTCAGTGGTTGCCAGCCCACAGACACCTAGGATTCGACGAAGCGTTGCCTTTGTAGATTTAAAGGTTTAGAGATCTCAACAAAAGTAAGCTCGTGGAGTCCAGGCTGTTACGGGTGGGGGTGATCGTAGAGGGAACCTTGACGTTTCATTCACACATGTACCAATACCGCAGCTGGCCCTCGTCAACTAACCTCCTCCATCAACAGACCCGTGATCACGTCACCGGAAGCTGGATAGCTTTTAGCCCCATCACGCAAAATCTCGTAGAATGGTTTTGGACGATACTTGTGGTTTCGCCCGGTATACCAGAGTAAAACATGCGGTATACACTTCAAAGGGGTCAGATTACCTTCAGTGTGGTCGTTGTTTTCAATCACGAAATGTCTGTAAACGATCGCTGCAAGGAAAGGAATGATGTCATTGACGCCATCTATGAAACCTGCTGTGATCTTTTCCTGTCAGTTCTGAGCGGCGGTGTGTCTAAATGTTTTGCCCGGCTACCCATAGGGAGACTGCTTGATTTCGTCTTGCTTCCGTTGCAGGTTCATAAAGGGTATCTGGAGTGGGGTCGGGGATTTCGGGGGAAGGGGAGGCGGGGTTGTCGACGACCTTCCCATCGTTCGACAGGTTCTCGTAGGTGTTGCGTAGAATGTGTTGAAATTTGGTGCCATTGTGAAATCACTAACCCACCGACTACCTCACATGAACTTCTGAGCTCTGGCATTTTCATCTCATGGGCCGACACGCTGCTGTTCGAAGCATAGCAGAATTCTCTAGTGTTGTCGCAGGGCACCACGCTTTTACACCATTAAGGGGCAGAGTTGCAGGCGCTTTGGAGATAAATTTAGCACTTCTGTGTCGCAATGGGATAGAATGTCCCTGCTTTAAAACAGTGACCTTTCAGTTCTTTTGCTCAGGATACACAAGTAAGCAAACACGAACAAAAAGTGAGCTTCATCCACAAGATGAACACATTTATTAATGTTATGTTACCGGTACCTCTGTCCTCAATTTACAAATGTGTTTCAGGTTATAATTAATGTAAATACTTTTTGGTTATAAGTGAATATAAATTGTTTGCAGACACTAGTATATATTTCTCCTCAATGTGTAAGTTTGGACAGTGGCTTGTAGGGCTATTGATAGCTTATAACTTCATTGAAACCAACTTAAATTTGGTTCAGCGTACGGAGTTGTAGGTTGTGTCATTTGGTTATTATTATACTATAGAGCGATGCCACAACATTTATAGCTGCAACCGCAAAAAATCCCCTGTCCGAGAAGCTTATCCCGATGTATGTTATGTGATGAAAACCCTATTATTTCCCGTTCTTATTGTGCTTTATAATAAACACAAGTGGTAGCGTTTTCTTTTAATATGTTGAGCTGAAAGGAAATTTAAATTATCGGCTGAGTGATATTTGTGTCTCTGGGAAGTACGTTATACGTATGTCGCACACGACTTTATAAACTTTTCGGTATTCTGATATGTGGTGACATGTCTCAAGATATGTATCGTATATCAAAACAAAACTGGAGGGAATTCAGACACTTAAACTAAAATATTCCTGTCGTATGTTGATATATCTTCAAATCGATGTAAGGAACCAAGTAACATTTCAGACCCGAGGCATAATTTTACCCAACGTCTGCTACAAGATATATTCTTGGTCTTGAGCGGCTAGGAAGACTGATGATTTCAACATTTCGAAAGACTTCCGCAAGTATCACGATAAGAGTGATAGCTGCTTAAAGCGTTCTAATGCTTTCTAAGGATGGCATAATGTTTATATAGGGTAGCTGCTTGTCACGCCTGAGCTGAAGACGACGAGCAGCTGCTTTGTAGAAATACTGTGCAGGTACCACATTACCTTCTCTATTTCTGTAAAAGACATCACCACAAGAATATTTCATTTGTAATTGATGTCAACCATGTAGCAACTTCAGACTAACTGAGCTAGCCGAATATCATCAATATTTGCTTTTATCACATTTCAAAACAAGCCTAAACGCACACCCTTCGTTTGTCAGGCGTGAATTCACTCTTGAGCATCTCTTGTGTTGTACGGCACAAAGTGTAAGGTAGGCCTGCTTAAATATACCCATGGTAATCTGATAAGGGAGATCTTCCACAAAGAACATAATTATTTTATTATTTTCCGTCCGAAACAACAATCACATTACATTTCCATCGTATTCTACATTTCCAGGTATAAGAAAAACTACTACATTTTCTCACTTGTACCTGAATCATATTTATAATAGCCTGGTATCTTCTATTTCTTAAATATACCCATGGTAATCTGATAAGGGAGATCTTCCACACAGAACATAATTATTTTATTATTTTCCGTCCGAAACAACAATCACATTACATTTCCATCGTATTCTACATTTCCAGGTATAAGAAAAACTACTACATTTTCTCACTTGTACCTGAATCATATTTATAATAGCCTGGTATCTTCTATTTCTGACAACATATTCTTTGGGTCTGTGTTTCCAGTTGTGAGACCTTTCAAAACAATATTGTAAGTTGTAACAGTAATTACATTTCATTCAAACTACAAGCTGAAACAAGAGCATGTACTTGAATAGGCTTGTTGGAAGATCGACAAAAGCACTTTAATTTGAGAATCTTAAGCGCAAATGTCCTCACTGGTTTGTGAAATCTGCCTTCAATTGAAATGTCCCACACAGTTTGCGCTGGCCAGACACGCGACATAACAATGCAGCTCGTTGCCATATGGTATAAGCAGCTGACGTGTAGTTGTTTAATCGTTTACATTTGTCTGTATAGTGACATCATATGCACACAAGTCATAGTCGCATAGTATGACGACGCATCGTATTCCAATCAGTAAACTGTACACGGCGCATGCGGTTATAGTCTGAATATGACCACCATGTTGTTGGAACCGTTTACATTATTCGCACTTAACTTAAAATTGCTGGCAACCAGTACTCGTAGATATCTTCCATTTATCACCTTTTTAATCAGCTAAAGGATGCTGTAGACTTCAATGTATGAGAGATGTCATGTAATGCATCTGGTTTAAAGACAGTTCCAGACAGTATATATTCGGAAAGACGATGGGTACAATATTCCGAGCTATAGCACGAGATTACCATGAACATTAATGGGAGGATATCGATCGCCACGATTTAGGACTGAAATTGTTCTCAGGAATATGTTGGCAGGTCAGTTGTTTCACTAGTTCCCATTTGCTGATTCTTTGTCTATATAGGTTTTTGTTCAAAATTTATGATGCAGATTTCCTAAATCATTTTTGACACGCTGGATATCGGGTATGATTTCGAATTGTCCTTTGTATGTCCCAATTTTATGAGTGAGTCTGTTGTTAGGAGTCTGTAAGTATGCCCATATAGTTTCAAACTTTTTTTCCTGTTGTCTACTATAGATTCCATAGATTTCGCTAATTACAGTCTTTATCCATTTTCTTGTCTTTTGGAGCCGAGTATATTTCTTAGAATTTTAGCCTTCTTCTCTCAGAACATCCAGGCTGGTGTAATAAACGTAGCGTTCGACTTTAAGTGTTCAGTAATTTATTATTTACTTATTCTTATAAGATTATGGCCTTCAAGTCAAACACAAGGTTTGACAAACACAAATAGGGCCATGATGTGATTGTGCTGTTTTCTAGACTGCAGACTGCTGGAAGCTATCGTACAGTCATGTATGTACCTGTACCTCTGAATAGAAGGGAAGGTATGACAGTCTGACTTGGTTTTCTGTGCGACTTGTAGGTGAACGGTTGCACTTCGGATTTGAAGTTGAGTTTTTATAATAACTGATGAACTTAAGCGCAAGATAGCCCTTCATTCCTAATTGTACACCCCTGAATGTTACGCAATCGGGTGCGGAACGGGCCGGGCAGGATGGGATAGTTTTCCCGTTCTGCCCACTTCATTTCTTGATGACACTAAATTTCAGTCTGTATTTGTTTTTCCAGAAGTTGTAAACTTACATAAGAAAGAATTACGGTAGGTGTATGTATATTAAGTCAATGGAAGTGCCAGGTTCAGCCGTTTCATCTTCTGAAATGTGAGTTTTATAAAGCATTTCTGGAATGTAACTATGCTAACTATTCGCAAGTCAGAAAACACATCTGACACACAAGTGATGGCATTCAGTAAAGCAGCGTAAACATGAACTTGTTATTAGGAATTAAAATAATTCTAAATTATTCAAAATGACATAAAATATTTTAGTATTTTTAACACTACTTCAAATATTACGTATTACAACTTTGTCGTAATTCGAAGATTATATCCCAAAGGATTTCAAGATTTATACAAAAATCTCACAAAAAATTTCTTTAGCCCCTCTGCCTCATGTGTAGGGCAGACCGGCGAATATGCAAGCGTTTCTCTAAAAGAGTAGAAATAATATATCAGATGTATTTTAAGTGATTTTCAGATTGTGTACTGTGGGCTATACTCTAGAAGTTGATTTTTTAACCTTTAAGAAGTGTTTTAGAGTGCTCAGTTATTTTACAAAAATTTTTAAACATTAGATATCCCGTTCCGCCCCAAGTTCTCCCATAAGAGAAAAAACCCTTCTGTGAACAGAAAAGTAAAGATGATCTGCATATAGACTACCTGATGTCATATAAAATATTAGTACTAATACAGAAACTGCTAGTACTGCCAATAATAAGAATTACTAACAACACATAGAAATAACAGAAAACGTGGAAAATGTAAATGTGGTAAAGAGCAAGTGTATTTAATGGACCAATGACGTACGTTGTTCTAAAGGAGAGAAATCATGTTGGTATGCCCCAGCCACAGAGCTGGAAATGGTTAAACCCTTGTGAAAAATGATTATATGCAATTGAAATGATTAATGGATGAGTTCAAAAGAGAGGGCTCATGACACTGTTTATAAGGTGACAGGTCGTTAACTGTATTTGAAACTGAAGAAATGAACAAATTCCCTCCAACTGCGAGGAAGATCATTCCAGGGTCGGGTCCCGTTTACAGAGTGCATGTAGGCGAACGGGGGTGTGTGGCAGAGTCGAACTGAAAGAATTTTGCTCTGATAGGAACTTTTCTTCCTACTGTACTTTCTAGGTAAGAATAATGAGGTCTACGATTTTAGGACTCTGCCTGGAAAACAATGCATACAATGACGAAATATAGTCAACCTTACAGACGACAGTGATATATCGTACACAGTTGCCCTGCCGTAAGCGCTCTGAGACTTCTTGGGGAATATCTTGCAGAATAACATAATTGTAATCAAAAATTTTAAAGTACGAGCGTTTTTGCTGGTTCCAAGAGCAGAGCTCTTTTCTTCAGCCATTTTGCTCAGTTAAAGACGGCGCGACAGTTTCGATCCTTCTCAGCTGCTCTTCACGATAGCGTCACCAGTCGTTTATCTGTTCAAGAATTGCAGTTGCGGAACCGAAGAAACTTTTTATGTTGTTGTATGTCTTGAGCTAATGATGTCTTCTGCCAATTTGTATCTGTGAGTTCAGCCTAATTAACGTTTTTATTTATTATTACCTCAAGACTGTTGGCTGAGGGAGATTAATTTTAATTTGGCCCATGTAAGTCTGAAGATATGAAAAATCCCGCACAATATAGACCTAATCATCCTGAAATGATCTACCAGAACTGCTTGGTTTTTTGGTGGCAGCATTTTCTTATCCGGAGGCATGGCAACTCCAAGCCACCGGCAGAACAGCTGGGAGGGGGGTGCTATTATACGGTTAAGGATAAGAATGATCATTTACGCTGTTAAGTCATCATGGTAGACCTTGTAACACTACTAACTGTGATGCGTTAAAACCGTACTGTTCATAACTAGTCATTTGTCCACGATTATCAATAGATGTGTTATTTCTGTTTGCGAGTTAGCGATGGTTGTTTGTACAATACTGCCTCATATACTCCACATGGAGAATGAGATCAACTGAAACTTCTAATTAAGCTGTTCTTAGACCACACACCTTCTCCTGTAGTACAGCTGCTCTGGGTCTCTTATCAGCTGATGTAAGGGTGTGTCTGACTTCGGCGTTTCTCGCTGGTTGATTTAAACTGTTTAGCATGGGATTGCAGGCAATATGGCACTCTGGGCAACTACGTGGCTTGTATATCCTATGTGTGAAATCCCTGATATTCACAAGCAAATTTAGCCCATCCATCAACCAACGAGGAAGATTCTTCTCTTTTTTTGATATCTGTGGGTTCATATTTGTCGAGCGAGGCCTGTTAACGAACCCACACAATTAGTCTTTTACGTCCAGGAGAGGAAGAGAGTCGTCTCGACAGAAATCTCTTGTGCCTCGGTCACTCAAACTCTTTCGGTATTTAAAATTACCATAGTTGGCATGTTGTGGTTTACTCCTTGTGATTTCTACTACGTTTGATACAGGTGTAGAAACCACCTGCATAAATTTTATTTCATCGTGCACTTAGCTTCATAGACTGCATTGTCACAGTTGTTGATGTGTGGTCTTCAGTCCAGAGATTGGTTTGATGCAGCTCTCCACGCTACTCTGTCCTGTGCAAGGTTCTTCATCTCCCAGTACCTACTGCAATCTACATCCTTATGAATCTGTTTAGTGCATTCATCTCTTGGTCTCCCTCTACGATTTTTATGCTCCACGCTTCCCTCCAATAAATTGGTGATCCCTTGATGCCTCAGAATATGCTCTACCAACCGCTCCCTTCTTCTAGTCAAGTTGTGACACATATTTCTCTTCAATTCAATTCAACACCTCCTCAATAGTTAGGTGATCTACCCATTTAATCTTCAGCATTTTTCTGTAGCAACACATTTCGAAAGCTTTTATTTTCTTGTCTAAATTATTTATCGTCCATGTTTCACTTCCATACATGGCGACACTCCATACAAATACTTTCAGAAACGACTTCCTGACACTTAAGTCTGAACTCGATGTTAGCAAATTTCTATTCTTCAGAAACGCTTTCCTTGCCATTGCCAGTCTACATTTTATATCCTCTCTACTTCGACCATCATCAGTTATTTTGCTCCCCAAGTAGCAAAACTCATTTACTACTTTAAGCGTCTCATTTCCTAATCTAATTCCCGCAGCATCACCCGTTTTAATTCGACTACATTCCATTAATCTCGTTTTGCTTTTGTTGATGCTCATTTCATAACTTCCTTTCAAGACACTGTCCATTCCGTTCAGCTGCTCATTGACACAGATAGACAGAAAACAACGCTTCCAACATTGTACGACGCTGCAGTTCTTGGAACCTCTGCTCTACTTCAGTACGGCGTCAAAAGAAACATTTGCAGCAAATGCAGTTCGAGGGTATGATCTGTATTGCTACGATATTACGCATAACTTCATCTTTTCTGATAAGCGTGACACTTCTCTAAACGTGTAAACTTTCGACGGGAAAAATCATCTAATGCAAAGTACAGTTTCTATAGCACAATTTTAGGTTTTTTGTTTTGTTTCCCATTCTACATAGAAACTAAAAAACATATTTAGTAAAAAAATTATCAGTATATAGGATGTAAACGTGGTTAGTACACTCCCTTATTTTGGCTGTATCACATTTGCCCTTTAACACGTACTATGGGTCTACTGAAACTGAAGAGCGAGTAGCACTTGAGATGGGGAAGTGGGCTTTCCCGGAGAAACGCTACAGCTGCCGTACGGGGTGACGAACAGAGTTTCCCCTCTAGCGGTGCAGTGACACGAGAATCACAGCAAAACAAACCAAGAGAGAAAAGAATATGTTTTCTATGGGCCCCGGCTGATGGATTGGTTTACAATGAGCAGGTCGAACAACCTGAGAGACCAGTGTATAGGGCGTCATAGCGTACGTCCGTCTTCCCTCTTCCAAGCTGTGGATAGGAAGCTGGCCGAAGAAGAATGGGCAGAGGATTGGCGACTTTGCCTGCCAGAATGGTCAGCACAATGCTGTTATCCAAGTGATCAGAAGCTCCCTCTTGTTTCGATAATTCAGGCTAGCAGAGAGCTGAAAACTACATTAGTTGGTATACATACAACCCATGGTTCATATCTTTCACACATACATTTGACAGGCATCAGACGTCACTATCTGTAGTTGTCAGAAATGATACGTAAAGTTCTTACCGTTTTTCAGTAGGTTATTCGAACCACAGCAACAAAGTTTACTAGAAAATCTTATCAATGGAAGGTACCACTTCCAACAAGTGCTTCTATTACATTTTAATGAGGATTCTCAAACATCCAACTCCTGTGTTATTTTGTAACGAAATAATAACGTGTGGATATCTAAACTGGTATTCTGTTTGTAGTTGCTTAAACCCTTAATTTCCGGATATTGAGTTCTTTTTCCGCGTTTTTGTCTATATTTGATATGTCAAACTACCTTACCTACAAGTAACGTATCGGTGTAGACTTTTTAATTATTCTTCAATCACAGTTAAATTATTTTTGTTGGGATTTCTCCGTATGTGTCCGCAGCTCGTGGTCTCGCGGTAGCGTCCTCTCTTCTCGAGCATAGGGTCCCGGGTTCGATTTCCGGCGGGTCAGGGATTTTCACTTGCCTCGAGATGACTGAGTGGTGTTGTGTCTTCTTCATCATCATCATTCATCCCCATTACGGTCGGACGAAGGCACTGGAAAATCACCTCCGCTAAAACCTTGCCTAGTACAGCGGTGCGGGTCTCACATCGTCTCTAACGCTCTGTTAAGAAGTATGGGACTTCATCATCATCTCTGTATGTGCGATTTTTATGTGCGATAGCTTGTGCTCATGGTGAGACCGCGTTATCTGTAGCGTAGAGAGTTTGACAGGGGTCTTATTGTGGCCGACTGGATGAATCCTACAATATCCAGATTTTTAGGGCAGTGGAGTGTATAGTCGTCTCATGTTAAATTGCATAGGAAAGTAACGGCAGGCGTAACTCGTCGTAAAAGTTCCGGTTGTTCACGTCTGACGATTAGGAGGGAGAATCGCCGTACTTTGCACAAAGCACATCGTTACCTTATTATATCAGCGCCTGCCACTGAGAGCAAATACTTTGCTCCCTGCAGCATTGTGCCATCCATCTTCATTGGACAGAGTATACCAGCAGCCGCATTAGGGAATTACCATCTCATGCGTAGGCTGGCGCTAACACCAAAACACAAATGGTTGCGTTTGGAATGGTGCCATGAACAGGGAACATGGACTGCTCATGCATGGTGTCGCACAGTGTTCAGCGATGAATCGCTGTTTAAATTCACAGTAGATGACTACTATTAGCAAGTATGGTGGCGATATGGAGGACGAACCAACTCTTTCACTGTTTTGGAGAGGCACAGCGTTGTCACTCTAGGCGTGATGATGTGGAAAGCCTACAGGTATGACTTAAGTCAAATCTGTAAGCTACCGAGGGAACTCTGATGGGTAGACGAATGTCACGCACTTCTGTCGCCCTCGTAAGTTTCCTCTCCTGCAGCATCTGTGCGCATGGCACATGTCTCTATGAAGTGTCCGCGTGATAAACTTCAGGTGAACATCTACAAAATGGCTCTGAGCACTATGGGACTCAACTGCTGAGGTCATTAGTCCCCTAGAACTTAGAACTAGTTAAACCTAACTAACCTAAGGACATCACAAACATTCATGCCTCGAGGCAGGATTCGAACCTGCGACCGTAGCGGTCTTGCGGTTCCAGACTGCAGCGCCTTTAACCGCACGGCCACTTCGGCCGGCGGTGAACATCTACACCTGAAGAACGTATTAATAGAGTAAGTATCAGCTTCAGTAGGAATTTATTACACCATCGGTTTCGAGGTATAAAGTACCACTCTCAGGTACTACCAAATAATTACGGAAACATAAATGTGTATCATTAGCGCCAGTCAGTCATAAGAGGTCACAGCCACACCAAAGAAACACATGGGATCATAGGACTGGAAGGAGCTGCGGTAGCCACATTGGGCGGCAACACGTAAAGCACTCATGACTGCCTGACCCGACTTCCAAAAATTTGTTTCCATAATTATTTGGTAGCACCGGAAGCGGAAACTTTAGACTTCGAAACCGGTCGTGTAGTAAATAAGAAATTATTGACAACTGAAGCCGATTTTTACTGTATTAATATTCGTGGGATATTAATGTTTTGTTGCGGCTAACAGTATTTTAGATATTTAACAAATAAATCCGTCAAAGAGCCGTGAAAATTTTATCAATTATCAGTTACCAATATTGGCATACTGGAACCATCTGTTTTTGAAGGTCGTGAATTCTGAAGTGCTTCATTCGAAGACCTGAGTGAAACCGTCAATTGCAGCACTAAAGATGGCATATTAATTCTTCGAAACAGGTAGGAATAAAATCAATTTTCTCAATTTGCACGGCTGTTCGGCGAATTTCTTTGTTAAATATTTGGCCAGCCGCTCTGCGACGACCAAAATGGATGAACAGAGATATTCCAGACATGCCCACAATGGAAGATGAGCTGGAGCAGCTCTGACGTGAACACCGTACCAGTGCAGTATGCAGGATATCAGGGACGACGTTTGGGCCAGCTTACTTCAGGAGAATACGACATATCTACAAAAACCGTCGCAACCGAGTCATTGTAAGCATCCAGACCACAATGAATGCCGCATGGTCTCATACTGCAAATAACTTTGCAAATTTGGCTCTGCTTTGAAGTCACTGAAGCATCAAATACTGTTGTGGCACTTATGCCACATCGTGGGCCATTCATATATCGTATCTAACTGCTTACGCTGCTATAACTATGTGACACTTCGGAAAAAGAGTTACCCAATCCACAAATAACATATCGCCAAACCATATGGTCTGGCAGTGTGGGAAAGCTATGAGAGTACGCCATATTATACAGGAGCATCGACAGATATCAGAGAATCTCGTGTTAAATTAGGCGCAAAGTAGAGTAAATTCTAACAATAATATTTAATGCTTAAATGATTAAGGAAACATTCGACCATGCGGAAGCGTTATAAACACTGATGGCTAAATTAATACAATTTCAGTTACTCAGAAATGAACTTAAAGGACTACTAGACGAATTTATCGACAAAGCACCATGTGGGGGCAGGCAGGAAAGAGCTACGACAGCGCGGTATGCACCCTATGATTAGCCTTCATAGAGGTAACATGTATGCACTACCATGTTTGTTCCATTTAATTCAAAATGAATTAAAGCTTAACTTTGCCTCAAGAAACGTTTATACCCAGTAGAGTACTGCCGTCAAGATGATGAGTATGTATAAATATCGAGAGCCAATTTTCCCTTAAGATGATAACTTGATGTTTTATACCGACTTATGCGAAGAAACACAGAAACAGAAGTGTAACTTCGCTTAATGAGCACCTCCCATAACGAGATATTCGCAGAACGAGCAAAACAAATTGTAAAAAAATTACTCCCTTAACGGGTAATATTTTGCATAACGAGTGACGACACTGTAGTGTGACGTCACCAGCCGACCGCGTGCAGCTGGGAAACGTTCAACAATACGAACACCTTCCGCTGTCAGCAGCGGCGTATGAGCAATGTCTTTTGTAAGTATAGCAATCTGGGTTTAGCGATCTTTTTGCTACTATCTTTGCGCAACTTGTGATCGGACATTTTTCTAAACTGTGTTTGCAAAAAAAAAAAAAAAATGGCTCTGAGCACTATGGGACTTAACATCTGAGGTCATCAGTCCCCTAGAACTTAGAACTACTTAAACCTAACTACCCTAAGGACACCTCACTCATCCATGCTCGAGGCAGGATTCGAACCGGCGACCGTAGAGGTCTCTCGGTTCCAGACTGAAGCGCCCAGAACCGCTCGGCCACTCCGCTGTGTTTGCACAGTCTTTCTTTGTGTGCAAATTTTAATAACCTTCGTAGATCACCAGGAGATAAAGCCGCTAGGAGACGATCATAAGAGAAAGAAAATCACTTTAGAAATGAAATCTAAAATCAATGAAAAACGCGAACGTAGTGTGAGTGTTGCTGATTTAGCACGCACATACAATCGGTCTATATCAACTATTTGCACTAATCGCAAGAACAAGGGCAAGATTAAGGAGAGAGATGCTTTAAAAGGAGTGACAAGAGAATCTAATATCGGTTTCGTATTCTGGACGATATCAAAAGTCTGCTCCTTGTATGGATAAATGAAAAACGATTGCAATTAATGAGAACATCATTTGTGAGAAGGTTACACTGACTTTAGCCGACCTTTAAGAAGACGCCAGGATAATCAGAGGCCGAAAAAGTATTTAAGGGAAGTCGTGGATGTTTCGAGAAGTATAAGAGAAGAACTGACTTCACAGCGTTGTGAGACACGGCGAAGAAGCCAGTTCTGACCGCTGACGTGAGCAGTTTTGTCACATAGGAACTTACCACAAACTTCCGAAAAAAGTTTTACCAGTCTTTGTTCTCCGATACATGTAATTGTTCAATGTGTGAAAAACTCAATACCAAACTGTTTTCGTCTTCGTCGTCTTCTTCTTCCTCTGACATAGACATGCGGCTATAAGTTGCATTTGCTGCAGTTTTTTCCCAACAATAACTGGAACATTACGTTTAAAACACGTTCAATTCTATGAAATGACAAACATCAAAGTTTTTCTGTTTTGATTAAAATAATGAAACCATTTTATGGCAGTTTAAATTAAGTTGGAGACGAATGTTTGGTGACGTGACAATCGTTCGTTATCACATTGTTCTTATAGATCGAGCCTGCATAGTAATTCGTAGCCTCAGTATGTTTTTAAGGAGTAATTTCTTCTGTAGGGACATTACCGACATACACAGCCATTAATACCAAGCGCGCCATTAACTGACATCAGCTTTTTAGCCTTGAGCTCAATTTTATTCATTTTATTGAAATAAATGAATATACTTTAATTGAAAGTAAAATTAAGCAATGTTTACAACATTTTGTTAGAAGTGAAAAAAACTGCATTTCCATGGAGTGTGAGTGTACATTTTTGGCAGTCCCTAAGCAACCTCCTTCCAGGGTAATCACAGGAGGTCCCACACACGGCTGGCTGCGGTAGCTGAACACTGAGCGACTGGCTCTGGGCCAATTCCTTCTTGCCATTAAAGGGAATCGGAAGTTCCAGGGCAGCGTCAAGTGCTCGTTTCGAGGGACTGTAAACTGACTAGCATTTGTCAGCGTTTCGCTGTCTTGTAAGTGGGTCTTGGACTGCTGAGCACACTTGTCGCAGAAACTTCATGCCTGACTTGCAACATGGTTCAACTTTGCTGTTTTATTCGTGGGTATATGGACAGAGCGCAGCTGTAGACGTATATAGATTTGTTTGGTGAGCATCTTGCTTGGCCTTATGGAGTACTTGTGCTGAATTGTTAAGTGTATCCACTTTCAAGGGATGTGTACTGGTAGTGCCGTTATTGGGTTCGTTAGCTGGCATGCAGTTGTAGACTTCCCTTTTGCTGGGTATGTGTTCAACAAGAGTCTGACACATTTCTTATTTGTATAGTGGACGGGTATGCTCAAGTTTTTAAGTCTCTTACTTTTAATTTTTTTATTTATTTCTTTTTGGAGCCCCATCAACTGGTCAGTGATGGGCGTATTTACGTACGCCGCTTTTACATTTTTAGACTGATGTTCATTTGTTTAAATATTGTTTACACTGAAAAATCGTTTGTTGAGTGTAAATTTTATTTGCCAAATAATCACCAGTGTTTTCAAAATTTTGGTGTAATGTGGACGTTGACTTGGAGTTTTACAGAAAATATAATCTTGAATGGGTGGTGTGGGCTCTGTCTGAAGATTAGTATTTTGATCACACTCACTTGTGCAACTGTTAGGATCCTGTTTTCTTAATCGTACTTGAAAAGTGTATTGTGTGCATATGTCCTTACACTCAAAAGATACGACGGGTCACTGGTTGATCTGTGCCTGTTTTTAAAGCTTCCTGAATGTTGTTTCTCATCAATGCGTCTAATGTAAATTCTTTCTCTGCTTAACTATTCTTTCTCTAATATACACTGGAGGTCAGGTCCATGTGTAGGAGGATAAGAGTGGGGAAACTTCAGGATAAGGAAATCAGACACAAGTACATAACAGTGTTCTCAGAAAGGTACCAGTTAGTTGAATGTAGTCAATTGCAGTCACTGGAAAAGGAATGGACAAGGTACAGGGACACAGTACTAGAAGTGTCCAAAGAATGTCTTGGAACAGTAGTGTGTAAAGGTAGGATGAAGCTGTAAGATTATGTCAATTGAAGGGTGAAAACACTATTTGGTCCTGGGATAGCCAAGCACATTCTGAATTAGTGAATCTGATAAAAGCTTTGTTGAACGCACCACTTTTATCACATCCAGAAATTTTTCCATTGCTACCTACAGTTCTAATACCGCTTTAGGCGTACACATTTTTCAGGAAATTGATGAAGATGGTACTACAGTAATTAAAAACATCGCCTTTGCGAGTCGCATTCTGCCACCTGCTGAACGTAATTATTCTGTTACTGAACTTGAAACATTATGTGTTGTATGGGCATTTATGAGATTTAGGCATATTCTTTATGGAAGACACACTACCGTTTACACAGATCATAGAGCTATACAGTTGTTACTTTCCGCTAGATTTACACACTACAGATTAAGCAGATATAAACTTTATTTACAGGAATTTAATTTTACAATTGTTCACATTCCCGGTACACTAAATATTGTAGCAGACGCACTATCCCGTTCTCTCAGCAACAATCAGCAAGACATCGCAACCAACTTCTGCAAAGCAAATATCAGCGTAATGTATATTCAACAAGTTGCATTTGAAAATTTCATTTCGTCGTCATTACGAGACATAGCACAAGATCAGAGTAAAGACAACGTATGGAAAGAAATTAAACACCTTTGGCAAGATAGGAATAATGTTACCATTAGAAACCATTACACTGTACGCAATAATACAGGGTGTCCCAAAAAGAATGACCCGTTTTTAACTTGTAATAATATTGAGACAAATGTCAGTAGGTAACTGAAACGGCGCTAGATGTAGTCAGCATGGTCTAGAGTTTCAGAAGAACCCTCTAGATGTCGCTACGAGCGCAGATTTCTCAATGCCAACGTGCCTCGACGTTGGATAGGGCGTCGCGAGACCAGGCTTTACACTCTTTGGCCTCCTTGATCCTCTTACTTAACACCATGTAATTTCTTCCTGTGAGGATATGTTAAACAATGTGTTTCCGTTCCTCCCTTACCTCGTGACATTGATGAACTAAGGACCAGAATATCAGCTGCTGTAGCTTCAGTGACAGTGACACCTTACGCTCAGTTTGGGATGAATTCGGCTATCGGCTGGATGTCGTCCGTGCAGCCAATGGAGGACATATTGAACATTTATGATGGATTTTGATAAATTTCTATCTTTTTTGAGTAATTTAGTGTGCAATTTGTTGGTGTTAAGCCCTTCTTCCCAATAAACAATTCTATTTAAAATCAGATCATTCTTTTTGGGACACCCTGTATTCTGTTTCACCGCTCTCACCCTGACAGCAACAACTGGTTACTATGCATTCCTGACGAGCTTGTTAACAAATTAATTTGGTATACTCATTTAAGTTACTCACATTATGGAGCCAGAAAACGTTTTCTAATACTGAGACATAACTGTTATTTTACCAACATGGAGAAACGTATTCGACGAGTTTTTGCGTCATGTAAAATCTGCCAGAAAGCTAAGTCAGACACGACTTCACATATTCCTCGGTTGCATCCAATTGCACTTGTTAAATTGAGACACATGGCCGCTGTAGACATTCCTGGTCCGATTCCCAGAACTAATAGAGTTTTTTGCTACACATTTGTCGCTGTTGAACTCACTTCAAAATTTGTTACCTTCACTCCGTTACGCAAAGCTAATGCTAAATCTGTTTCGAAAGCATTTGTAAAACATTTTTTATTTCATGTAGGGCATGTATTGAAAGTAATTTCCGACAATGGACCACAGTTTCGATCTGCTATATGGACACGTATGTTACGAACAAGAAACATTTCTCCGATCTATATATCCAAGTATCATGCTTCTTCGAACCCTTGTGAACGACTAGTGAAAGAGATAGGTTAACTGTGTAGAATATACTGCCATAAAAAACATATTGATGGAGACACACAAATACTCTCATTCCAGGATGTAATTAATTCCATACCAAATGAATCTACTATGCTATCTCCGACTGTTATACTGAAAAATGTTGAACCACCTAACAAAATTAAAGAATTGGTATCCTTTCTCACATCTCGTCGACTACGACACCATGAAATAATTGACATTGCGCTGAACAACATCAAACGTGCCGCAGAGCGCCGGAGAAGACAGCAAAAACAGGTTTGTACACGCCGTGACTTTCACATTGGTCAGAAGATATTTGTACGTACACACTATCTAACAGAGGAAAGAATAGATGTAGTAAATTTGAGCTTCAATATGCAGGTCCACACAGAATTCGCAGCATTCGTCACCCCAATGTAGCACACGTCGAAACTCTGAGAACCAGAAAAAGTAAAGGCAATCACCATGTCTCCAATATTAAACCCTTTATTGAATGAACATACTTTATGATTTATCACACTGTACTGCCTGTTCCTGATATTTATATGACCAATGATGCAATTATTTATATGAACACTTACTGATGATTATCATATTTTTTCTTGGCAAGTGCCTGGCAAGGTAAGGTTAGCAGGTCGCTTTTCTTGTCGTTACACATCAGACCGTGCACAATTTTCCAGATAAACTTACACATTTTATGACTATTTATGTAATTATATCTACGTGATTACTTACTGATGATTATTATATATTTTCTTGGCAAGTGCCCGGCAAGGTAAGGTTAGCAGGTCGTTTTTCTTGTCGTTACTCATAAGACCGTGCACATTTTCCAGATAAACTTACATATTTTATGAACAATTATGCTATTCTATCTAGTGACATTAATTTTATCAAATTCTTTCTCCATTAAAGTCTTCAACTCTCGCCTCTATCAACTGCACAACATACAAGCTGAACACAAAGAAAGTCTTTTCTTGTCGTTATATATCAGAGCGTGCACGTTTTCCATTTTTCATGTATGTATGATTGTTTTCCTGTTTGTTTGTATACACTATGAAATCTTTAAGATATAACAAACACCAGTTGACTTTGACATTTTTGGCTTATGATATCTCAACATCGTGACTAACTTACATTTTTTTTGCTACTACATTATGATACTCTGTGTACATTTTTGCACCTGCACACTGTCTGTGTTTTTGACATATTACGTTTTCCGTCATGCTATGCTGACTCCTTAATTATATCACTAGAAACCAGTTTTTATTTAATGGGTATATGATTTAAATGCAAGACATTAATCATTGTTCATCATTTTCAGAAAGCGGTAATGTGTAAATGAAATAAATGAAACAAACCACAATCGATTACTGTGAAATGAGAATTTCACCTTCGGAATGAACGAAAGAAGTTGCAATACCTCGTCACAAAAAGGTAAATGGATCAAAATTAACAAACATTAACATGAATATACCATACACATCGTATGATAGCAGTCTTAACTAATTATTTTTCTTTCAGAATACGAGGCGATTGCTGCAGGCTGTCAGACAGATCTACACATCTTAGTTTTAGTGATGAAATATGCTAGAAATAAGGAACTCTGTACTATGAATAGTTGTATGAAGTAAATGGTAATATGAATAATGAATAATGAAGTGTCGTTTTGCAGATGATAATGAATGATGATGAATAGTGATGATGAATATGGTAATATGAATAATGAAGTGTTTCTTTGCAGGTGAAGATAATAATGAAGTTATGGTGATATGAATAATGAAGTTTTTCTTTACAGTTGATGATAGTGATAAATTTTGTATGGCTACTAAACTCACCACTTTTAAGTTTTTCTTTGCAGATGAGGATAATGATGAAGTTTATATATTTACTGTTAGTTAAGAAATGCTATGTAGTTGTTTAGGTATTTGTTGCAGTTCGTTTTGACAGTATGTCTTATGTCGCATGGTATAATGACTGAAGGTTTTGGAAACGACAGCTAGAGTACATATATATTGAGTACACATTTCAATACCTGTTAATTCGAAGTTCACCACTTTTCAGCATAATATGCATTTCTTCTTTCAGCTTATTAATCCATTTTGCATTTTTCCTAGGAGAAGCTATTCATGAAATTAATGTGCTATAAGCAGTTAGTCATTAAACCTGTTCTAGTACTTGCATTTTTTTGTTACCCATTTTTGTGTGTCATTCATGAATGTGATCACATATACTCTACTTGTTTCATAACCTTGCTACAGCAGACTCATGACGAATGACGTCACCTATCCTCATATGCAGCAATAAGTCAAAAGCAAATAATTTTATGCGCCAGCAATTAATTATCGATCCCAACGCAATGCATTGCTAGCACAAAAAAATAGACCTTGAATAATAGTTACAGTGTGTTACATTTTAAATATGTCTTATGTCACTGGAATGTTAAGTTCTGAGTAATACTGAATGATGTTTTCTAATCACAGACCTTGAGTAATAGTTAAAGTGTGTTACATTTTCAATAATTCCTATGTCACTTGAATGATGAGTTCTAAGTAATACTGAATGATGTTTTGTAACAATGCATAAATACTATGCCAATAATTTCTGTAAATAATATTTTTGTTATACCCTATAAATGCTATGCCAATAATTAACTCTCATTTTGAATGATAACTTCTGAATAACACTGAATAAGGTTTTGTAAAAATATAAGAATACTTTGTAACTGGCCAATGAGTGCCAATAATTATTTAAAATATATCGTGTGTTACTTGAATGATGAAAAATGTTTTGTACTATTCAATACTTGCTATATGTTTAGTAACTGGCCAATGAATGCCACTGTTTCATATTTTAATCTTGTATTATGTCACCTACATGCTATTATATATGAATACCAGTAGCTTGATGCTACACTCATTAGATCCTGTTTTGAAGGATGACTTCTGATGGTTTGTAACTGGCCAAAGAGTGCCAATGATTACTATAACTAGATGAATTACGTAAATGGTATGCCATTAATTAACTCTTGCTTTGAATGATCACTTTTAAATGGTTTGTAACTGGCCAATGAGTGTCAATATTTACTGTCATCGGATGACTTATGAATAATATTCTGTAATACTTCATACACAGTACAGAAATATTTAGTAACTAGGCAATGAGGGCCACCAATTACTCAAATCGGTTGATAGACTAGTCTATTTCTCAATGATGACTAGCATAAGACTTAATGTCCTTCATCTTCTGACCTAATTACCAGAAATTACTGCAATATACGTTTGTCCTGTCTATCCTTATGATCATGGAGCACTATATTTGGTTTCTGCACTAATTCTACGTTGGTGAAAGAGTGTGGTGTTGACACATCATGGTGTCCACTACCTTGAACAATGGAGATGTTATTATGGTTCCACTGTTTGGTGTACCTAATGTACTACCAAAATTATAACATTGAATATTCATACGACATTTCAGTGTCTTGGCTACACTGATTAATACATCAGGGAAGAGAACTTCAGATTGTCTCACTTGGTGTTGTGCTTCTGTAAAAAGATATGGACTTTCAGTGCAGCTACATTCAACCTACTGTGCTACAACCATGATGCAATCCTTCCCTTTCCTATCCTAGTTCTTGTAAAATGGTAAAACAATACTACAGTGCGTATGCACTTCATGTCATTTGTTGATATGTTTTGTACTCACTGCGTATACATTTTGTCATTGCTAGACATGTTCTGTACTACAGTGGGTATGCACATTATGTCATTTGTTAATATGTTTTGTACTCATTGTGTATACATTTTGTCATTGCTAGGTATGTTCTGTACCACAGTGCATATGCACTTTATGTCATTTGTTAATATGATTTGTACTCATTGCGTATACATTTTGTGATTTCTTGATATGTTCTGTACTCAGTGCATGTGCACTCTATTTCATTTCATGTTCTGCACACACACACACACACACACACACACACACACACACACACACACACACACATATATATATATATATATATATATATATATATATATATATATATATATGTGTGTGTGTGTGTGTATAGACTCTGTGACTGTAAACTTAGTTAATTATGAAAAATTTGTTGCTCATGGGAAGTCCAATTGACTCACCATCGCTGCCAAATTTTTGCCCCCCCCCCCCAGTGGAGGGTTATGTAAGAGGTCCGAGCAGATGTAATACAAACGTAATTTTATGTAAATGGTCCGAGCAGATGTAATTTCGATGTATTGCTCATGCGCTGCCTGCGATATGCAAGGTATAAAAGAATCGCTGACCAGAGACCAGTGTTGACTGTACGAACTGTGTGGCAGTAGCAGTAAGTTGTTGCCAGTATGTGTGTGTACTCTGGTCAGGTCTGGTGTATCATGTTGGCTGGGCCGGTCGCGGTGCAGCGATGCCGGAGCCTGAGTATTATTGTACAAGGTAAAAAAAAGCAGCCTCGCGCATATCTAGTAATATTATGTAAACTCCCATGTATATCTTTTAAAAATGTCCTAATAATAACAAGCAGGCATTTCAAGTTAAAGAATTTAATATTTTTATAATGCATGATCATTCCGATTGTTGCAAAAGAAAAATCATTTGCTTCCTTTCATAAATAACAAATGTATAGGCCAGCAGTGCACAGAGCTGTGCCGGAAAAGCGCTATTGTAAGAGCAGATAGTTGCCGACTTTATCGAGGTGAGAATTTTTGCTTTTTATTCAGAATGATCTTACAGGGCCATGACGCAGCACTGCTGTCGTCCAAATTTTACCAGGTTACTGAATTGATTTTTTATTACGAGGTTTAGGAGTTTTTCTGTTTCGAGCTTATATTAAATGAGAAAAGAATTTTGTGGGTACATTAAATGGGAACCAGTTTTGTTCTGAGGTTACACTAAAATTAGAATCATTAACCAAATAATGTTTAATTATGTAGTATTTTTGTGGGAGGTTACAAAGCAAACAGCTTGGTGGAATGACACAGTCAAGGCAGCCTGTAAAAGGAAAAAGCAGGCATATCAAAAATGGCTACATACTAGAACTCAGGTAGATAGAGAAAGTTACGGTGAAGAAAGAAACAAAGCCAGACAGATAATTACAGCATCCAAGAAGAAATCTTGGGAAGACTTTGGAAACAGGTAGGAGACCTTGGGTCAAGCTGCTGGAAAACCATTCTGGAGTGTAATAAGCAATCTTCGAAAGGGAGTTAAGAAGGAAATGACAAGTATTTTGGACGGGTCAGGAAAACTGCTGGTGAATCCTGTTGATGCCTTGGGCAGGTGGAGGGAATATTTTGAAGAGTTGCTCAATGTAGGTGAAAATACGATCAGTAATGTTTCAGATTTCGATGTACAATGGGACAGGAATGATGATGGAAATAGTATCACATTTGAGGAACTGGAGAAAACGGTCAGTAGATTGCAGTGCAATAAAGCGACTGGGTTGGATGAAATTAAGTCGGAACTCATCAAATACAGTGGAATGTCAGGTCTTAAATGGCTACACAGGATAATTGAAATGGCGTGGAAGTCGGGACAGGTTCCATCAGACTGGACGAAAGCAGTAATCACACCAATCATTAAACATGGAAATAGAAAAGTTTGTAACAACTACAGAGGTATCTCTTTGATCAGCGTTGTGGGTAAAATCTTCTCAGGCATTGTTGAAAGGAAAGAGCGAGTATTAGTTGAGGACAAATTGGATGAAAATCAGTGTGGGTTTAGGCCTCTTAGAGGTTGTCAGGACCAGATCATTAGCTTACGGCAAATAATGGAGTAGTGTTACGAGTGGAACAGAGAATTCTATCTATGTTTTATAGATCTATAAAAGGCATATGACCGGGTTCCTAGGAGGAAGTTATTGTCTGTTCTACGTGATTATGGAATAGGAGGCAAACTATTGCAAGCAATTAAATGTCTTTACATAGACAGCCAGTCAGCAGTTAGAGTTGACAGTAAATTGAGTTCATGGTTCAGGGTAGTTTCAGGGGTGAGATAAGGCTGCAACCTGTCTCCACTGTTGTTCATATTATTTATGGATCATATATTGAAAACAGTAGACTGGCTGGGTGAGATTAAGATAGGTGAACACAAAATAAGCAGTCTCGCATATGAGGATGACTTAGTTGTGATGGCAGATTCTATTGAAAGTTAGCAAAGTAATATTTCAGAGCTAGATCAGAAATGTAAGGACTATGGTATGAAGATTAGCATCTCTAAAACAAAAGTAATGTCTGTGGGAAACAGACATAAACGGATTGAGTGCCAAATAGGAGAAACAAAGTTAGAACAGGTGGACGGTTTCAAGTACTTAGGATGCATATTCTCACAGGATGGCAACACAGTGAAAGAACTGGAAGCGAGGTGTAGCAAAGCTAATGCAGTGAGCGCTCAGCTACGATCTGCTCTCTTCTGCAAGAAGGAAGTCAGTACCAGGACTAAGTTAGCTGTGCACCGTTCTATCTTTTGACCAACTTTGTTGTATGGGAGCGAAAGCTGGGTGGATTCAGGTTACCTTATCAATAAGGTTGAGGTTACGGATATGAAAGTAGCTAGGATGATTGCAGGTACTAGTAGATGGGAAAAATGGCAGGAGGGTGTGCACAGTGAGGAAATCAAAGAAAAACTGGGAATGAACTCTATAGATGCAGCAGTCAGGGCGAACAGGCTTAGATGGTGGGGGCATGTTACACGCATGGGAGAAGCAAGGTTACCCAAGAGACTCATGGGTTCAGCAGTAGAGGGTAGGAGGGGTCGGGGTAGACCAAGGTGAAGTTACCTGGATTCGGTTAAGAACGATTTGGAAGTAATAGGCTTAACACCAGAAGAGGCACCAATGTTAGCACTGAATAGGGGATCATGGAGGAATTTTATAAGGGGGACTATGCTCCAGACTGAACGCTGAAAGGCATAATCAGTCTTAAATGATGATGATGATGATGATGAGGATGATGATATACACTGGAGTCCAAAACTAAACCAACAAACTGCCGTTTCCCCGTCGTGTGTCTAACTCACTATATTAATACAAACTGTCAGCACATGCCGTTACGACCGTGTTGTGTACATAAGATGGCACTCCGATCAAAGGTCAACCACTCCAGCAATGACGTCAGGGCACCTAACAAGCGTGGTAGTGTTTTCAGGATAGTCTCACAACGACATTCGCCGTGTACAGAGTTACAGACGGTGCAGTATGCCGCAGAGAAGACGTCTAAAGACTCTGCTGAGGAAGGCCATAGGAAGAATGTAAGCAGGAGAGTCGCAAACTGATGTGACCCAGTGGCTTAATGTGAATTGTTCGGTTGTTTCTCAGATGAGGCAACAATTTATAGGGACCGAAATTGTATCTCGGAGACCAGTACAGAGCAGACCACGTGTGACATCAGAAGGAGAAGGCTGTTAATTAGCTGTTTGGGTACGACGACACCGCCTTAGTACTGCACGGCGAGTGGCTACTGACCTCGCAGCATCCCCTGTACGCGTTGTATTGAGGCAAACGGTGTACAGAAGGCTTCAGC
This sequence comes from Schistocerca piceifrons, assembly GCF_021461385.2. Classification (NCBI taxonomy): domain Eukaryota; kingdom Metazoa; phylum Arthropoda; class Insecta; order Orthoptera; family Acrididae; genus Schistocerca; species Schistocerca piceifrons. The sequence goes on along the minus strand of NC_060144.1, from coordinate 394,317,705 downwards.
AGATTGGCTTTTATTGTTGGAGACTTGCTGTATGTTTCCCTCTGCCGTGTCTTCACAAAAGGAAACGTCTAGTATGGAGACATCAACGTGACGCCTGAACTGTCGAACAGTGGGCCAATGTTCTTTTCACAGATGAGCCCCAATTTGGTCTGCAGACAGATTCTCGACGCTTTCGGATCTGAAGGGCCCGTGGGACACTATTTCGGGGCCCAAACATTGTGGAGAGAGACCGATATCGAGGAGGATCCCTAATGGTGCAGGCAGGGATTGTTTTGACTGCTCGAATACCTCTTCATGAAATTATGCAGGTGAGTCAGCAGTTTTTAACTGCTGTCAGATCTTAGGATCTAATGCGCAGTTAATGCGAAGTGTTGCGGACCCATCGTACTGCTGCACGATAATGCTCATCCTAATAGATCACGGGTGGTTTTTTAGACGGCAGATTGTGCATGAATGATGGCCTGCTCGCTCTCACGTCTTGCATCGCACAGAGCTTGTCTGGAATGCACAAGGATGATGGTTTGCATGACATCAGCATCCACTCTCAAGAACTTGTTAGCAGCTCTGCAGGAAGAACGGGCCTTATTGCCTCAAAGTAAGATTGATGACATCATTCACAGCATATCCCGTCATTGTCAGAATGTGTACGCAAAACCATGAAGTCCGAAAACCACAAAGAATATTTTTGTCTACCGTTATGCTTGATGCAGTTGATTACGTTCTGTATTCTTTACATTGTTTCTACTTTACTGCACCTGCTTATACTGTTTTTTGGCTAAATGAACGTAACCTTGCTAAATTTTCGTTTGTTTCTTTAATTTTGGACACCAGTGTAGATTGAACTAGGCAGAGTTCAGACCAACTAAATACCCTCAATGTCACCTGTACGTACCTCCTGTAATTGCCTGTGTTATTAATATCTCAGTGTTTTAAAATTGTAACTTATTCGCTTCAATATTGTTTAAATAGAGAAGCATTTTGATCAATTATTAGTGTGTACTAATTAGGATTCTCAATCTTTAAATTTTCATTCAATTTATTGATATCGCCATCATAAGCAATCTTCTTAAAGTAAAAATCAAAGCGAGTATCTGAATTTTTCTGGTAATTATTTTTAACTGGTATCTTCAAGTAAACTTCTCTTCTGGTTTACATGTGAAGTTTTCCTTCCCAGCACCCTAACGCTCCCACAACCCCCAGAGCCCCTCCAGCTACTCCATTTCAGCGCTAGCACAGCATGATTGTGAGTGTGTGGCTGCTTTTATGCCATAAAAGACACTTCGAATTAAAATTTTTGTTGTAAGACTGTTTGCTTCTAGTGTCTACTATTGTATATGTTAAAGTCGCTTTCCATTCCCAGGTAGTTTAGGTGGTTACAATGGGGACTCAAAAGGTGGTGCGGATTTTACATTTTAAGAGGATACGTCTACTTTACGAATAGAAATTCGCCGCTAACCGGTTGAAGATTGCATTAATGACTGGCGCAGCGTCTTCTTGGTGCGGTTCGGTTGCTTGCTACAGCTGAGTCCCACTGCCCTCGCTGGTGTAGTTGAAGCTGCGCTTGTACGTCGTCAGTCGCTCTGACAATTGAAGCTAGTGGCCAAATGACGGAATTTTTGTATTTAATGGTTACGTTACAGCAGAAGAGTACGGTTCAGCAGATTCCTTAACTTGGGTATTTTTCACTTTGTTTACCCACTAACTAGCTACCGGTTGGCTCGTATAGTTGATTAGGTTATTTTGGAAAGCGAGCTCTTTGAGTGATCTGCGAAGTAGCATTGTAACCAAGGTTTGTGAGGTACACGGCGTCACGAGTTAATCAACAGATACTCTTTCAGAGTACAAGATCAACAAAAACACTTTTCAGGTTGTATGACCGACATTAGAGGTGTCCAACAGGCGCTGTGTGTCAGGCAACATAATCGACGGCATTTTTTTTTAAATGGCTCTAAGCACTATGGGACTTAACATCTGAGGTCATCAGTCCCCTAGACTTAGAACTACTTAAACCTAACTAACCTAAGGACATCACACACATCCATGCCAGAGGCAGGATTCGAACCTGCGACCGTAGCAGCAGTGCGGTAATCGATGGCATGGGGCGGAAGAAATCTCGCGAGTAATTTTCGCTAAGAGACCTAAGAACTTTTGCTCCTTATATAAAGTGGAGCAAGAAATAGAACGTATCACTTTTGCTAATCAGAAAACGTTTGTTGTAGGTTGAGAAAGCAGTTTGCCTGGAGCCTTTCCTTCTCGCCATCATGCTAGTAGGCAGCTTGGACGATTTAGTGGGCGCTGCGTAAGGTGTAATACCCGGGATATATTGCTAGACAATGTCCGGTATGTCTCGAAAATGTTAATGGCAGCTGGCGGTTTAATAAGTGGGATTGGAGGAGGCGAGCAGGTTCACCACTTGCAGCTTGCAAAATATCAAGTGGAGTTAGTAACGCCTCTCTCCCCTTTATTTGTACCGCCCTAAATCATGACCCCGTTTGTGGACTGCTGGATTCTGGCAAAACTATTTCTTCCATGAATTAGTCTTGGCATATTAAGACTAAGTATATTTGTAAACTTCCAAGTCACTGCATGAATGGGTGCTCACCATAAATGGGCAGACATTGTTACACGAGGTACGAGTTAGTTTTAGAGTTCAGCAATCGTCATGGCCGGTCTGGATAATTGTTACCGACCATCTGCCTGCTGACTATTATTTGGGTTGTGATTTAATAGATTAGTAAGGTTTTGGTTTAAATTACTCTAGGAATATATTTTTGTTTTAGATTTCATTCTAATACGGAGTACCAATTTTTTAGTTATGGACCACGTCTGCCATTAATAATGTGGACTCATCGGATTTCTAATTTGATGTTGGACGTTTAGGGCAAGCTGGAGCCCAGCGGTTATTTGAACTGCTGACAAACCGGTTGGGTGTTACGTATGAGAATGAGTATGAGATCCAATTCACTGATCAGATCCCAATGCGGCTATCCCCCTACGCGTTGTCATCACCCAAGATGTTGCAGCTAAGGAAGAGAGTTGAAAAGTTGTTTACGGTAGGTTTAACTAGGCCGTCTACGTCTACTTATTCTTCGCAATGTTTCTTACTTCACAGTGGAATGGTGAAGGATATCTGTCTATGGATGACAACAGAATTTTAAATCGGAAGACTATTCTGGAGTTGGTAGCCTTGCCTAATCTTCACACGTTTTACTTTGTTTGCAGGAGCAGACCTATTTCTCTGTTTTGGACCTGAACCAAGTTTACCATCAAATATCTTTAGCCGAAGGGTAGCAGCCTTTGACTGTCTTCTGCACAGTTTGGAACTTATGAGTTCAGCAGAGTTCCTTTTGTTATATCAACTAGTGCAGCAGTTTCACCAGGTTTGATGGATTGTGTTTTGTGTGAACTGAAGATCGGTTGTGTCTGTAATTATCTTGACGCTGCAGTAGTGTGTAGTAAGGCTATCGATGAGTATCTCCGACATCTTGGTCAAGTGTTGTCCTGTTTTAGAGAAGCAAGATTAACAACCAAGCCAACTAAGGTTAATTTAGCATCTGATGAGATGTTGTTCCTAGGTTATGTCTCAGCCAATGGTGTTAAAGTTGGCCATGCCCATGCCTGTACCAAGGAAATATGTAATATGGCAACCCTCTCTGGATAAGAAGAAAATTGGTTGATTCATGGGCAAGGTTTATTTCTTAAGGAAGTTTATTCGTAACTTCGCCCAACTAGCCACACCCATAAGTCAACTATATCATAACAGTGAGCCTTTTAAGTAGTCATACAGGCATCTTTAAGCACCTCCTGCAGTTATGTTATTAATATCTCACTGTTTCTAAATTGTTACTCATCCGCTTGAACGCGGTTTTAATAGAGAAATCTTTTCCTAAATGTAAGTGTAACTAGCAATCTCAATCTTTCAATTTTTTAAAATTCTTCGAGCTATAGGAGTCATTCATTTCGCTGCCATAAACCAGCACATTGTAATAAAAAATAAAACGCGTAAACAAACTTTTCTAGTAATTAACTTTAATTGATGTTTTCAAACAAATGTATTTCCTGATGCTAATATTAGTCCTTACTTCCCAACATCTTACCGCTCGCAACTTCCTACTCGCTACCTTATATTATTTATGATACTTACAATCTGGGAATATAACCAATTTACACAGAAGGCACCCCCTGACGGTTAACGGTGCTTGGTGTCCGCCCCGGTAGCTGAGTGGTCAGCGTGACAGACTGTCAATCGTAAGGGCCCGGGTTCGATTCCCGGCTGGGTCGGAAATTTTCTCCGCTCCGGGACTGGGTGTTGTGTTGTCCTAATCATCATCATTTCATCCGCATCGACACGCAGGTCGCCGAAGTGGCGTCAAATCGAAAGACCTGCACCAGGCGAACGGTCAACCCAACGGGAGGCCATAGCCACACGACATTTCCATTTAACGGTGCTTGGTGACGAGTGACTGTATATGTAGTTAATGTCCAAACAAAAGAAATTACTTTACAAAACGTTAATCGGACTTTGGTTAAACACGTCGACTATATTTCTAAGAATAATGCAGTAACTAACGATCCTTGCGTCACCAAATACGTCGCTTCCAACTTCTTTCAAACGGCCAGAATTTGTTTATAGTACATAATTGAAATAGGTATATTGAGAGGGGTGTCATTTTACAGAATGAAAATTACTACCGGCAAAAAGGTGCAACTAAAACAACGTAAATCCTTATAATTTCGACACCAGAATAAGAGGACACCAACCAACTTCTTCTATTATTTTTCACAGATCGAAAAATTACGGTTATTGGAGAACTATGATTTGTATCGTATCAGTGTGTTACAAACGGTAATATTTCCAGACTTTGCTTTTTCATAAGTATAGCCGAAAGAAATTGTTTTATGCTGTTCTTTCAATGGAAATGGAATAATCTAACAAACATTTTAGTTAAAATAATATTAATAATTGTTATGAGGTGCTCTACTAGCAGGAATATCACTTCGCATTATTACTATCATGTGCCTTAAGGGTCATTCGGTCAGGCACAACAATTCACTCGTCCGTCTTTATCAAAAGTTTTGTTGTAAGTTCAGTGGGGACACAAAGACTGGTGTCGAAGAGACGAATTGAGCCTTCCTCCACCTGATCAGCTGCGGAAGAATGAAGTGAAATTTGACAGAATTTACCTTTGGTGTTAATTCAGTGTAGCCCGCGACATGTAACTTTTTTGAAAATGCAATTTACGTGGTTAGTTTACTTGACGTAGTAATGCATCCAGCAGGAACATTTTCATCTCATCATTTGTATTATAGGAGTGAAACTGCTACATTTTTAATGCCTTTGGGTAATATGAAAGTGATAAATTTTCATGGCAATAATTGTATGAAACAGTGGATACTACTTATTGGGAAACTCTCAGTATACAGTGAATAACTGGTGTGATAAAATATTTCAACAGTCAATATTATATATGGTAAAGGTTATGTTGAACATTGAATATTAGGAGTGTACATTGATTAGGATTTGTGATTGTCGAGGGGCTTGGTAGACTTGCGTATGAACAGGGACCATGAAAATTCCTGTGAGTGTAAAATTTTAATGCTGTTTTGGAAATTGGAGTAACAATCAAATGTAGAATTTGTGATGCACTGAAGCGCCATGATGCCAGATTTTTGTATGAAAATGACGTATCCGTGCCATAGGCATTATTGTGTGTTGAGGCAGTATTAGTGGTACGTTAAGACTTGTTTTGGATTGTACATGGGTATTAGTTAGCCTCTTGTTAATGAGATGGTGGAATATATAGTGTAACTGGCAATGTAAACGCGGTGTGTGCATGTAAACGGATCTGAGTGTCAGTAGTAGGAGATGCGGTACCAGCTGGCGTTTGGTTGATGGAACATCTTGGAACACATGGATTCGATCCCATGCCAACACGGAAGTGCATATTGGATGGCGCAAGCTGGTGTTAGTGCGGTAATCGGTGGGGAAATGGCACTGGCAGTTGGAAAAAGTCTGGTCAGGTGGGCAAAATGCTGCTAGTGGCTTCAACCTTATGGCAGTGGGCAGGTGACACATTACTACACCGAGGCTAGCGAAAATGACAATTACTATATTCTTTATACAAAGATCTTTTCTTGAAATTTTGTCAGAAATCTTTTTGCAGTTTTGGGATTTGTGAATTCTTTGTTTTGTGAGGCTTAGGTACAAAAAGAAAGCAAGATAAGTTCTAATAATGGGAATAAGTGAAACGAAATTAACTCTCAGGAAATATTGTTTATAATGACAACAATATTCATGATTAAGTAGACTGGGAGTATGGCACATCACTTCCACGGTATGAATCTCAAAATGTACAATATGACGACACTGCTGAGGTAACTGGGAACAGCATGTCATTGTGAGTCAAGCTGACTCATCAGAATTATCAAATAGTGGTGATGAGATTAGTGGCAGAGTTGCCATATAAATTGATATTAGGAAGTTATTACTTGCCATGAGAGGAAACTCAAGAAGTTTACATAGGGACATGGAACAAATTAGCAAACAAACCAAGCAAATATTATTAAATAAAATTGAACATGCTAATTATGAAACACAGAAAGATTAAAGAAATAATTTTCGTAGACATATTGAAGTTTTGTGTGGGGAGTTGAACCAGACCAGTGATATGATCTGTAATAAAATTGATGAGCGGATAGGGAGTCTGACTAAATTTTGTAGAACCTCAAATAGGTAAATTAAAAATATGTTATTCCAAATGAACTGCGAACTGATTAAAATGAAAAATATGTTGAGTGTTAGGGGCATAAATTCCTAAAATAACCAAGTGAATCACGTGGAAAAAAATAATGAAAAGGAGGCATTACGAAAGATAATTGTTAGCACAGGGAAAGTACATGAATATTGTCATACAATGACGAAGACTGAGGCTGAGAGCTATGAATTGTAGAGGTAGTAAGGTAAAGCATAGGAATGCATGTGAATAAGGGAAAAGCAAACGTGAAATGTGTGAAAAAAAGTGGTTATCATAGAGTAACAGAGTAAAGTTAAACCTGAAATAATGGAGAAAAATTTAATTGCTTATTGTATGCGAATGTCAACACAGTAAGGGAAATGTCAGGTAAGGTACAGGAGTATGTAAATGAAGCAATATGTGTAAACAATAATGTTTTCGTGGGAAAGGAACCACAACAATGAATTTAAAATTTGCAGAAAGCTGTGGAATTTCATTGAACCAAAGAAATAAGACGATGACGTAATTAATGATAAAATATGTCATGTAACAGGATACAACTAGAAAGTAGTGCTAAGGAAACTTCTGAGAAAACATTTATTTGGAAAAACTTGTTCTTGAAAAGCCTTATTCTTATCAGTTTGAGGTAAAAATAGCATACCCTTTTTAGGTGGTGGCATTATATAATGACCATAGTAAAATAGGAAGCTGAGCCTGATGCAATTAAGTGTTTGTGAAACAAATTGCGTGTATGTTAATACCTATGTTCAGTGATGAGCAATATTCTACTAGGTTTATTGTGAAAATTAATTGATTTTACGTGAACGTCTTACTTATATTTAGTGATGTTAGCCATTCACGTTTTATATTTCATTTGTAAGACTAAGAATAGAAAAGAGCAGAATGCATTGTGTTAAGTCATAGCACGAGACCTCCTAAAGCAGATGAGCAGTTTAGGGAGCTCCAGGGGCTGAGGCTTGACTTAATGGCTCGTGAGGTAAGGCGCAGAGAACTGAACGGCAGTTGTGGCGGTTAAGGGCACATAACCATCCCAACAAAACGAGGTAGTTGGTTGAACGCCATCTGACTTGCAGCGGAGCGTCATAAGGTGCTTAGTATATTGTTATGCAGCGCTACTATTCGGTTACCGATTAAAGAGGTAAATAATGTGTCAACAGTATTTAGTAAGCTTTACTTAGATCTTTAGATTATTATTGTAAATGGGACTGAAATGACGACTTTGTTATCAGGAGGATAATGTTACGGTATGTAATTAATGCATGTTCTTATGACAAATGTTTCGTGTAAAATTATTCGAAAGAAGCAAAGATGGAATGTCATATATGAATGCAATGACCAGTGTGTGGAGCAGCAGCTGATTCTGTATGTCCAAAAAAACGTTCAGATATGGAAGTTGCACCATGATCTAATCAAGCGACTATTTAATCAGCAATAACCAGTGAATTATCGCAGAATTATTATCCTGTTTCTATAAATCACATTCATTTTGGAAACTATGAAGTATTATTTTTGGGGTAAAACAGCTTTCGAATATGCCAGTAAAAAAGACAAGAGAGCCTAATAATGATAACTGATAATATTTTGCGTTATTTGGAAATGTTCTTCTGATAGTAGGTATGGACAATTTAGGATTTTTAACAGTAAATGCCATTTTGAAAATAGTTCAGTCAAATCACTAGAGAAGTTTCATTATATCGGTAGCGTAAGGATCCAGTGCGTTTGGAAATTCCTTCAATTTTTTTAAATTTTTAGCTTTCTAATAAAAATAAGAAATGTCGTTATCTAATTAGCTATGGGACTTATCACGTATAAGTCACACTGGAGGCCATGATTTATTACATTATGTCTAAGGGTTTACACTGCTGTGAACAAGCTGTCAACAAGTAACAGGTGATCATGCCATATAGCCGGGGAGTGTGGGAAAAGTATGAAAGCATCAATAAGTAGCAAAGAGGCTCGTATTGAGAGTTGTCTTAAACCAAGTAAGTCCCAATATTATCAATTCATGTATAAATAATAAAGACACTATTCTGATAATAAAGAACCTTTAACGATGCCTACTTCTATATAACTACAGCTTCAGCTACTCAAAATTGAACGTGAAGGATTAATAATAGTAATTATCATGAAAGTACCCTGATCTTGCAGAATGGAAAGAGTTGGCATAGCCCAGCACTGAGTCTATTACTCACCTTCACACAGGTGACATCTGTGCTGTTCATGAGCTTGTTTAATTAAGTTAGAAGTACGTTAACGTCTCATTTTGCCTCGGGAAACGGCGATACCATTAGTAATACTGCTATGAAAATTATGAATATGTTTAAGCCATGGCCGGAGTGGCGGTTCTAGGCGCTACAGTCTGGAACCGAGCGACCGCTACGGACGCAGGTTCAAATCCTGCCTCGAGCATGGATGTGTGTGATGTCCTTAGTTTAGTTAGGTTTAATTTGTTCTAAGTTCTAGACGACTCATGACCTCAGAGGTTAAGTCGCATAGTGCTCAGAGCCATTTGAACCATTTGTTTAAGCCATGATTGCTGATTCTCACTCGAGAAAGTAACTTTCAGTTATCTATACATGTACGGTGTCTTTTCTTTTTGACACGTCCGAAACAAGACACCATTTTGACCCAGCAGCCGTTATGAATTCAGACAAAAAGAATTTATAGACATCGGCTGCAAGTGGGGGTTGGCGGAAATCAATGAAGAAAGCTAAAAATTTGACCCAGGTGAGGATTCGACCATAGGTCTACTTCTTATTAGGAAGAAGGTATGGCCACTAAGCCATCCCTAGCACACCTCCCTTGAGACGTAAGCTCTCAACTTGTCCACACACCAATAATGTCGTGGTCCTTGCCCATAATGCTTATTACACGCGGCATTGCGCTGATTCCCGGTTCATCGCAGATGCACACCAGGTTCGAAGGCTTACTGGAACCAGTGAAATGTCGTGTGTAATAAGGATTAGCGTCTGGATAGGTTGAGATTTTTGCGTCTGAAGCTATGAGCGCTAGGGAAATCAATGCAATTGCAAGGACCGCTATGGCTCGATGGCTTAGTGATTATAGCATCCACCAGTAAGCAAGAGACCCGTGTTCAAATCCAGCTCAAATATTCAACTTTTCCCACTTACCTTAATCGATGCCCACGTCCGTAATTCCTTTGTGTTTCAGTTTTATGTTGATTAGTGCGACAATCTTAACCAAAAAACATGGTAAGAGATGCCGAGTATTGTTTAGTGAATATTATAGTTTTCGAAAGGTTATATCAAATTCTGTGATCGTTTCTGTGCTGAATGATTTCAGACTGCCTCTCAGATAGGGATGATTGTAAGTTCCCTCACGTTGGTTTAAATACTAAATAGATAATATCCCAAATATTGAGAATTTACTGTAGCCTATTCCTGAAAGCTGCTCAAAATTTCTCTATCTTTAAGTATAAAATGATCGTATGGCATTGCTGGCTGGTAGGCCCCATGCTGGGGCCTCCGTATTGCAAGTCCTTTTTAGATGACGCCACTTCGGGTCAATGATGATGAAAATGGTGATGAAGGACACACAACACCCAGTTCCCTGTCGGGAATCGATCCGGGCCCCTTGCGTGGCAGGCGGAAACGCTACCGCTACGCTACAGAGGTGGACTAATTATCTTTAGGTGTCATTTTCGGAGCAACGGCCAGCGGAGGTGAAACTCAGTGGCGAGGTTAAGACAGCTTTCGAAGGCATAACGTCAGCCACCCTCCACCTGATTACCTACGGAAGAATCAAGTGAAATTTGCTAGAATTTACGTTTTCAGTTCAGTTATAGGCTCAAGACGTAGCCTTTCGCAGCTAGCGTAGTTAGCGTGTCCAACGTAGTAAAGCGTAATGGGAGGAACATTTCGCCTCGTTCGTTTACTTAAAAGGGGAAGAACGTTACTTCCTCTCAAGCTGGAAAGATTCATTAAGTTTCCTAGGCCCCTTCTGGGGTGTTTCACTCTTTTTTGTCAAGCAGTGTACACCGGGTGGTGAAAAAGTCAGTATAAATTTGAAAACTTAATAAACTACGGAATAATGTAGACAGAGAGTTACAAATTGACGCACATTCTTGGAATGACATGGGGTTTTATTAGAACCAAAAAAATACAAAAGTTCAAAACATGTCCGACAGATGGCGCTTCATCTGATCAGAATAGCGATAATTAGCATAACAAAGTAAGACAAAGCAAAGATGACGTTCTTTACAGGAAATGCTCAATATGTCCACCATCACTCCTCAACAATAGCTGCAGTCGAGGAGTAATGTTGTGAACAGCACTGTAAAGCATGTCCGGAGTTATGGTGAGCCATTGTCTTTCAGCATCCCTAGAGGTCGGTCGATCACGATACACTTGCGACTTCAGGTAACCCCAAAGCCAATAAATAATCGGACGGACTGAGGTCTGCGGACCTGGGAGGCCAAGCATGACGAAAGTGACGGCTGAGCACACGATCATCACCAAACGACGCCCATCTGTCGGGCATTTTGTGAACTTTGTTTTTTTTTTGTTCTAATAAAACCCCATGTCATTCCAAGCGTATGTGTCAATATTTACCTCTCTGTCTACATTATTCCGTGGTTTATTAAGTTTTCATATTTATAATGACTTTTTGATCACCCTTTATATGGTAAGCTGTAGGAAGTACTGTTCAAAAGATCAAAGAGAAGTAATAAAAAAGCATACTGCGGACTGTTCAACTTTTGACAGCAGAGTATGTAATTCCTTACTTCAGATTCTGACTGTGTTTCTTCCGTTTGTCGTTATGTTGGTTACTAATAGTGCGTTCAGTACAGTGCTAACGCATTGAGTGGTAAATAAGATTTCTTGGACATGTCTGTGCACTACGACGTCACTGATTTAAAAGACGCCCTGCGGAAGTTCGATAAATCTTGCGAAACAGACTGTGTGCGCGCCTTGTGACGTACACGTTGCTTCATAGACAAGAGTGAGGTCTCACCTGCTCGCTCTTGTTCGCTGACACAGTAGACCAGACGGGCGACGCCATATTCGGTTATGAGCTGCAACAGTGAGGCGCCACTAACAAACACCCAACTTTTCATGAGTAGACAGTTGCCACGTCAAATTCAGAAAATTTCTCAAGGTTACACCCTGACAACAAGGATGAAAGCATTAGTCGAAAGCTTGAGATTATCTCCGAATTTGACGCGACAAATTAATCAATAAATTTTTATCCAAGAACTTCGTGGCGAAAGGCTTCATAGTTACCCCAACTAATCTGATGACGCATAATCTCTGGTTACATTCTGCCAAGGCACTGGATCTACTCTCAGGAGATTGGTGGATAATATACTTGTCTAACATCCAGAGTGCTGTTGAGTGCTACCCCTGTCTATGTTGCAGGTAATGTTTTATAGCTAATTTGTCCTTTGGGATTAGTTTCGTAGAGACTGATAACAGTAGAGTGTAGATTTATACAGAGTAGCCTAGTTATTTATTGCGAATCTGTGTGCCGATTGGTAAAAATATTATGGGCTTAATTGGTGCCAGTTTTTAAAGGGCTTAGATAAATTTTTAATTTTGTCTGACACACACAGACACCGATCCAGACACACACACACACACACACACACACACACACACACACACACACACAGTGTGAGTTGGACAAAAATTTATGTTTACACCTTAATAGTTGGCGCTAACGAAGATAAGACTAGTATCAGCCCATAATATGTTTACGAATGGGCCACACATTCACACTGGGCCACAGAACCACACTAAATAACCAGGCTACTCTGTACAGATCTACACTCTCCTGTTATCAGTGTCTACCGAACTAATCTCAAGAACAAAAGTTACACAAAATTAACTGAAACGTAAGCAGAAAATGCAGTACAGTACACAATAGCTTATCCTTAGAATACGATGATGGAATTGCGTTTCTTCATGTATGGTGTTTTCACAATAAAATATTACACTCTTATACATCATGACCGCACCGCCAAATTTTGTAATTTATACGATAAAACTCGTCACGGCCTCACTGATGCTCCACTATTACCACAACTGACACAGTCCATCTACACGTATCTATGAGCACCGCAGCACTGTAATTTACTCGGCCAAACTATAAAAATGCCTGCCACTAACAGATGTGGCTCACAAAACCATACCTCACGTTTTGCAATTTTGTCATATGATGACACAATTTCTCTGCACTCTTTTGCAGCAACGTAGTTCGCCGTTCCTCCTCTCTGGCCGTGAACTACCATCTTCGTCTCGACACCGGCAAAAGACTGCATTCGCTGCTAACTTTCACGACTCCGTCGTATAGCTAATCACGTTGTGCACTGACATTTAAAACGGATGTAATATCACACAGCTCTGTTCCACGACTCACTGTCCTCTAAATTCTCTTGCTTTCTGTCTATCAACGAAACGTAGCTCGGTCCGCCACGCCTGCAGATGTTGGCCAGAGTGCCGCCAAGCATCCGTACCCAAGAGTAAGAATTGCCTTCATATGCGGTGCACCATCACAGACCGCGAGAAACACGGCAGTACAAATGTGCCGCAGTGCGTTTCACACTGTTGAATTACGATACCCTATTTTTATGACATTTTTTGTGACGTTGCCAAAAGCCTTCGTATAGGACTTCAACGACATGCCACGAATGGAACAGCGTCAACAGTAAAACAACGCTAAAGACCACTACAATACCGTGTCTGGGATAGAACTTACTTACTAACCCAAGGTAGCAAATGAAATCCATTACGTAGCTGGAGAACGGTTCATGTTTTGATTATTATAACTATCATTTCTAGTGCTTAAAATGTTGAGCTTGAACGTGAATACTCGTTATCAAGGAATTTCCGACAGAAAATTCTGCATGTTGAATTTCACAGTAAAATGCGATTACTGACAAACGCAGTACATGTGGAACAACAAGGTTGCTTTTTATGCACCTCTCTCAGCTGACATGGATTTTCCATTGACTGCTGGTGTCTACTTCAAAGACTAACTTGCCTACGACTCTTAAAATGCTTTATCCACAGAAATTAAATAAAAATTCAGAACAGACAAGCAAATTTTGAGATTTTGTGGACAATGTTGGATTTTGAAAATCATAGCCACGAAGCTGTTGATGGATCTAAACGTCGGTCAGGCGGTATGGAAGTAGGTGCAGTGGTAAGGCGCTGTTTCCCGAATGAAGCAGTCTAGTACCTGACACCAATTTATGAAACGAACCAGGTTTCTTGACAAATTAGAAAGATCTGTGATTAAATAGTTCTGCGCTACACACAGGTCACTCTAATCAAAGTGTCACAAAATTCAACTGTACTGATTATCCTAAGGTCACCAAGAAAAAACTAGTCAAGCTTCAGAGATCAACAGTAGCGGCAGGCATTCATTTAAATTCAAGCATCATCAAATAATTAGTCAAATAAATGAGAGAATCATTAAATGACATTAACCCAACTTATAAATTTTAAAAGAATACAGAAATGCCCACTTGGTGACTGCTCCGCGATTTACATCAAGCCTTTAGTAATAGAAATTCATAGCATAATAGTCAATGGCAAAACATACAATAGTTAAATAAACAAAAAAATAAAAATAATGTCTTAAGGGACTATAAGGAGACGCTTTGTTCTGGTAAGTCTTGGCAGAAGCAGCTGCTTCAGGCCCAGCAGCTTATACTCTTTAGGTTTTCCGGGTAATTTAGCCAAGACAATTATTCATAGAATCTGAAGTCCCTTAAACTTTACAGGGGTCGACCCATGAGACAATTTCAAGTTACTATTCAGTACCCAAAATCATGAGAAGCCACTCATTCTATCTGGTGAGCTAACGGCTCAATTTATTATTTAACACGGACACGTGTTTAACCCGTGGAAGACTCCACCAAAACATATGAAACGGGCACGCCAAAAGGCGCCAAATCTGAGCAGTAATTAATCTTCTTTATGGAACACAACGAAACGGTTCACTGGTACAGACATTAAAATAGTGGACCACCAAATATGAGCCAGTTTCGTGCTGGCTCGATCTCGGGTGGAATAGCTTTATTTAATTTCATGTGCTCTGTCGGTCGCCTAAAGTTGGCAGCTGCTGGTCTTGTGGCACCGACGTGGGTTTCGGCTTCTTATAGCGGTGAGCTGGGGCGCTCGCGGCGAGTCGGTCCTTGAAGCCGAACAGCAAGTTCTACCCCGTGGCCGTGACTTGTTTGTCGGCAGCAGTCAATGTTTATCTGTGGAGTTGTGCGGAGTCTCTACGGAGTGTAGGCCCAGTCGTGGTAGTACTGACGTCCGTCTCTGCCAGGTTCAAGGGGCAAACTTCACTCCCACTATGCTGTGGACAGCCTGTATATCCTCGTGCCCAGCATCATTTCTGATTTACGTGAGGAGATTGTGTCTTGGTGGAGCTTAGTCCTTTTTGGGCGTCGAAGGTACTTTGTCGTATCAAGGCTAGGTGTGACCCGGTACACTCTGCAGTATGGTATCCGCATATGAGGGGATCGTTTGTGGAAACAGTTCACCTAAACTACTGGATGGATCGTTGTTAAATTGCTAGTTGCAGAAGGTGAGCATCGCGTGTTTTGGATGTATGAGCTGTTCGCTTGAAAACGTGCTGTTTGCCTGGGCGACTTCCTCTGCATGTTATTATTTACGGATTCACCTTGATTAAAGAATTTTTGTTATTTAGAGCTAAATTTAAAATGGCATTACTTGGGGTCTTTTTGCTCAGTAATTAAAAGAAAGCATAAGAGTTTCACTATCTAGGTTTTTTGTGGCCGATTCTGACTGGCCATAAGCTTTTACGTTTTACAGGTTTAACAACGTAACTTTTCTCTGTTTTATTGTGCCTTGACTGTCCAAGGAACCAATCTCAAAATCTGTTCGCTATGAGTCGGAACTGCCTCACTGTAAAGTTGCATTTGAAGTGTTTTTCGTGTTATGAAATGCTAAATCTGTAATGAGATATTGCCCTCTTTGTTCATTGACTCACTTGTGCTGAGTTTGTTAAATATTGTCAAGGATCAAAAAGAAACTGTTTAGTATTGTTCAGTATTTTCATGGTCAACCTAAATCCTCGCTCCACACCAACATATACCTTTTGTCACACAGCTAGCGACCCGTGGAACTAATTTTTATGCTTTCTCGTATTCACGCAACTTAGTAATCAAAGACCAACGCCAAGGCAGTACCTACGTTAGCGTATTTAAAACAACTTGACCATCGCTGACACAAACAACACGGCAATTACCGAACTACCCAAATACAATGCTTTACATTTGTAAAATCAAAAGGAACAACTTAACACCAAACTGTCTCACACGTAAGGCAGTGTTTCAAATCCAGGAACTTAACAACTCTTTAACCTGCTACCTTGTTTTTATCATGATCTGCACCAAACCCTCTGACTAACGAACATAATACAGGTAGTCAGATTGAGTGACGCAAATCATGCGCCGTTACACAGTATAAAAGGGAAACCACAAATTGCATACATTCTGTCTATAACCGAAATAAACGGAATGTTAAATTTCAGTTTTGCTTTATATACAAATCCAGATGCAGATGGGGAAAAGAGTTATTTGTCAGTTGCCATTGACGTAAATCAGCCAACACTGTTTCGATGTAGCATCACCAAAAGTCAACAAGGCAATTTTTAGGATTAACTACTCTCTTCAGTTGATAGGAGATTTATGTAGCGAATTGGTTCAAATGGCTCTGAGCACTATGGAACTCAACTTCTCAGGTCATCAGTCCCCTAGAACATAGAACTACTTAAACCTAAGTAACCTAAGGACATCACACACATTCATGCCCGAGGCAGGGTTCGAACCTGCGACCGTAGTGGTCGCGCGCTTGCAGACTGTAGCGCCTAGAACCGCTTGGGCAACCCGGCCTTCATGTATCACCGTAGTTACAAAATACAAATACAAACGCTCATCAGATAGTATTACAATACGCGAGAGCTGCCAACACATTAATTCGAATCAAACTGTGTACATGTTCAGTAGGCTTATGGTAAGTTAACAAGTAAATCCAATGGCCTAAATGCAATCAGCCTAAGTCAAATGAGTACTATTCAAGTGCCTCAACAACAGGAAAACCAAAGTCCTTTTTGTACCAGATGCTCACCATAAGGTCCAGTCTGTTACATAATCGGCGAATTAACACTCAGCCACAGTCTGTGTGTGCTGCTCCCACGGCAGGACAACCACCTGCCGTCACCTTATGACCTTTCTCAGCCGATATCAGCAGTGTCACGCCGTCCCAGCTCATTACAGTGCGCCTCCCCATTGTCTCCAGCCGTAAACACAACGCCACCTTGATCACTCTGTGTGAGGCTATATATCAGCGGTTTCAGCAGCTTATGGCCTTCTCAACTCAGGAAATCCCCAGGCCAAAATCAGGAAATGGCCACTGGGCGACCGATCACTGGCACCTTCCCAAAAACTTTGCGTGTATAACACAATCTCCCCTGTTAGAACAGGGTGGGATGGGGTCGACTGGCATAGTTATGTCCGGCTTCCAGCGTCTTTCTCTTGCCTGGAGCACTTGAGTTGACACAAATGTGCTCAAACTAACTTTCCAGATTAGTGATCATGGAAGATAAGGTTTACAGTGAATATCGCGTAAACCACCCTCTAGGGGCCCAAAATCTTGGCATCTTCTTGGGCGCAACTTTGTCAGCCTGTCAGATATTCCCACGAATGTTCTGCAGGTAAACCAAACTCTTTACAAACAACAAAGCACTGTGCTTGTCTTCGTTATATTTTGCTACCTCCCTCGGGCGTGACAAATGGTTATTGTTATGAGGAACCTCCCAGTTATTGCAAACGGTCTCTGAATTATTATCTGCTAGAAGCATATTATTATTGGACTACAATTTGTACAGTGGTGAATTCATGGCAAAAGAAAAGATGCATTTCCATAGTTTACTACGGTGGGACTCACGAACGTTAGTACTAAAGGCGAGGCTTAACCATCCCAGAGACTCTCGCATTTTATCTGAGCCCTATGCTGGTAAATAACTAGGCAGGCTTGAGATTGCAATAGACATTCCACAAATTAGGACTGTGGGTGGACATGCTTAATTGCCCTACCAAAACAAAATTTGTAAATTGAAAATCTTTACGATATGTAGCGGCACCACTGTTTAGGATAGGGAAAGTTAGTTTTGTGTGATATTATGAGCACAAGTTACAGCCAGGTGCGGGCTGGACTGCAGTGAGTTACGCATACCAACAGTTGTGAAGTAGAATGGAGGTCACAGGGCCATCATACTGCTGAAAGAGTATACGTAGCTGTTTTGCGTGTCGTAAATCACAGGCAGAAGGGGCCTCCTGGCCAACCTAGCATGTTATGAGTACGTGACGCGAAACAGCATGTAAGGCAAAACAGAGTTGCACAGCCACATATAAATAGGTGAGGGTTTCTCACGAGATTCATTTCAAGTGTGGCACCTCTCCTGGATGGCGGGGCGTGTCACACAACCAGCTACACGTAGCAGCAGATGGGGCGCCAGCGATCCAGTCCACAGCGGGTCGCTGGTTTGACCCTCTGAGGCTGATGCGGGGTGTAGCCAGCCAGTGGCGGGCCACTCCACAGCTTGCTACCAGGGGGCAGGCGTCCTGGCTTCCAACACACGCTGGCAGCATCCCGAGGCGAGGGCAGCAGATTCGGACACCAGATCGCAGGCGCTTGCTGTTGCCGCGTCCTAAGCCATGTCGGTGAGGAAACACAGCACGGACCATCTTGTAATTTCCAGCGGGCCGCTCGGCGGCTCCTTGGAGCGTCGCTGAGGCAACAAGGATGGATTCAGCTGAGTCGGCAGCCGGTGCACCCAGACGCCATCGGAACTCCGTGGCTGGCCAAGGCCGGATCGACACAGCACTGCATTGCACAGGCCGCTGGGGTGCTTCCGCAGCATTGCAGGGCCGTGTGGCGCAGACCGAGGTGTACGAGGGCACTGTGATTGGAAACAATAAATCATTTGGAAAGCTCTGACGAGTTTTAATTCCGTGCCTTCTACCTCTTCTCGCTACATTTGGTCATTCTGATACATTCGATGGCAGAAGTCGCCACGATAGATATGACATTATAGCTCGGTAAAATCTTTGACACCCCCAAACACAGAAGTGTTGCTGATGTTTCAACCCCAACTTGGAGGGAACAAGCAAAATAGATGAAATTATATACAGCGACCAGAAAGAAAATGTTAACCCGCTACCTGTGGCATAGTAGACCCAGATATTTGGTAAGGACCTTGTCTGCTGGATGTTCAGCTCTTTTATAATAGAAGCTCTAAAAATTGGGTGTTCAGGTTTGTCTTGGTGCACAAACAGTCCTTACACTTCCCCACCAAGCTTCTGAAATCATTGTTCAGTGAGGGCTAGCTCAAATGGTCTTTAATTTTAATGATCGCTTCATACACCCGCAAATGTTCACCACACAGGGACTGGAGGAAATGCCGAAACACCAGTGGAACTAATTGCTTGGGTAGACAAATCTTATTCTTCCCATGATAACGGGTTCTAAAACATTGTAGCCCTTTACACACATCCCCTTTTTGACATGTTCCTATATACCACTCAACTTCCTATCAGGCTATTGTTTTTTCTACAAATTTGATCGTCGGTCTGCAATTCTAAAGGTTTCTGCTCTAAAAGCAACTTCAAATACTCCAGTCCAAATAAAATGGCCTGGAACTCCAATTCAGAGACCGGAAATTTAAATTCAGCTTCTGACAATGAGGGAGGCGCATACCCAATGGGTTTTCTCTCTCTCCATCATTTTTCAGTATACCACAGTGATTTCTAAGTCTGTAATACGACCTCGTGTTCTAAATGTGGTGCCACCAACGCCGCAGTGCCAGTCGTCACGTCTTTAAAAGTTTCAAACGACGCCTCCTCCGAGTTCCGCCATTGCAAGTGGACCCTTTTTTCCGCTACAGCTAACTAATCAGTAACTCCAGCTGTCTGAAATTCGCTATGAGCTTAAAGAAAAAACATTTACCATCCCTATGAATAGCATGACATCCTTTTTTAGCTTTATGCCTAGGAAATTCGTAAGTAACTTTAGTTTGTTTATAGTGGATACTAACTGCTTTCCAGACATAATAAGGAAATTTCACACTTACATTGGGTAACCTTGGAGTGCTTAACTGTTAGCCCCACCTCCGTAAAACAATGAGAGAGTTCTTCAATGTGACCTAAACGATCCTCGAAAGTTGTACAGCAAATAAAAGAAATTTGCAAACACACCTGAACTTTAAATTACCAAGGACCAAACCCAGCTTTCTAGATGATAAGGCCGCTCTGGTAGCTAATCCGAACAGCATCCTGTTGTATTCAGATAGATTTCAGTCCATACCCAAGGCAGTTAGAAGTTTCCATTCGTCTGCCAGGGGAACCTGGTGATAGGCTTGACTGAAGTCTAACACCATGAAACACCTATCAATGGAAAATCAGGTGAAGCAGTTATGTAAATCACGGACGGGCACCGAATCCTGAACAGGTTTAGGTTGCGATAATCGACTATTGGTCTGTGACCTTCCCCACTAGGCTTGGGTATGAGAAGAACTGGAGATACGTAAGGAAAAATTACGATATCCGCAAATTAATGGCCAACGATACTGTGTAAATCGTTTATCTAGAGCGGGGAAACTGATATGGTAATTGCTGTAATAGTACTTGACTGGTGATCAGGATCATATACTTAATCTGTCCATAAGTACATCAGTATATTGGTTAAACATCAGCAATAAATCACGTTCCTGATCCATGTCCATGTGACATATTTTGAACACTGGTAACTCAGCAAAAGCTGAGTGCATCCATAGTGGTATGTGATTGTGTACACCAAGATATCTTATGACTCGGCCTGAACTTAATAGAAGTCAACATAATTCAACACCTATCCACTAAAATCAAAGAAATCACACCCTAACAGTGCGCATGCATTCAGCCCCTTTATAAAGGTAAACTCAACATGTCAGAACAGGTCTGAACTCCACATAACTTCACAGGACCCACGACATCAAGGTTTCTTCCATCTACAGAACGATCCACTGTCTGGTTGGCTGACCTCTAGTAATTTTAGAATATATGAGATACAGTTAAACGACTTCCAATCAATTAATGTAATGTTGCTCCCAGAATCAAGAACTGCACCTACCTGATTAATGAAAATTGCAACAGAAAGTAGGTTAACTCAGCTGAACGCCTAGATGTTCCCATTCTTCTGTAGTAATCTATTCCGTCTCATATACTGCCTTCACTGGCGCGACGTCAACTCAGCTGCCCTACCCTCCCCCCCCCCACACCCCCCTCCCCTCTCGGCCTCCCCGCCCACCGCCCTTTTCTCCCTCTTTAACGGACAACTACAAGCTAAGCGTCCGTCATGGCCATGTAAAATAGCAATTTTTCCGAATATTCGTAGCAGGTAAGAGAGTAGAACCTGATGTTACGAGTTCCTCCGCGCTCACTATCCCTCGTTGGGATCTCACATCCCTTTTCTCATCTCTAAAATCCACTTTTTCCATAATGGTGACCAGCTAGTCTAATTTCTGGAAAGTCTGGGGTTGAGAATCAAGCAATATACAGAAAATATTCTCTGCAAGTCCTCTCAAATATTTGCTACGCCCTCTGCCTCAGAAAGACTAATTCCTAAAATGATCATTGTGGCTCTGACATCTTCTCTGTATCAGACTTACAACTTATTATTCCACTGCACCCAGTAAAAAACTGGTTAGCTAGCTCACTCTGACATCCAACCAATGAACATCAACTTTTCGCCTTGAGTCCTCCCAAAAATGTAGGAAAATACACTCGTACTAGAGGTTACTACCCTATTCTGCCGGCCTCTATTGTGTATTTCAGTTTAGCATCTTTATTTACAACCTCAAGGTCTTCTACTCAATTCCCAAATTGGTTAAGATGAGCCTGAATTCTGTACACATGAGTCATTGTCAGGACACTGCCAATCAAGAACTCAACATTGACCTGTACCCCAGAAGTAAGTTCAGAAAAACCCTCAACTTATAGGAAAACTCGAGAATGCTGCCATCGGCTTTGATACCCTCCACAGTGATCTAATATAGTAATTGCTCTTTAATAAGGCTAGATATTCCTGACACTCATTGATCGATCATGAACCTAACTTCGTGTTACAGTCTGAAACAGCACAAGTGGACACATCACACAAACATAAAGTGAAGCATCCTAGCCTCTTCATAGGATCACACATCTGTCCCTCGTTTCTATTACGCTCTGCTACCTTTCATGTCATAGGGAGCTATGCTGGAGCCATAAGGTGCTGGTGCCAAATGAAACAACCTAGTACACAATACGAATTCACTAAACATACAATATATTTTGACGAATTACAAAGGTCCATGATGAAGCAGTTCTGCATAACACACAACATTCTGCCAGTCAAAACTTATGAAAATTTAACTGTACTTATTACTGAAACGTCATCAAGTAAAGATTACTCAAACTTCAGAGATCAACAGTAGCAGCTGCTTTGAACTTTACAGCAAGGCGGGCATTCACATAAGATGAAATAATATGTCAAATAAATGAGAGAACCATTAAGAGAAATTGAACCAAGCATATAAAATTTGAAACAATCCAGAAATACACACTTGGCAACTGTTCCAAAATGTAACTCAAGGTTGTAGTCATAGAAATTCATAACAAGTAACCAACAGCAAAAAATACAGTAGTTGAATATACAACAAAATGAAAATGTCTTAATGAACGATATGGAGACGCCCTGTGCAAATAAGTTTTGGCAGCATCAGCTGCTTCAGGCCTAACAATTTACAACAGGGCCATATATTCATTTTCATGTGACTTAGCCAAGGCACTTACTCAGATAATCAGAAATTACTTAAACTTTACAGTGATTACTCGATAAGACAATTTGAAGTTGCAGTTCCGTACCCAAAATTATGACAAGCCACCCAGTTGTAACTGGTGAGCAAAAGATTCAGTTTATTATTTACTACAGACACGTACTTAACTGGTGGAAGCTACCACCAAAACATATCAAACGGGCATGCTTCACTGGGATGCTTTCCATATGTCCAGTCTGTAACATGATCGGAAAATTAACGCTCAGGAGCCTTCTTTACGATTTCAAACCAATGTCCAACGTGACTATCACGGCACGACAACCGCCTATTCGTGCATCTGCCGCCTCATTATGACCTTGCTCGGCCCATATCAGCATAACCGCAGCCTGCCCAACGTATTACAAGGGGCACCCACACTGTCTCCATGCGAAAACACAACTCCACTTTGCTCATAATGCGCGAGCCTGTGTATCTGCTCACCGCCTTCTCAGCTCAACATAACCCCAGGCCAGAATCACGAAAATGCACTCGATCAACAGATAGCAGCCGCCTTACCAGGAAACTTCCACATACGCCACACTTGGCAAGTGATACACGGAGAACACTCTTCTGGTTGATGGCATTCTGCTTTCAAGATACCACGTGATGGTACGTGGAATGTGTGTCACTGATTCTCTTGTCCACAGCTCGTGGTCTCGTGGCTAATGATACGGTTGATATTGTGGCTCGTTCTCCCTTCCACAAATCGCCGGGCTTCGATGGCCTTCCCAAAGAATTTTATATTCGATTTTGGCCCCTGTTAGGAGATACGAATTTGAATGAAGTATTCCACGGAGGCCTTATCCCACCCAGGTTTAATGTTGCTAAAATTGTCCTGATCACCAAGAACCCGAGTCGTTTGCGTGTGGATCATGTCCGCGCGATAACCCTCTTCAACTATGATTATGCAATAGTGGCGCGAGTGATAAATTGCATACTATCGGTGTTGTTGGCTACCATCATCGCGAGCCATCGATATTGTCTTCTGGCTCGTACTCTCCGGACTCCCGTTGCTGAATGTCGTGATGTAATTTCGATTACTTCCACTTTTCCCGTGCTTTGCTTTTCATTGATTTTTCACCATGCGTTCGACTGCGTTAATCACGGATTTCTCATGCGAGTAATGACGACTGTTGGTTTTAACGATGCTGCTAGACGGTTGTTTACCTCTCTAATTACTGGTACTCTGGCGTCCATTGACGTAAATGGCGGCCTCACTTTCCCTATCGCGGTGTGACAGGGCCTCCTCATTATCCGTGTCACTCTACGTTCCGTTTCTGGAACCCTTATTGCGATCTATAGCTGCTCTTTTGGGTGGCTGGTCGCTGTTGGGAGAAAGGCATATGCTGATGTCGTCATGGCTCTTCTCCGTACCCCTGATGATACACCACTTCCGAAGGAAGTTTTGGATGCTATTTGTCGTCTTACAGGAGCCCGGGGTAATGACCAGAAATGTCGCTTAGTCAGTATGCGAGGTTTTGACGCCGTTGAAATTCCACGTACTTCGACGGTCGGTCACCTGATGCCAATCGTTTGGCGTTATAACTGACAGCTGTCCGCTAAAGATGACTGCGATAAACTGGAAGTCTGTCATGGATAAGATTCAAAGAGCAATCATTGAACACGAGCGTCGCTCTCTCTCACTTCTTCGTAAGGTCCGGGACATGGAAATGTGTGTGTTAAGTAACGCTTATTTTATTGCACAAATGTTTCCACTTCCTGCGATGATTTACCGCAAGTTGCAAAGTTTAACTGGCGGGTTGCTCTGGCGCAACTCTTTATTTCACGTGCGTTATGGGGTAATGGCGCGCCCCCGTCTGCTGCTGAGGTTTGGGCCTCCCTGACATTCGAGTTAAGGCTTCTGCCTTATTCATCCGTCGCCCTTTTAACATGTCTACTGGCCCCTCAGTCACTTACAGTTCGCCTTCATGATTGTATCTGACCAGCGAGTTTAACACCTCCAGTAGATATTGGTAGGATTACTTATAAGCTAAGGCACGTTAAGGAATATTTTCTTGAAGTCAGTTATTTAGGAGTAAATAACCTATCCCAAGCGAATCTCTCCCTAAAAATGCTATTATGCTTCTGGCCAATTCCTCATAGCATTCCCTCTGTGGAAGCCCTGTCGCCAGACAGGAATTGGAAGATTGTTTGGTCTAACGTTAGCCTCCCGATTTTCCCGATGGAAGTGGCGTCCTCGTGGTACCAATTTGTTCATGACATTTCACCTACCAATGTGCGACTTTTTCGTATTGGCCTCAGTGTGACGGATCGCTGCAATCGTTGCCACGAAACTGATACATTATATCATGGATTGCTCTCCTGCGGTCATGGCCATTGAAGATGGCATCGCCAACTTGCTTTTCTTCTCCGGTCGTCGGAGGCGGCTACCTCGGGGGAGATTCTGGTACGTCCCGATTCAACCTTCTTTCCCCAATCTAAAAACAATGCCATCATGTGGCTTGTTGAATATTATGTCCACTACGTGATGGTGAGTGGATATGACGCAGATCCGAGTGACTTTTCCCAATATATGGCCACAGCCCCTTGGACGTGACTCAGAATGCCACATTATCGAGAGCTATTTTCTAATGTGCTATATCTTGTTTTTCATCGACTAGGAGTTGGATGAGTTGAAGCCCCCCCCCCCCCCCGCCCTCTTTTTGTGGGCTCTCTTGTCTGGATTTAAAAGTTACACAATGTAGAAGTGACGGAGGAAAAATCGTGTGAGCACATTAAAATTAACGCCATATTTCTTCACTAACGATTTTCTGATTTAACGCTTTTGTTTTTCTCGAAATTACCTGTTTTGTTTTATTATTAATTGGTTGCTTCAAATAAGTTATAGAGGGAGAAAAAAATAGCGGTATCGGTGGTGTAGTAGGGTAACTAAAGTACGCTGTTCACTGGTTCAACTCTTGCACGACACAATGTTTTTCTTATTCGATTAAAAAAAAATCTATAAGTAGCATCTTTGATCAATAATACAAATATCAACGTTACTATGTTCGAAACCCGCCACTGCTTCAATTTTGATTAAAAAAAAGCATGTAGTGAAGTGGGTAAGGCCACAAACTGCCATGACAATGAACGTAGGTTTGTATACCGCTAGATTCGAAAATAGTTTTTTTTCCTCTTCGTGTTTGCAACAGAAAAACAAAAAAAGAAATAGTTAGGGGACAGCTCGCAATAAGTGGGAAGTGCGGGTTAGAGTGCCAGTCGGGCAGTTAATAATATAAAAAAAAGGAGACCTGAGTTCAATTCCTGGCGGTGGCACAAATTTTCACTTACCGTTTCAATCTATATACATAAAATCATATCTGCATGAGATCAGTAAAAAAAATAAAAAAAGTGGCTAGTGAAGCTGCCTCTCGATCATTGCGCTCTGGGTTAGATTCCCGGCAGGGTTAGGAATTTTTCTCAGTCTAGGGACGTCTTTGTGTTGTCCTCATCTTTTGATCATCATCATTATTATCATTCGTGACAGTTGCTAGATTGGACTGAGTTAAAAATTGGACTGTGTAACAATTAGGACTTTGTACAGGCGCTGATGACTGCGCAGTTGAGCGCCACACAAACCAAACATAATCATCAACTGATCCTCTTAGAAGGTAATCTCCAAGTCTGCTGGAAAACTGTGTAACTGCAATTTAGAAAGGTTGCCGGCATCATAATGCAGCAGCTAGAAACGTTTGGAATTTCTCAGCCAAACAAGTGAAAATTGCTTCTCAATACATGTACTTGTTTTGAAGAATTTTAGGGCGGCTCAGCTACCTCACCCGGAATTTGCCTTCATTATGTACTGAACTGTTAACTCTGCGATTGTGTAGGAATTACACTGTGGAGTGCACAAGTTAAGGGCGAATATATCTTTCACATGGTGTGTCAATGTGAAGTAACATACCTCGATTAAACTCAGACTTTGTATAAGAATAACTGCTACAGCGTAGTACAGAAGGTACCTGAGAGACATACGTGGTGACGCAATGCAACGAACAGAAATGATACTTTTTTTCATACACAGTAATTACACTAAGACTTAGAACTACTTAAACCTAACTAAGGACATCACACACATGCAGCAGTAGCAGCAGCGTGGTTCCGGACTGAAGCGCGTAGAACCGCTCGGCCACAGCGGCCGGCTGGCATTGTCATCCATAATGCGAATTCAGGGCTCAATACGTGTTATGACCAGACGAAACTAAAGTCATCGAGCCATAACTGTTAATTCCTTTTGACTGCTCTTGGAGATGTCTAATCTGACCTACAACGTACGAAATATTGGTTCACATCGTTACATGAAAGATTTCATTGGTCATTTGATGCTGAAGCTGATCCTGGTCGTCCATCTCCTTTTCTTTGGGCAGCACTGTACGTACTTCGCAACGCTCCCCATGGACGTGAAACCCTGCTGTGAAAAATATTATCTTCACGTAGCAGTACCCATGATTTGGAACGCTCCCCAAGGACGTGAAATCCAGCTGTGAATAATACCAAACTCCTGACCTAGACTCCGCACTCATCGTCCTTGTTCCAATTTCGCGATGACTCTTCTTCACGTGAAGTCATCCAGATATCGTTTCCGCGGCATTTTGTAACGAAGAACACCACCACCGTGCACCGTAACTGCTCGCTGAACGAGCGAGGTGGCGCAGTGGTTAGCACACTGGCTTCGCATTCGGGAGGACATGGCCCAAACCTGCTTCCGGGCATCCCGATTTAGGTTTTCCGTAATTCCCCTAAATCGCTTCAGGCAAGTGTTGAGCCGATTCGTTATAGAGGGCATGGCCAACTTCCTTCCCCGTCCTTCTATATTTCCAAGGGACTGACGACCTCACTGTTTGGTCCCATCCTCCAAATTCACCCACCAACCAATCTACTGCTCTCTCAGTGATATAGAGTGCCTTTCTTCGTTCCTTCAACTGTCTTTTGTTGCGTAGCCAGACCCAGTTAGGCCGACGTTAAACCATATTGCCTCCAGCTTTCTGTATACAGCTGGGAGGCTTCTGGAAACATGCTCCCACAAAAAAAAAAAAAAAAAAGTTTCAAATGGCTCGCAGCACTATGGGATATAACTTCTGAGGTCATCAGCCCCTTGAACTTAGAACTACTTAAAAAAACTAACCTAAGGACATCACACACACTCATGCCCGAGGCAGGAGTCGAACCTGCGACCGTAGCGGTCACGCGGTTCCAGACTGTAGCGCCTAGAACCGCTCGGCCATCCGGGCCGGCCATGCTGCCAGACATTCATTCATTTTCAGCTTGTAGTTATTCAGATAAGTTACTTTATGTAGCTCATCCTTAAGTATTGCGGAAGAGTGTACTTTCTGCTTGCAACGTTAGATGTCAAGACTGTTGGAGTTCCTGACTACAGACCTCTGTAGATGCAAGTGGTTCGGTTTAGGTACAGGGAAGAAGGACAATGGATGGCAGACAAAGGTGTAGGGGTAGGAGGTAAACAAAAAGGTACACACACACGCGCGCACAGAGATGCACGGTTGAGCGGCTGCTGCGCCGTTGTACTTGGCTCATAAAACTTTATGGCGATTTTAAACCGCGCGTGGTTTCGGCGTTATTGCGACTCGCACAGCGCCGGCAGCGTGCCGCAACTCTCGGCAGGCCTCATTCATTATGGAAGTCGGCGACCGTGGATAGGTGAAAGCAGCTCACACAATACCGAGTCCCGAATGTTCCCGGTGTCCTCGCCTCGTCGGCTTTTATAATCGCGAGACACCCAGCCGGCTCCGCTCGGCGCTGCGGGCGAGCGGGGCGACAGGCCGAGATTGAAACATTTACTGCGAACAAAACGGCACCGTGTCCCAGCGATAGGGGCTGTTTTGTGAATAAAAATAGCGTCCACGGATTCTCGGAAACACGTTCGATGGCACTGCGAAGGACAAATTTGTCGAAGGCTGTTTCAGACAAGATATGGTAGGGTTAATTACTTACGACGGCAGCTCAGTAAGTCCAGGCAGCTTTTGTTCTGTCCATTGGTTGAAACAGCTGAGTCAACAACGAAATGCCTCAATCTCGTTGCACATATTGTGCGTTAGCCGTGCTGGTAATCAGAGATCTAATTACAATGTTGACCATTAAAACAGAAACACGATGAAGATGGCATCCAACAGAAGTTAGATATTTTGAGAGGATGCATCGCCATTTCTGTGTATATTTCTGCTTATTTCTTGCGTACAATCTAGATTTCAGCATTCACGCCATTTTTTATTATTATTTCTTGAAGCCTTAATCTGCCATTTTATTTATTTCCTGTACTGTTGTACAATTTCGGCTTTAGGCCTTTTTCTAGTATCTGGAAGTTTCATACATTAGTAACAATTGAGATTTTGATGCAGGAACAGGTCATATATATATATTATAACTTACTTTATGGATGATTTTTTGGTAACAGATTATGTCATGTACGTCGTTGCTCCTATGACATCATGTTATTCTCGTAAATTAGTTCCAGACGTTCATGTAATTTTAGCATTCAGCCGAATGATTATAGTACACTATGGAGAACACGGTCTTGCTGTACAGTGTTATCTGTACCTGATCTATGGATCCAAAACCATAAATTGAAATGAGAGAATAGCATTCTCAGCATTAAAGGTTGGGCTCAAATGGTTCAAATGGCTCTGAGCACTATGGGACTTCACTTCTGAGGTCATCAGTCCCCTAGAACTTAGAACTACTTAAACACAACTAACCTATGGACATCACGCACATCCATGCCCGAGGCAGGATTCGAACCTGCGACCGTAGCGATAGCGCGGTTCCAGACTGAAGCGCCTAGAACGGCTCGGCCACTCAGGCCGGCAAAGGTTGGGGGGTGGGGGGGCTGGGGGGGGGGGGAGGCGAAGGCGAATCATGGTGGACATGATGGGCATTTCAAGAAGTAGGATATTCTCAAAGTGCATGGCGTCAAAACAGCACAACATGATATCGTGGTTCAGTCACAGGCTGATAAGACTCAATTTTATAGGGAAATTTGCGATTATTTCCAAAGATTCACAAGAACTTTGCTCCAGATCTCAGCCTGCAATCATAACTTCAAAATCTACTCTTCAATCAACATTTATTGGGCTGTAGAAAGAAGAGTAAAATACTTAATAATTCTAGACTTCGCAGATTCTGAGAAAAAGTTACGTAGATGTTAGAGAACATAACTGTCAGGACACGCATTATAAATCTCATCGAGAAGTTTTTCTTGTGTCATCTCTTCAGAAAGGCCCAGGTTTTAACTCACGGTCCCGTTTACTTCCAGGCGTCTATTTCGATTTCTTATTTTCTGCCTCCTTTTCTGTGCCAGGTCGTCCACCGACTTTTCAGCTGGAGAGATACGTTGTAGGTCTACTTTTGTCTACTTATCTTGAGAGAAATTCGCTACCTTAAATTCCTCTCTTGCTAGTACTTTTATCATCCTTACGTTTCCAACATTAAATATAAGAACTGCATCATAAGTAGCAATTCTGACAAATGTAGCAGATGAAACTGTGGTTTTAGGGTATCGCTCTCATATCAGTGAATTTAGAGACTCATTTCGATTTTGAAAATTACACACATCAAAAAAGTTCTGCGTCACCACGGTTCAAAATGGCTCAAATGGCTCTGAGCACTATGGAACATAACATCTGAAGTCATCAGTCCCCTACAACTTAGAACCACTTAATCCTAACTAATCTAAGGACGTCACACACATCCATGCCCGAGGTAGGATTCCAACCTCCGGTTTCGGACTGAAGCGCCTAGAATCGCTTTTCCACAGCAGCCGGCTCACCTGGTTCCCTGAGCTCCTGAAGATAGACGTTTACTGTGGATATTGTTTCACAGGCACAGTCCCTTTGCCTGTTCAGAGACGTCACTAAGCCCGATTAGAAATGTAAATAACCATGCATGAGCAGCGCCTATTCGATGGAGGGGGTCCAATAGCCGATGAGTTCCAGTCAGTCCACCAGCAAGGAGGTACACGGCTCGTCTTGTCTATAGTTCAACCATGCCTAGACGGTCAGTACCACGGTTTGATCGCGTCCGCATTGTTACTTCGTGTCAGGAAGGGCTCTCAAGAATAGAAGCGTCCAGGTGTCTCTGAGTGAACCAAAGCTATATTGTTCAGAAATGGAGCAGATACAGAGAGAGAGACAGGAACTAGCGATAACATGCCTCGCCCAGGCATACCAAGGGCTACTACTGCAGTGTATGACCGCTACCTACGGATTATGGCTCGGGGGAACCCTGCTAGCAACACCACCATGTTGAATAATGCTCCTCGTGCAGCCATATGACGTCTTGTTACGACTCAAACTGTGCGTAATAGGCTGCAAAATGTGCAACTTCACTCCTGGCGTCCACGGTGAGTTCCATCTTTGCATCCGTGAGACCATGCAGCGCAGTACAAAGTAGCCCAACAACATGCCGATTGGACCGCTCAGCACTGACATCACGTTTTCTTCAGCGACGAGTGTCGCATGTGCCTTCAACCATACAATCGTCGGAGACGTTTTTGGAGGCAACCCGGTCATTCTGAACGACTTAGACGCACTGTACAGCGTATGCAGCAAGGCGGAGGTTCCCTGCTGTTTTAGGCTGGCATTATGTTGGGCCGACGTACGCCGCTGGTAGTCTTGGAAGGTGCCGTAGCGAATGTACTATACGTGAATGCCATCCTCCGACCGATAGTGAAAACATATCGGCAGCATACTGGTAAGGCATTCGTCATCATGGACGACAGTTCGCGCCCCCATCGTGCACATCTTGTGAATGACTTCCTTCGGGATAACGACATCGCACGACTATAGTGGCACAGCATGTTCTCAAGATATCAACCCTATCGAAAATGTTTGGGATTGATTGAAAATGGCTTTTTATGGACGATGTGACCCACCAACGTCTCTGAGGGATCTACACAGAATCGCCGTTGAGAAGTGGGACAATCTGGACCAACAGTGCCTTGATGAAATTTTGGATGGTATACCATTACGAATAGAGGTTTGTATCAGTGCAAGAGGACGTGCTACTCGGTATTACAGGAACCAGTGTGTATTCAATCTGGGTCACCACCTTTGAAGGTCTCTCTTTATGGTGGTAGAAGATGCAATGAGTGGTTTTCAAGAGCAATAAAAAGGGCGGAAATGATGTTTATATTGATCCCTATTCCAATTTTCTGTTGAGGTTCCGGAACTCTCGGAACCGAGGTGATGGAAAACTTTTTTGATGTGTGTATTTCTAATATACGGAACAGTAACATAGATGATCCATAAAATCAAATTCTTCCGGATGTATCATAGCCTTCTAGATGTAAACTTGCAAGTTTACTTGACAGTAACCCGGTATTAGTGTGTACCGTGCTAGTTTTAAAGTGTTGCTTCAAAAAGTAGTTGTGGCAGAAGACCGTGTCACACATTTAATTGTTTTTCAGGCACTTTGGAAGCGATTTCATTATTGAAACTTCGGGAAATTATTATCCATGGGTTCTGCTAATAAATAAAAAAGAAATTGAAATCTGAAATTTTCGGTCACTTTCATGAACAGGATATGAATGAAACTTTAATTATACTAGTTAAGTTTACACCGATATGATCAGATGTTTATTTCTCTACATTGACGGTATTTTACATGACTAAACTTTAAAAACTTTTGTTGAACATATTTTCTGTTTCTTCACTTTGACGAGTATTAATCAGTGCATTTTTGCTCTTTACTTTGTTAATGAATAACAGAACTTCCTTAAGTTTTCTGGTACGAAAAATGACAATTTTAGAATCTTGGTCCCCTCTTGTATAAATTACTGCTTACGTCCATGGGCAGTTTATCGATCCACCATATTGCTTCTCGTGTTAGTCGGTATCCCAGGATCATCATCAACTACACGGAGCATCTCAGCCGGCCTTATCTCAGCTGTAGATGGCAGACATATTGCTAGTTTAGAAGTGCAGCGTAGCACAGCTAAGCTATGTACCTTGTCAAGAAACGGTCATTTTGAGAGCAAGATAAATATGAACTCACACAGTGCGATGACACCTGCAACGCAGCGGACTTTCTGCACGGCAATCACTGTTGGGGCTTCGGTTGCTGCCACAGAGAGGAGAGGCGCGGCGACAAAGGTTCGGCTGGTGATAATACCGGACTCAAGCGTGCACCATGTCGCTTGTTCAGACGAGACCTGGTACATCGTACATCGTTACGACAGTGGCAGTGGTTCCCACCAGTTCTGAGACTATTACGTCAGAGTATAGTAAAATATTAGCTGGAATATCTGCTCTTGCCCCGCTGTCTTCACAATTAGTTCCGAAAGAAACTTTAGAATGAAAAAAGAAAGAAAAATGATGTTCTTTGTATAATTTCATTACACACGAGAGATAGTAGCTATTTAATTTTTGTAGGTGTTGGACTGAACTACGAACCAATGAAACAATGAGAAAACTGGTTCTGCTTATTTGTAACAATATTTTTTATACAGAGGTAAAACAGTGTGAGAGCATCGCTATTGTTAGTAACGATTCATTCTCATAAATGAACCTAACTCTACACACTGATGTTAGACACCTGTTAAAAAACA
Source organism: Schistocerca piceifrons (assembly GCF_021461385.2). Taxonomy (NCBI): domain Eukaryota; kingdom Metazoa; phylum Arthropoda; class Insecta; order Orthoptera; family Acrididae; genus Schistocerca; species Schistocerca piceifrons. The sequence goes on along the minus strand of NC_060144.1, from coordinate 394,284,501 downwards.
AGCTTCTTCTGCAACAACACTTTTCTTTCTATTGGCATTTGATTCATCCACACCCTGGACTCCTAACTACTACAGAGCACTAAATTATAACTTGTGTACTATAATTAACCTACTGTTTCTAAATCATTTGATTGTTGGACTCCTTACTACGCAATCAGCAGAAATGGTTTGTGACTGACCACCGCCACTAGTAATAACAGTAGTAATAATAATAGTGACAACACTGTGTAGGTCCTTCACCAATGTAGCAGGCATTACATAGATGCTGTTGTTATGTGCTGCCAGCTACTTCCTCTATTGTTGCCAAGAGAATAATGAAGCAGTTCGTCTTTTGAGGCAACTACGGTTATCTACAGCGCGAAGACATAGGCATGTAATAAACGTATGCGAAGTTGACGTCTCAATTTTCCTCTCATTTTAGCATAGTACAAAGTATGTGTCTAGAGGGTGGACTGAGTGAGGAATACGTTCATTATACATTCAACTCTAAAGATTTAGACTCAACCACGTTCTGACATGATTCTGTACTTGTGTTTTCAAAAATGTAATATTTGGTAAGTTACGTACTGAGATTACAGTCTTATGAAATAGCCGACCTGATTGACCGAACGGTTCTAGGCGCTACAGTCTGGAACCGCGCGACCGCTACGGGCATGGGTGTGTGTGATGTCCTTAGTTAGGTTTAAGTAGTTCTAAGTTCTAGGGGACTGATGTCCTCAGAAGTCCCATAATGCTCACAGCCATTTTTCTTATGAAATAGTGATAATAGGAATAGAGTATTATAAAAATAGTTTGGTCTCCTGACCGAAACACAATCGAACCGTTTCCTTATTCCTGCTCAGGCAATTTCATTTTACCCCTCAAGGACTAAATACCCACACCTTCAAAACCACTGTGGTAGAGGCAGCTTGTCCACGCTGTGAGGATAACGAACGCAACCAGACTCCTTTCGTCATCATCATACGGTTCCATTACCTGGCGCGGTGGTTGGCAATGCCATTGGGAAAACAACGATCATCTCAACCGGTAATTAGTATAGCAGCCATTTCTGACCTCTTACGACCGGTAGCCCTCCCGTATCTTCGCAGTCTGCGAGACATTACCCTTACCGAATTCTACTGCTTGGGGTGGAGGAAAAATGTAGATATTTTTTAATAAACTCCAGACTTCCATCATTTTCAAAGAAAGGAACGTACACAACTGTTAAGTCGACTGAGAGAGAACGAGGTGGTACAGAAATACGTCTATCATACATGAACGGAGAGTTAAAAAGTGTGTTGTAAAACGCAGAACAATTACAGCGAGTTAGTGTAATACCATCAGACTTCAAGATGAATATAATAATTCCAATTCTGACGAAAGCAGGTGCTGACAGGTCTGAAAATTGTCGGACTATCAGTTTAATAAGTTATGGTTGCAAGATACCAGCACGAATTCCTTGCAGAAGAATGGAGAAAACTGGTAGAAGCCGACCTTGGGGAACATCACTTTGGATTTCCGAGAAATGTAGGAAGTCGCGAGGCAGTACTGACCCTACGCCTTCTCATTGAAGAAAGGTAAAGGAAAGACAAACCCAAATATATAGCATTTGTAGACATAGAAAAAGCTTTTGACAATGTTGTTTGAAGTTTACTTTTTCAAATTCTAAACATGGCAGGTGTAAAATAAAAGGAGCGAAAGCCTATCTACAATTTATACGTAAATAAGGAAAGCAGTGGGTGAGAAGGGAGTGAGAGAGGGTTGTGACTTATCCTAAATGTTATTCAATCCGCATATTGAGCAAGCAATTACGAGAAACCAAAAAAAAAAAAAAAAAAAAGAATAGGATTAGGAATGAAAGTCAGGAAAAGGAATTGTAATTCTGTTAGAGACAGCTAAGACCTTTTAGGAGCAGTCGAATGGAATGGACAGTATCTTAAAGACGATATCGGATGATCATCAACAAAACGAAAACAATGATAATGTAACGTAACCGAATTCAATCAGGTGATGGTGAGGGAATTTGATTACGAAACAAGGCATTCAGAGCAGTATATGAGTTGTGCTATTTAGGAAGCAAAATAACTGATAATGGTCGACGTAGGAAGGATATAATAATAACGTCGTCTGAATAGGACGTCCCGTCGGGTAGACCGTTCGTCTGGTGCAAGTCTTTCGATTTGACGCCACTTCGGCGACTTGCACGTCGATGGGGATGAAATGTTGATGATAAGGACAATACAACACCCAGTCCCTGAGCGGAGAAAATCTCCGACCCAGCCGGGAATCGAACCCGGGCCCTTAGGATTGACATTCTGTCTCACTGACCACTTTTTTGGGCATTTTGTTCCTTATTGATCGTTGTATTTGGTCGTTGCGGACGTCGCAAGACATCCTATTCAAGTACGGTGGTTGATCCTTCCACTCAGTATTTCTATTACAGCGGCCAACCGGCTCTCTGACCGAACACGCTGAGATACAGTGCCGGCTGACCGGGGGCGGAGGGTAGGGAGGATATAAAATATAGACTGGCAATGGCAAGAAAAGCGTTTCTCAAAAAAGAGAGATTTTTGAACATCGAATACAGACTTAAGTGTCAGGAAGTCTTTCGTGAAAGTCTGGAGTGCAGTCATGTATGGAAGTGAAACAAGGCCGAAAAACAGTCTAGACAAGGAATAGAAGCTTTTGAAATGGAGTGTTACAGAAGGATATTGAAGATTAAATGGGTAGATCAAATAACTAATGAGGAGGTACTGAACAGAACTGGGGAGAAAAGAAATTTCTGGTACAACCCGACTAGAAGGGATCGGTTGATAAGACATATTCTGAGGCATCAAGGGATCACCAACTTAGTACTGGAGGAGAGCGTGGGGATTAAAAATGGTAGAAGAAGACCGGGAGATGAATACAGCAAGAGGATTCAGAAGGGTTGCAATAATAACTACGAGAATAAGGGGCTTGCACAGTTTTGAGTAGCATGGAGATCTGCATTAAATCGGTCTATGGACTGAAGACCGCAACAATGACAACAGTGTAATAATGTACGTATGAGAGTCACTGAAAGTGATGAAAAAAGCAACTGCTAAACCTAAAATGAAAACTGAGATTTGGAGTCAAGTTGTGTCCAGAATTCAAGACAGTTAAAATTAATTGCAGTAAGCTGATTTTGTTGTGATATGGATTTGACTAACTAAAATAATGAAAAATGCCTAATTTAAATGATTTTTTGACCTGTACCTAACAAAAATTGAAGAAATAAGCTTCATTGTATTGTAAAGGACTGACAGAGAAACAACATAGATATTAACAACATTTCCTCTCAAGCATTGTACAGAGAATAACATGATGAATCGGGATTCATGTTGTAGCAACACCACCGTTTCGGCTAGAGATAGTTAGTTTTGTGCGATATTTGGAGCACGAGTTATAGCCAGGTGCGGGCCAGACTGCAGTAAGTTACGCATACCAGCAGTTTTGAAGACAAATAGAGGCCACGGGAGCGTAGAACTGCCGGAGAGGGCGCACACAGCAGTTTCCACGGTGCAAGTCACAGGCAGAGGGGGACCCACTCGCCAACCTAAGTGTTACGCATATGTGACGCGAACCGGCGTGCTTGACAAAACAGAGGCGGTCAGCAAAGTATAAATATTTGCCGTTTTCTAACGAGATTCATTCAAATGTGGCAGCTCTCCTGGACGGCGGCGCGTGTCACACCAATGGCTACACGCGGCAACAGATGGGGCACCAGCTTCCAAGTCCACGGCGGGTCTTTGGTTCGACCCTCTGAGGTCGACCCGGGGTCTGAAGCCAGCCAGCGGCGGGTCAGACACTTTTCGGATGGCTACCGCGGGCAGTCGTCTCGGCTCCCGACACTCGCCGGAGACTTCCGAGGCGACGGCCGCAGATACAGACGCGGGATTGTGGACGCTTGTTCGTCACAGCGACCTCAGCCAGGCCGGCGAGAAGAAGGGCGCAGCTGGCCGCCTACAGCTCACACCGAGCGGCGCTGAGTCGGCAGGGACGCAGACCGCCGAGTCAACTGCAGCATCCTGACGACGCTGCACTCCGCTGGCGTGCTACGCCAACGCGACACAGCGTTGCGTTGCACAGGCCGCTGGGGCCTGTGACGCCCATTGTGGGGCCTGTGACGCGGACCCAGGTGAACGGAACATTGCAGTGGAAACAAATAAATCATTTGGAAAGCTTCTCGCCGAGTTTTAATACGGCATCTCCTGGCAGCCATCCACTACATTTGGTGTCAACACGCCACATTTGGAGTCTGATACCACCACAATGTGTAAGGTATTTGGAGGTACTGTGGTCCGAACGTCAGGAAGAGTATGATGACCCACTAGCTCAGTGTTTACGAAACACACTCAAAGCACAATATTGATTTATACGGAAAGGACTCCTGAACTGGAGAGGTAGATGAGGTTAAGTCCAGAGTCCGAGGTAGGTACTGAGTGGCTATAATATTTGTCGGGATATGAAAATGAACTTGCGAAATAACTCTTTAGTAATTCTAATTAAAGCAAAAGAGGTAGTGAAAATAAAAATATTTTAAAATGTTTGATTAAGAACTCCCAAGAATATTTATATAAACGGTAAGGCTCGTGACCGCCATAAGGGTAGTAAATTACTTTTAAAAAATACAAAGGGACGAGAGAGCCGCACCTAGACAACGGAAAGTCTTTTTCTAGGCTTACACGGAAGCCATCAGCGAGCCCGCATCATAGGTAGAGAACGGAGCGACACTTTGTAAAAGTAGTAATACAACTCGTAAAAGTAGTAGTGCTAGCAGTAGTAATTTTATTCACACATGGATCAGTTATACAAAGATATTGGAAGTTTCATGATATTACTTACGTATGCTGTGTTCAAGGCGATCTCGACTAGACAGAAGAAGTGTTTATGTATGGGTGAGTGTGAGGATTACGTTCTGAAGCATAAGATACCAACATTCAGATCAGCTATAGAGCATTTATATCGAAGGTGTGTGAAAGCACTTCGCTGTGATGTGTAATTTAACATTTAAAAGACACGACGGTAATTATATGTGGAAGTGTGCATAACTGGGGCTACATGCGTTTATCACGGTGAATAGTTCGTGCAATGATATGTCAAGTAGACAGCTCATAAACGTTCCGATCCGAATGCAGTCTCAAGTTCGAAGAAACTAGAGCTTTGCAGTAAGTTTACAATATTAAAAATTTGGCCAACAAATCACCATAACGCGCCTAGACTACTTGTGCAACGTCCACCCAATACGCAATCGGAGAAATTCCCTACCATTTTACCCATAATGTAAAATGCTGTTTCGTAACCCCGTAACTTTGGGTAGCTTAAACAAATCAGAATATGTAGTGGCACAGACTAATTCTATCATTGTGATTCTATTCTTTGATTTATTACTGCATGTTTTCCCGTCCTCTTCAAAATATGTCAGGTTTGCTACTCTAATCTCACTGTTCACGAATCATTTAATTAACAGAAAGTAAATCTTGATTCTTCCATGATGCTCGGTACTGGGGACATATTTTGAAAGCAGTTGAAACTGAAAACCGTTGTGTAGGAGAGAGATACTGAATTGGCCGCTCCTGGATAGCTGTAACTATACCACAGAAAGTAGAAGTGAACCTAACTACTTCAGAATGCAATCATGCTAACTCATGTATTGGAAAGGAGTATTTTAATAGAGTTAATACAGTGGATAATGCCTTCCATACGCTTGCGAAATTTTTCGCAGTTGATGATAGTGAAACTGTCATTCGTCATCACTCATGGGAGCAGATAAAAATGTAGTTATCTGTTTCACAGCATAGCAGATATTCATCAACGTTATCAGTCAGTGTTCAGCTTGTTCCGCAATCCAATCAGGGAACTTTTCGCACAACGGCGGGACTCAGCTGAAATACAGTGATCCCTACCATGCTTGACGCAATTTCCACTGGGAACAATAACGAGATTTGCATACCTGCAGTCACAATTTACACCAAACTCCTACCCATTTGTACACTGTCTGTCGTGAGAAACGCATACAGAAAAACTGAATCTACGGTATTCCATGAATTTGAATGAGTTTACAAATTGTATTACAGAAACGCTAAACGTGGAGATTTCCTATTTCATTTGCTTGTCTCAAATGGATTTCTTTGCACATGCACTTCACACCCTGATGTTGCTGAGTTTACTTGCACCAACGTGTACAACATAAAAAATAATGTAAACTAATATTCCCAAAAGTAAATAATGTTTGATTCGATAAGGTATTAATAACTGCTGGTCTAACTCTTATCCCCAATCAGTGAAAGCTACATGTAATACATCTGCAGTTGCTACGATTTGCGTTTATTTAAAAATAAATTTGTATGACATATACGATTAGGCCCACTGTGTCATGAGAAGGCTGTTTTTATTACACGAACGCGCATTTTTCCTTCTTGCCTCCAGAAATTAATCATATGTCTTTGAGATGTACCTCGTAAGCAACAAACACACGGCTCGAAAGAGTAATTATAAATTACAGATCCTCCATCATACAAAGAAGAGAAAGAAAATGAATACTTTAGAAGATATCTAAATTTGTAGTTGTTTTAAAAATCAACGGGGCACATTGGTCAACGAACAAATCGAACTACAAAACAGAAGTATCTCAACACGTTTATTCATATTCTGCTTATGCCTGACCAAAAACATAGCAGTAGCTATATTTTTTACCCTGGCATGTAGGATTACTTACACTGTCTTCCAAGTAAGTTAATCTATTAAGTTTTTGAATTTCCTTCCATCGGGAAATTCTGTGAGAAGTGAAGGCACAGAAAACATTCTTTCAGCTCGAAAACGTCTTTGGTAGTGAGCTACTCTAACTGATTTCGACGGCTGGAGATAACGGAACGGGCCAGACTGCTGTACCGTGATCCGAAGAGCCAGATGCAATAAGTTTCTGGACTATCCGGCGATTTTTCTGTTTCTGTATGAGTACATCACAGATATTCTCTCAGCGCCTCTCCTTTTCATCACAATCATTGATAAGGTCAAAGGAGATCTGCAGAAGACCGTACCCTGGACAGTACTCTATGCTAGTGAGACGCTATTCGCTACTGAAGATACTAGTAACCCTCATTGCCAATTCCAAGCCTGGAACGTCCGCCTTGCAGAAGTAGGTCTGCGACTCGACTCAGAGAAAACGCAGTGTCTAGCCATAGATCTAAACCACTCGAATACCATTAGGCTCAATTTGTATTGCTCTCGCAACTATTAGGACGTTCAAGGATTTAGGCTCTACAGTCGCTGCTGATGGAAATCTCATTACAGAAATCATTAACTTCTGAGCAACACGTGGATAAAATGATGTCCTGTGACTGGTGTACTCCGCAAAACGAAGATTCCAGACAAGCGAAAGTATACCGATCTGTAATCCGCAGAGTTGTACTCATTCGTGCTGAATTCTTCACTTCAGCTTAAGATGTGGTACAACGAATTGCTGTCATGGAAACAAATACGCAATGGGAACATCTGGATTAACATTGCTGAATGACGTTTCATATGATGTAATTCGTAAATGATATGGAGCAGCACCATTAGCAGATAAGATGAAAGAAAGCTGTGTACAAAGTAAAAGGCATGTTCTGAGAGCAGATTGTACAACGTTGTGAAGTGTGGTTTCAGTTTTAAAGTAAATGGTGAACGGCAGCAGAAAGGTCTAGACAGCGATAGTGTGGCACCATGCACAAAGATCTGGAGGTGTCAGACCTGTACCCTGATCAGGCACCAGTTCGGATAAAATGGTGACAGAGAGCCAAAACCGCAGACAAGCGGGACAAACGCTAAGCAAAAGGAAGAAGAAGAAGATACTCTATGTGTTTATTAAAGACTTAAATTTTATTAGAACTTTTCTTCTTTTGGTGTATTAATAAATATAAGTAAACAGATATCTGGAACTGTTAGACCGTCATTAGATTAATTTTTTAGTAAACGTTTATAAGGTTGCATTTGCACAATTATCTTTGCACGTCTCCTGCCTTGTGTGCCCCAACTTTCTGTCAGACCATCAATAACAGTTAAATTAGGCAATGAGAATAAGCTACAATTTTTATACGTGTAAAACCTTACTCCACGTAACTACTTTTCCGTCAGTTTATGTGCACACCCTTGTGTTCTCATTTCGCAACGGTAATGTAGAGTGTTTATTTATTAATTTATTTTAATATAAAGATACGCTGTATATTGGCTGAGAATTTGAACGAGGTGACAGCACATAAATCTCGACTTCTGCTAGAAGCTAACGAACTGGCGTTACTGGCCGGCGATGAAAAAACGAAGTATATGGGTGCCATAAGTATAGATGGTCACAATTTTAAATGGGTCAAAACACTGAAGTACTTGGTTTCAATACTGTCGATTAAAAGTCAGATAGATAAGGAAATTCTATAAAGAATAATAAATGCGAACCGTACATCCTACAGTTGAAATCACAGATACATGTCGCGCATATAATTCCAGGAAAGCAAGATGCAGCTGTACTAGTCTCTAGTGCCACCGGTTATATTGAATGCTTGTGAGACATGGGCAAGTACAAAGACATTGGAAGGGCACATTCATCATTTAGGAGGAAGATTTTAAAGAAAACTGATGGCCTGGTACAGAATAAGTAAACTGGAATATTGGGAAGAAGGCGCAGCGAAGATCTGCACCGGCGGTTTAAGAAAGCTGATACCAAGAGAGTAATTTGCAAGAAGCATACTGCAGTGGGCAGGAAAAGTTCTACGAGCAGAGGGTAATCGCCCCAACGAAAATTAGTACATTAGCTAACTGGTATGAGTGACACGGCTGGAAGGAAAGGTCCAACAGACAGCACTGAGAATGCCAGAGGCAGCAGTAAATAGGCAGATGTATGAATTCAAATTTTTTGATGTTACAATTCTGTTTAGTCATGATCTGTGGTTCGGATGTGTTCCTAAATGTCCGCAGCTCGTGGTCGTGCGGTAGCGTTCTCGCTTCCAACGCCCGGGTTCCCGGGTTCGATTTCCGGGGGGGTCAGGGATTTTCTCTGCCTCGTGATGACTGGGTGTTGTGTGATGTCCTTAGGTTAGTTAGGTTTAAGTAGTTCTAAGTTCTAGGGGACTGATGACCATAGATGTTAAGTCCCATGGTGCTCAGAGCCATTTGAACCATTTGTTCCTATATATTTTTGTCTTCTGTCATCTGGCTAAACTGCACGTTTGTGTTCAATAAGTCATTATGATGATGACGATGATGCTATGGCTTCCACTACGAAGAAGATAACTGTATTATGTCCGTTATATTTAATAATAAACACTTAACCTATTGGTCTCAGTTGGATATGAAGATCTTCAACGTTCTCATACGATGGTATACATCGTATCACAGTCAAGAATATAAATGGTTTGAGTGTTAGATCTTCCACGGCAGATAGGTGTCAGAGGTATCTCCAGAGCTTCAGAAGACGGCTGTGCGAAAACTGTAACACGTACAGAAAAACGACACATATCAATGGACAGAGCATTTAAAAAGTTTTCAGATCGTAAAACCTACCGTGACGTAATTATAGAGCGCATCAATTGGGGTCTGGTGTGTGAGAGCATGGCGTTAAGTAGAACATTGCCTGCATTCTGTGTCACTGAGTTTACTAAAAGTGACTTAATTGTGACGGCTCAGCGGCGATTTCGTAAGATATGTCAAGTCAAATCGAACAGAAAAGATACACCATCGATGGCACAGCAGTGGCTTATGCCATTATTAGGGCAAGGCAATGCAGAATTCATTTCCCAGCAAGACGGTGCTCTATCACACCTCGTCAAATATTGGTGACTCCGTCTACGCCCAACTGCCTCAGAAATGTAGTGGAATTGCTGAGCACAATGATTTTCCTCTTCTTCAATGATTCCCATGCTTATCTGATTTCATTCTCTGTGATTTTTTTTTCTTTTTTACTTCGAAGGCTGATTGTTCCTGCGTACACTACCAATTAGTTTCGAAAGTTTCTCTTCACGGCACGGATGACGCTTGCCATTTGGTTTCAGAGACTTGCTAGCTGCTTTCACCAAATCTGCCATCCGCCGACAGCATCACATACAGGGATGAAGCGAAGCACACTATTTGCAGCTTCGTCCCTCAGAATCGATGGCGGTCCTCTAGTGTGGGGCAGAGTGGCAGATCTAAAACAGAGGCTCGGACGATATTGCGGCGGAGTCGTCTGCAAATTTCAAGACTTCAGCTATCGGGCGGAGAACTGTAGGATTTCATCTAATAGGTCGGGCGCGCACTACACGCAGGAATCGCCTACTACAGTATCAGAGTATATGTGGCATGCCCACAGGTTCTTTTAGGTTAGAGGAACCCACTCCTGGGATCGGAGAGGAACTGCCTGCGAAAATCGAAGAACAATCGGAAATACAAGAGTTTAATGTGATGTTAATAGACAACAGGAGCATTTATGGTAAGGTCACTGATTTAAAGTAGCTTCTTAAAGGTATTGTCAACAGACAGTTGCCTAAAACCGGTAGTGAATGGTAACGGGATTCAAAATTCAAAATGGAATATTTACCGCAAGGATAAACTAGACGCCGAAGGTTGTGGCGTATTTATTGCAGTATAACCCATACAATTTCAAAGACTGAAAAAGCCGAAATAGGCGAGAATTATCCCATAATCGTCGTAACAACCCCTGAATTCAAGTTGCTTACAAGAATAATATACGGAAGAACTGAAAAGAAAATTGGGGATGTGTCAGACAATGATCAGTTTGGCTTTAGGAAAGACACGAGAGAGGTAATTCTGACTTTTCAGTCGATAACTAAAGCAAGACCTAAGAAAAATGAGGACATTTTCATAATATTTGTCGATTTGGAAAAAGCATTTGACAATGTAAAATCGTTCATGTTCGAAATTCTGAAAAAAACAGGGGTAAGCTACAGGAAGAGACGGGTAATTATACAATGTGTATTAGAGCCAAAAGGGAGTAATAAGAGTGGACAACCAAGAACGAAGAGCTCGGATTACGAATGGATGAAATGATATGTCGAGTGGCTAGGGCCACCCGTCGGGTATACTGGTCGCCTGGTGCAAATATTTTTCAGTTGACGCCACTTCGGTGACTTGTGTGTCGATGGGAATGAGATGATGATGGTGAAGACAACACAACATCCAGTCCCCGAGCGCAGAAAAACTCCTACTCAACCGTGAACCGAACCCGTGGTCCTTGGCATGACAGACTATTACGCTGACCACTTTTTTTTTTCATTTCATTCTATAGTGTTGATTGAATTTGCTTGGGGTGGACGCCCGATGATCCAGTTGAGATTCATTGCTAATCCATTCACTGAATTTTTTTTCTTTTACAGACGGTAGATAACGCTCTGACCGAATACGCTGAGCTACCGTGCCGGCGCCACTCAGCTACTGAGGCGGACATTAAAAATGATGTAGGGCACGAATGCAGTCTTTCGCCCGTACTGTTCAATCTGTACGTCGAGAAAGCAATGATGGAATTAAAATAAAGGTTCAAGAGTGGAAATAAAATTCAAGGTAAAAGGAAATCAATGATACGAAACGTAACAACAAGATTAGCGGTCAGGAAGTAGATGAAGTCAAGTAATTCTACTACTTAGACAGCAAAATAACCAACGAATGACGAAGCAAGGAGGACATCAACAGCACACTAGCTGTGGCAGAAAGTTCATTTCTGACAAAGAGAAGCCTATTAGTATCAAACATAGGCCTTAATTTGACGAAAAGAATTCTGAGGATGTACGTCTGGAACACATCATTTGGGGCTAGTGAAACATGGACTGTGGGAAAACCGGAACAGAAGATAATGAAATATTTGAGATGTGGTGGTACAGACGAGTGTTGAAAATAGGAGATTTGTGGACTGATAAGATAAGGAATGAGGAGGTTGTGCACAGAATCGGAGAGGATAGGAACATGTGAAAGACACTGACAAGGGGAAGGGACAGGATGATCGGACACCTGTGAAGACATCACTGAATTACTTCCATGGTATTAGAAGGAGTGGTTGACGGTAAAAACTGTAGAGGAAGACAGAAATTGAAAAACATCTAGCAAATAATTCAGGACGTAGTACGCAAGTGCTACTCTGAATGAAGGGGTTTAACACGGGAGAGTAACTTGTGATGGGCCTCTTTATACCAGTCAGAAAACTGATGACTCAATATACACTCCTGGAAATTGAAATACGAACACCGTGAATTCATTGTCCCAGGAAGGGGAAACTTTATTGACACTTTCCTGGGGTCAGATACATCACATGATCACACTGACAGAACCACAGGCACATAGACACAGGCCACAGAGCATGCACAATGTCGGCACTAGTACAGTGTATATCCACCTTTCGCAGCAATGCAGGCTGCTATTCTCCCATGGACGATCGTAGAGATGCTGGATGTAGTCCTGTGGAACGGCTTGCCATGCCATTTCCACCTGGCGCCTCAGTTGGACCAGCGTTCGTGCTGGACGTGCAGACCGCGTGAGACGACGCTTCATCCAGTCCCAAACATGCTCAATGGGGGACAGATCCGGAGATCTTGCTAGCCAGGGTAGTTGACTTACACCTTCTAGAGCACGTTGGGTGGCACGGGATACATGCGGACGTGCATTGTCCTGTTGGAACAGCAAGTTCCCTTGCCGGTCTAGGAATGGTAGAACGATGGGTTCGATGACGGTTTGGATGTACCGTGCACTATTCAGTGTCCCCTCGACGATCACCAGTGGTGTACGGCCAGTGTAGGAGATCGCTCCCCACACCATGATGCCGGGTGTTGGCCTGTGTGCCTCGGTCGTATGCAGTCCTGATTGTGGCGCTCACCTGCACGGCGCCAAACACGCATACGACCATCATTGGCACCAAGGCAGAAGCGACTCTCATCGCTGAAGACGACACGTCTCCATTCGTCCCTCCATTCACGTCAGTCGCGACACCACTGGAGGCGGGCTGCACGATGTTGGGGCGTGAGCGGAAGACGGCCTAACGGTGTGCGGGACCGTAGCCCAGCCTCATGGAGACGGTTGCGAATGGTCCTCGCCGATACCCCAGGAGCAACAGTGTCTCTAATTTGCTGGGAAGTGGCGGTGCGGTCCCCTACGGCACTGCGTAGGATCCTACGGTCTTGGCGTGCATCCGTGCGTCATTGCGGTCCGGTCCCAGGTCGACGGGCACGTGCACCTTCCGCCGACCACTGGCGACAACATCGATGTACTGTGGAGACCTCACGCCCCACGTGTTGAGCAATTCGGCGGTACGTCCACCCGGCCTCCCGCATGCCCACTATACGCCCTCGCTCAAAGTCCGTCAACTGCACATACGGTTCACGTCCACGCTGTCGCGGCATGCTACCAGTGTTAAAGACTGCGATGGAGCTCTGTATGCCACGGCAAACTGGCAGACACTGACGGCGGCGGTGCACAAATGCTGCGCAACTAGCGCCATTCGACGGCCAACACCGCGGTTCCTGGTGTGTCCGCTGTGCCGTGGGTGTGATCATTGCTTGTACAGCCCTCTCGCAGTGTCCGGAGCAAGTATGGTGGGTCTGACACACCGGTGTCAATGTGTTCTTTTTTCCATTTCCAGGAGTGTATATACTGAGGTTAACATGGATTCGAAATGTGAATTAATCTCAATAAAGTTACGCATCGAAGGTTGACTAAAATTGTTGTTGTTGTTGTGGTCTTCAGTCCTGAGACTGGTTTGATGCAGCTCTCCATGCTACTCTATCCTCTGCAAGCTTTTTCATCTCCCAGTACCTACTGCAACCTACATCCTTCTGAATCTGCTTAGTGTATGCATCTCTTGGTCTCCCTCTACGATTTTTACCCTCCACGATGCCCTGGAATGCTAAAGTGGTGATCCCTTGATGCCTCAGAACATGTCCTACCAACCGATTCCTTCTTCTAGTCAAGTTGTGCCACAAACTCCTCTTCCCCCCAATCCTATTCAATACTTCCTCATTAGTTATGTGATCTACCCATCTAATCCTCATTATTCTTCTCTAGAACCACATTTCGAAAGCTTCTATTCTCTTCTTGTCTAAACTATTTATCGTCCATGTTTCACTTCCATACATGGCTATCTCCATACAAATACTTTCAGAAACGACTTCCTGACATATCTATACTCGATGTTAACAAATTTCTCTTCTTCAGAAACGCTTTCCTTGCCATGGCCAGTCTACATTTTATATCCTCTCTACCTCGACCATCGTCAGTTATTTTGCTCCCCAAATAGCAAAACTCCTTTAAGAGTTTAGAGTGTCTCATTTCCTAATCTAATTCCCTCGGCATCACGCGACTTCATTCGACTACATTCCATTATCCTCGTTTTGTTTTTGTTGATGTTCATCTTATACCCTCCTTTCATGACACTGTCCATTCGGTTCAACTGCTCTTCCAAGTTCTTTGCTGTCTTTAACAGAATTACAATGTCATCGGCGAACCTCAGAGTTTTTATTTCTTCTAAATGGATATTAATACCTACTCCAAATTTTCTTTTGTTTCCTTCACTGCTTGCTCAATATACAGATTGAATAACTTCGGTGATAGGCTACAACCCAGTCTTACTCCCTTCCCAACCACTGCTTCCCTTTCTTGCCCCTGGACTCTTATAACTGCCATCTGGTTTCTGTACAAATAATAAATAGCCTTTCGCTCCCTGTATTTTAACCCTGCCACCTTTAGAATTTGAAACAGAATATTCCAATCAACATTGTCAAAAGCTTTTTCTAAGTCTACAAATGCTGGGAACGTAGGTTTGCCTTTCCTTAATCTAGCTTCTAAGATAAGTCGTAGGGTCAGTATTGCCTCGCGTGGTCCAATATTTCTACGAATTGCAAACTGATCTGCTCCGAGGTCGGCTTCTACCAGTTTTTCCATTCGTCTGTATAGAATTCGCGTTAGTATTTTGCAGCTGTGACTTATTAAACTGACTGTTCGGTAAATTTCAAGTCTGTCAGCACATGTTTTCATGGGATTGTAATTATTATATTCTTCTTGAAGTCTGAGGGTATTTCGCCTGTCTCATACATCTTGCTCACCAGATGGTAGAGTTTTGTCAAGACTGGCTCTCACAAGGCCGTTAGTAGTTCTAATAGAATGTTGTCTACTCCCGGGGCCTTGTTTCGAGTCAGGTCTTTCAGTGCACTTTCAAACTCTTCACGCAGTATCATATCTCCCATTTCATCTTCATCTACGTATTCTTCCATTTCCGTAATATTGTCCGCAAGTACATTGTACTTGTATAGACCCTCTATGTACTTCTTCCATCTTTCTGCTTTCCCTTCTTTGCTTAGAACTGGGCTTCCATCTGAGCTCTTGATATTCATACAAGTGGTTCTCTTTCCTCCAAAGGTCTCTCTAATTTTCGTGTAGGCAGTATCTATCTTACTCCTAGTGAGATAAGCCTCTACATCTTTACCTTTGTTCTCTAGCTATCCCTGCTTAGCCATTTTGCACTTCCTGGCGATCTTATTTTTCAGACGTTTGTATTCCTTTTAGCCTGCTTCAATTACTGCATTTTTATATGTTCTCGTTTCATCAATTAAATCCACTATCACTTCTGTTACCCAAGGATGTCTACTAGCCATCGTCTTTTTACCTACTAGAGCCTGTGCTGCCTTCACTACTTCATCTCTCAAAGCTACCCATCTTCTTCTACTGTATTTCTTTCCCCAATTCCTGTCAGTTGTTCCCTTTTGTTCTCCCTGAAACTCTGTACAACCTCTGGTTTAGTCAGTTTATCCAGGTCCCATTTCCTTAAATTCCCGCCTTTTTGTAGTATCTTCACTTTTAATCTACAGTTCATAATCAATATAATGTGTTAAGAGTCCACATCTGCTCCTAGAAATGTCTTACAATTTAAAACCTGGTCCTAAATCTCTGTCTTACCATTATGTAATCTATCTGAAACCTGTCAGTATCTCCAGGCTTCTTACATGTATATAACCTTCTTTTATGATTCTTTAACCAAGTGTTAGCCTAGATTATGGCGGATTCCTCTTTAATTTTTAGCCCCAATCCATATTAACTTACTACGTTTCCTTCTCTTCCTTTTCCTACTATCGAATTCCAGTCACCTATGACTATGAAATTTTCGTCTCCCTTCACTATCTGAATAAATTCTTTTATTTCATCATACATTTCTTCAATTTCTTCGTCATCTGCAGAGGTAGTTGGCATATTAACTTGTACTACTGTAGTAGGCGTTGGCTTCGTGTCTATCTTGGTTACAATAATGCGTTCACTATGCTGTTTGTAGTAGCTTACCCGCACTCCTAATATTTTTATTCATTATTATACCGATTCCTGCATTAACCCTATTTGATTTTGTATTTATAACCTTGTATTCGCCTGACCAAAAGTCTTGCTCCTGCTGCCACAGAACTTCACTAATTCCTACTTTATCTAACTTTAACCTATCTATTTCCCTTTTTAAATTTTCTAACCTACCTGCTCCATTAAGGGATCTGACATTCCACGCTCCGATCCGTAGGACGCCAGTTTTCTTTCTCCTGATAACGACGTCCTCCCGAGTAGTCCCCGCCAGGAGATCCGAATGGGGGACTATTTTACCTCCGGAATATTTTACCCAATAGGACGCAATCATCATTTAACCATACAGTAAAGCTGCATGCCCTCGGGAAAAATTACGGCTGTAGTTTCCTCTTGCTTTCAGCCGTTCGCAGTACCAGCACAGCAAGGCCGTTTTGGATAGTGTTACAAGGCCAGATCAGTCATGTGTTAATGTGATGCTTTTGCAGATCACCTGCGTCAGGAGCTGTAGTGGCCGAGTTTTTCTTAGAGAACTTACGGATTTTTGTTAGATTCGCTGATCATGCTATTGTAATAGGAAGTGATTTCAAATTGTCAAGTATCGATTGGGAGAGTCAAGACGTCTAAACCAGTGTCTCAGGCAAGAATTCGTGTGACACTGAGTCTCCTTTCCGAAAATTGTTTCTATCAGATAGAGATACAACTCATGATGGTAACGTCATAGACTTTCTACTAACAAACAGACCTGAACCTTTCGAATCAGTTAACAGACAAGAGAGTATGGATGATCATAAGGTAGTGATGGCATCTGTGACCACGGGTATTACAACAGATGTTAAGAAATATAAGAAAATATTTTTGCTTAGAAAGAGTGACAATGAACGAATAGCTGAGTGCCTGAGTGGCCTACATCAATTATTCCCTGCTACAGCCGAAGACGTAGAGCACTATTGGAAGAAATTCAGAAGCCTCGTTCAATATGCCTTAGGCAGATAGTTCCGAACAGAGTCTAAAGGTATGGGAAAGACCTATCGTGATTAAATAACTGTGCTAGAAAATTGCTAAATCAAAGAGAACTTCGTCGAAAATTTAAGAGAGACGAAAATCCATGTGCAAACAAGAGCAGAACAAAGAGAAAATAAACTAAGACGAGCAATGAGAGAAGCGCTCAGTAAATTCGAAAATAAAATTTCGCCAACTCTTGACTAAAAATGCTAAGAGCTTTTCGACTTACGTAAAATCAGTAAGCGGATCGAGATAAGTGATCAGAGAGTAGAAAATTGAATCCAGTCGCTTAGTACTGGAAAGGCGTTAGGATCAGACGAGGTATCTGCAAGATTCAAAAGACACTATACGAAAAAACTTGCCCAACTTTGGAGCAACTATGGGGTTCAGCAAACAGATATCATGCGAAACCCAGCTTGTTCTGTTACTCCATGTGATCAAGGGTGCTGTAACATAAACTCTCAGATTGTTATCGTGTTCCTAGAATTCAGAAAGGCGTTTGAAACCATCCACCACTTCCATTTAGTGAAAAAAGTGTCAGCTTACCATGTAAAGGACAAGATTTGCAGTTGGATTTAAGACTTTCTTGTAGACAGAACTTAACACATTGCTCTTATTGAAGCAAAATAGTTACAAAGGTAATTTCAGGACTACCCCAAGGAAGTGTGATAGGACCGTTACAGTTTAAAATGCCAGGCGGTTATAATTAAAGTGCAGGTAATCACAAAGACACAATGAGGACTGTAATACCGTGTGGAGCCGAGTTACGCTGAAATAAATTTGTTCCAATTTCGGGCACTAGGTGCAAATCTCAGGCTGTGAATGGAAGAATGACGAATAGAAATGTTTCTATAAAATGCAGTGTATTAGGTGCGTGAAATGGACAGAGTATGTCAAACAAGTGAATAGGACATAATGTTCATTTTATTAGTAACCTCCGCTTATACAGTTTATCCAAAACGAGCACCACAGACGTCGACGAGATGCTGTACAGCACAAGACGTGCGCCTGGTGGTCAAATTTTTTTCCAACGTAAATAGGTTTCACATTAACGAATTACCATATCTACCTAGTTTCGCCTGCCATACGATAATTGAAGCCTACATTGCACCCCGTGAGTAGCTGCACTTCAATTACACTACTGCCCATTAAAATTGATACACCACCAAGATGACGTGTTACAGACGGGAAATTTAACCACCAGGAAGAAGATGCTGTGATATAAAAATGATTAGCTTTTCAGAGCATTTACACAGGGTTGGCGAAGATGGCGACACCTACACCGTGCTGACATGAGGAAAGTTTCCATCCACTTTTTCATACACAAACAGCAGTTGACCGTCGTTCCCTGCGATGCCTCATGTAAGGAGCAGAAATGCATACCATCACGTTTCCGACTTTGATAAAGGTCGGATTGTAGCCTATCGCGATTGCGGTTTATCGTATCGCGACATTGCTGCTCACGTTGGTCGAGATCCAATGACTGTTCGCAGCATATAGAATCGGTGGGTTCAGGAGGGTAATACGGAACGCCGTGATGGATCCCAACGACTTCGTATCACTAGCAGTCCAGATGACACACATCTTATGTGCATCGCTGTAACGGATCGTGCAGCCACGTCTCGATCCCTGAGTCAACAGATGGGGACATTTGCTAGACAACAACCATCTGCACGAACAGTTCGACGACGTTTGCAGCAGCATGGACTATCAGCTCGGAGACCATGGCTGCGGTTACCCTTGACGCTGCATCACAGACAGGAGCACCTGCGATAGTGTACTCAACGACGAACCTGGGTGCAGGAATGGCAAAAGGTAATTTTTTCGGATGAATCCAGGTTCTGTTTACAGCATCATGATGGTCGCGTCCGTGTTTGGCGACATCGCGGTGAACGCACATTGGAAGTGTGTACTGGTCATCGCCATACTGGCGTATCACCCGGCGTGATGGTATGGGGTGCCATTGGTTACACGTCTCGGTCACCTCTTGTTCGCACTGACGGCATTTTGAACAGCTGGCGTTTACATTTCAGATGTGTTACGACCTGTGGCTCTACCCTTCATTCGATCCCTACGAAACCCTACATTTCAGCAGGATACTGCACGACCGCATGTTGCAAGTCCTGTACGGGCCTTTCTGGATACAGAAAATGTTCGATTGCTGCCCTGGCCAGCACATTCTCCAGATCTCTCACCAATTGAAAACGTCTGGTCAATGGTGCCGAGCAACTGGCACTTCAGAATGAACTGTGGTATCGTGTTGAAGCTGTATGGGCAGTTGTACCAGTACACGCCATCCAAGCTCTGTATGACTCAATGCCCAGGCGTATGAAGGCCGTTATTATGGCCAGAGGTAGTTGTTCAGGGTACTGATTTTTCCGGATCTATGCACCCAAACTGCGTGAAAATGTAATCACATGTCAGTTCTAGCATAAAATATTAGTCCAATGAATACCTGTTTATCATCTTCATTTCTTCTAGGTGTTGCAATTTTAATGGCCAGTAGTGTATAACCACCCAGCATATGTAAATGATGTTGGAAAATATGTCGGAAGATCCATAAGGCTACTAGCAAATTATACAATTTTTGACAGCGGAGTACCAACGCCATAATACTGTTGTGGTTTGTAAAAGGTTATGCAGACGATTTATGAACGTAGCAGGGACTGGAAATTTACCCTGAACGTAAGTAAACGTAACATATTGCACATACATGGGAGAAGATATCCACTACTGTACAACTACAGGATTGATGTCAAATTGCTGGAAGCAGTGTCTGCCGTAAAATTTCTAGGAGTACCCATTCGGAGTGATCCTAATGGAAATGACCGTATAAAATAGCAATAGAAAAATCTGATTTTAGTCTGATATTCTCAGGAAAAATCTTAGGGAAATGTAACTCATCCACGAAAATGGTCCCTTACAAAACAGTCTTTCCTTTGATACTTGGATATTGATCATCACTCTGAGACACTTATTACGTAGCCTAATAAAGGAGATAGAGAAGATCAAACGAAGAGCAGTGCGTTTGTCACAGCGTCGTTTGGTCGGAGTTAGAGCGCTACAGAGACGCTCAACATCCTCTAATTACGGACACTGTAAGAGATTAGTTGTGTCTCACGGAGCTGTTTACTATTGAACTTCCGAGAGAGGGCTTTCCGGGAAGAATCAGACTATAAATCACTTCCTCCTACATATGTCTCACGCAACGATCACAGCTTGAAAATTCGAGGTATTAGAGCTAATATAGATATTTACTGACTATCATTCCTCCCACGCACCGTTCGTGAAACGACAAAGAAGGGGGCATCAGAGAATGCTCCCGGAAGTACCCTCCGACACACACAGTTGAGTGTCTTGCTGGGTGTTGATGTTGATCCCGTTGCAATGAACGATAATTAGTGCCATCATTCATATCGATCTTGTCATTCTGGGGCATGTACTGCCAGCTTTTGACTATTGTATTATCGTGTCTTGCGTGACAAACTGTAGCTATATCTAGCACCAGTAATGTGAGCTAGAAACTTTGGACCTGCTCCATTCAGTGATATGTGTCTGGTCTCCGTATACCTTGTATTTTATGCATGTATGTCTTCTGAAACCCTGAAGGTAGCTATGAATAACCCAGTTGGTTGTTCCGTGAAATTTGGGGAGGAGTAATTGGCCGCTTGCTGCTGTATAAACCTGAGGATGAAGAGAAGACTCTACGCTGAAGTAACTGGCAGAAGGAAACAGTTCTGTGTAAATTTCATTGATTAAGAATACAACAAATGGTCGATTGGGTACGCAGTACGAGGAGTTCCTCCTACACTCAGAAACCGTTAAGCACCAGCAGTTCGTACCTTTATCACCCAAACTTTGAGGGGCTGTGGGGGGTGTCTTGAGATAGAAATTAAGGAAAGAAATACACGTTCGAAAGCGACGTTATACAACGTCGACATTACTTGGCAAACAATTTTTCCCACGTAATATTGTTGAATGACGATTTCATACACTGTTCCTATATCAGTTGCAATCATGTGCATTTCACTCCTCGAAATTTGGAGAAATTCACTATGCGAATGAATCATTGGAAGAAGGAAAATAATTTATATTTTGCATTTATCAGCTTCTACCAGAAATAACAATAGTTGGGAACGAACTATATCGCGACGGCACTGTTGTATAAAATACTCTCGGACTTTTTAGTAACGGCAATTCATGGTAAAACCTGAAGCTTTCGACTATTACTTCGAAAGTACTTGCCAGAAGCAACAGAAAACAGAATGGTTGCCTTATATAGTCCATACTCGGAATCTGATTGGTCAGTAATTACGTAATGCTGTTGCAAACGGTGGCGCCACCGCTCCCGTAGTAGCGTAAACATTGCGTGGAATATCTCTTCCACTACTCTGCATCGAAAACTCGCTTCCATGCACCGCTAAGATTATAACCACTGTCACTGTTGAAAATTTTCTCACACATTCATATTTCCGCAACCTCTTTAGCAACAGAATCCCCATAAGTACTAGCCTGGAACAAAACTTTGGCTTCGTCGCTCAGTACTATATATTTGCTTGGGAGGCTGTGCTCACCAACGATACGGATTTCTCCAGTTCTCGATTTTTAACATGCCGATGATGTTCTATACAGCGGTCGGAAACTGTACGGAAGGACTGACCGGTGCACTGCTACTACACTCGCATGGGATGTTGTAAATCGCTGGGATCCTTAGGCCCGGACTGTCCTTAACAGCACGTAGCATGTCATCTTCTTAGGCAATCGGAAAATAAGTCCTATACCCCGTCTTCTAAGGACTCTGCTTATTTTTCTACACGCAGCTCCGCAGGAGGAGAGAAATGAGAGAATATTCAGCACAAACTAAAGTTAGGAATGACCAGCGAAAGGAAAGTGACGTATGTATTCAAAGAAAAATTAGAACAGCACAAGATAAATGCAATAAAAGCAGCTGAAATTCCTTCGGTGAAGAATTTCATTAATACGTATAGTGATTTCAGCTTGAAGAAGTCAGGGAATTGGCGCTATCTTTAACAATCGCGCATCACTACAACGTTTCACCAGGCAACGCCGATCAACTGCTCTTTGTTTATGAGAAATAAGTTGGAAACTTTCCTCATGTCAGCACGTTGTAGGTGTCGCCACCGGCACCAAACTTGTGTGAATGCTCTAAAAAGCTAATCATTTGCATATCACAGCATCTCATTCCTGTTGGTTAAATTTCGCGTCTGTAACACTTCATCTTCATGGTGTAGCAATTTTAATGGCCCGTAGTGCATTTAGGATAGTGACTGAATCGTAAATGGGGTTTACCATAATTGCAGCCCTTCCCTGATATTTTGTACTTACCATTCTACATCTTTGTTCTACATCTTTATTCTTCATGTCCACTTATTTGCAGCATGCCCTCGAAATGTGGTTGCAGTTTCTCCATTGGGAAAAATTAACATAATGTCTTCAACGTGCAGATGTGGCAGATTACATGTTGACTTCGTTCCGGGGTATGCCCTCTTAAGGTGCTAAATGTCGTTAAATTGGTGGATCGATGCTCTTGATGCGGCACAATCCACGGTTATAAATGTACGCAGTTGAATCTTGCCCCAAACAACTATTCCACTGGGCACTACTCCAAAGTTTAATTCTCCCAGGAGAGTTAAGAGAAGTGAACTAAGACCCTGAAGACCAAATGATACTAACCGGTCACCGTGCCGGATTCTGAAAACCGAGTCATTGGATGCGGTATGGAAATACTGTCAACACACCTTTCTCACGGCTGCTGTCAGATTTTCTGGCGTGGAGCTGCTGCATCTTTGAAGAAGCTCTTCAGTAGCTTTATGAGGCTAACATCAACCCCGTTCCAGTCTCTCGAGGATCGGAAAATCATTGGCTGCTGCGCGAACTGATCTCTAGTTCTGCGCACATCAGCTGCACGCGCTGTTCACTCCGTTACGGTGCCGATCGTTAGAAACTGTGGCAGCCTCATGAATATAAGACTCAGCGGTACTTCATGTGGATATTGATCAATGAAGTTCTCTTTCATCAACAGCCACCACTCTTGCGGCTGTAGAAAGAATAGGAATATAATCGTTACAGCCGTCACGAGTCTAAACTATCTGTCAGAGATTTATACAGGAGGTGACCAAAACCACGAAACAACACACTTGACACATCTGTGGTACATTACTTGAGTACCCGGAGTTTTTCGCGTACTCATTTATTTCAATCCTTTATTGGTCTAATTCATGCTTCCCCCGACTTCTTCCATCTCCTCCTCTCTCTGTTTACCTCCTCCAAACAGCATCATCTGTCCATCTCCTCCTACAGCTCTCTATCTCCATCTCCTTCTTCATCCCTTTGTGTCTGTCCATCTCCTCCTCCCCCGTACGTTTCGACATCGTAACTCCTACCTCAATAGCAGTTTCCTGATTTTTATGCCAATAATATTTCTTTCCAGATAATAAGTAGTCCCGGCATCAAGTTTGATTCGTTCCAGGGGTGTGGGAGAAAATTTTTATACGTCGTTTTGCCATCGAAGCCAGGTCACATATATTTAACATTCATGTAACACAGTTAACACGCATTTTCACATGTATTCCACATGTACCTCTAGCGAATTTCGCTTTGTAGTTTCGTTTCAATGCAACTCAGTGTTCATGACGTCATGTCTCCTAAGTTATTAGTCGTACCCTGAAATAATAATGCAAATACATCCATACTCCCTGCGAAATGTATTGCGAATTGAGTTCGTGGGCGGAGGGGATGGGGTGTCACTGAAAATGTTTAGCCAGTGTTTAAAACTATGTGTGAAGTTGGTTTCAAGGTAATAAGTGATTTCCCTCTCGAATACTGGATGAATATAGTCTGGCTATTTGTGTGTAGTTAACTACATTCCTTTTTTAGCTCCCCCGCCTCCCCCTCCCATCTTTCGAGAGGTATGTGGTTCTTTGCAGGTAGTAAGTGATATATGTAACACTTTAGTTGAAATCGATCCAATGGTTTAGGAGGACATTTAGAAAGGACATACATACACCTATCCACTTTTATAATCTGTATGGGTTAGTCAAGAGCGTTTCCTTGATTTGAGCTTTGGGAAGGGGAAAGTGTGGGGGGGGGGGGGCGGTAGGAGGGGGGGGGAGATTGGTTAACAACTCATATTAAATATTAGTTTTCTGAAAGAGGGAGGATTGCAGGGTACAAAGCAGGATGTCTTATGAAATAATCACCGCAATATTGGTCCTACCACTCTGTGGTAGATCTTTAACTGAGGAGGTATAATTTGCAGAGAGAATTTTCAGATACATGCAGATATTTTATTTATTCTCGTCATTAGTGATTTTTATTATTGTCTGGAACAAGATATGAAGCTGACTGGAGTGGCCGAGCGTTCCTAGGCGTTGCAGTCTGGAACCGTGCGACCACTGCGGTCGTAGGTTCGAATCCTGCCTCGGGCATGGGTGTGTGTTATGTCCTTAGGTTAGTTAGGTTTAAGTAGTTCTAAGTTCTAGGGGACTGATGACCTTAGAAGTTAGGTCCCATAGTGCTCAGAGCCATTTGAACCAGTTAGCCAAGATATGAAACAGCGATAACTGGAGGTAAGACGCTAATGTATGCTTTCAGAACTGAGTTCCATCTGGAGTTTTCAGTTACAGGGTGAATTCCTCTGACAGATGTTAGTCAAAGTTCCTATTAATGTTTGGGCTTTCTGCGAGCTGGTACTGAACTATTACATCCGACTGTATAACGGGGCATGGCGCGTATTCAGTTTACCAAAGTCATTTTGTTTGCTGTTTTGAAAGGCTGAACCTGTCCATCCCTTCCCCTACCTAAGTATGCCATTGCATTAATAACCACAGGTTAAACGAAATCAATCAGTTCTATTTTTATCATTCTCTGATGGCCGAGGTACGGGCCGAGTGGCATTCTTAATTCCTTCTTCGTTTTTCTCTTGTTTTCTTCCAATATTCTTTCATTTGTTCACTATCTTTATTCCTTTCCATCTTCCCACCACTTACGGCCACTTTTTTCACTCTCCTTCCTTGGAATCATTCCATATTCAATACTGTTCCCTAAACACTTATTTGTCTGTTGTTTCTTCGGATTTACATTATTTTATTGTACATCATTTTTAATTGTTTGACCCAAATTATTATTGATTTCTTACTGCAAAAAATTTCTAGAATGTTCTGGTTTATCAAATGTTTTACATTGGATAAAATGTCCAAAAAATAAGTCGTCTTCTTCGCATTGCTTCCAATATGTATTTTACATTTCGATGTATTTCATCATCAATCGCTCACTGGATACCTGTGCGCGTTAAGGTGCCATATAGAGGACAGATAGGTACCCCTACCCCGGATCGAAGCAGTCCAGCAGATTAACGACTAACGGTCGGTGTGCCAGCAAGCTAGACATGTAGCTTTTAGGCGGTTTCCCACAAGCCACCAGGTGAATACTTGGCTGGTATCTATTAATGCCTCTGTCAAACGATGCACAAACGTTTAGAGCACTTCACATACATAACATCCCATACAGACAGTTTGAGTGCACATATTCTGCGCGAGAAAAAATATGGTAGCGGCAGGAAGGGGATCCAGCAATCCCTTAAATTAGCTGTGCCACTTCCGTTATTAAAAATGCCTACACTACACCGAAGCAGGATAAAAATGCAGCAAAAAGGGATACATATCATCATCACTCTATAATTTGTAAACTACCTAAGTTTCCACGGGCCTAATGTTTTCGTAATGATTTGCCTTTGTAATATTTCTAATTGATATAAATTACACGTAGTTTAAGGGTAGACATTCGACACCGTGTAGAGATTCAAACTTTACTGGTGTGTTGCATTGTCTTATTTTTGCATTTTCCGACTGGCGTATTTTGTTTTAAAGGCTTTAGTTACATTAAAGCCTTGTACGGTTTCCTCTACAACAGCAGTTTCCAAACTATTTTCTTGAAATATCTACACAGCTGAGTTAATTATTTTTAACCTCTTCTGTTTTCCAACACTTGTTTTCCAAGTTTTGGTGCAATTTAATGTTTGTAAAAAAACTACTTTTTCTGTAGAAATTGTTAAGCTAGTCCATTTAATATTTCTTCAAAAATATTCATTTATGTTCAGCAGACGACACATTTTCCGGAAGTACTGCGAAATCACTCAAAAAGACCAGAAATTTTATTACAATATTTTTATTTCCTTTTGTCAACTTCATTGGTAAAAACTAACATTTATTCATATTTTCAGTCTAAAGTCTCACAGCTTTCCTAGAACACTAGTTAAAGTAATATTGGATAGGCCCCCTACCTCGCAGTACACATGTATTTATTTCGAAGGAATGGGATATCGTGTCCACAAACTTCACTGTAAATACTCTGTCACCATGTGTTTTACGAATTAGATTTGCTAATTTAGATTTCATGCCAAACTGTCGGGTTATTTTGTATGTAGTTTGTCTACCAATGGATTCAAAGGCCTTTTTGAAATAAAAAACGTTATCATTACATCTTCTGAATTAAGCACCAGTTCGCTTTTGTTCTCAAATATTACTTTTCTTGTTAACCGGTTTTCGGCTTACAAGGTCAGTTTCAGACATTTTCTGAGTATTATCACCCCCCTCCCCCCATGAACCATGGACCTTGCCGTTGGCGGGGCGTCTTGCGTGCCTCAGC
This sequence comes from Schistocerca piceifrons, assembly GCF_021461385.2. Lineage (NCBI taxonomy): Eukaryota > Metazoa > Arthropoda > Insecta > Orthoptera > Acrididae > Schistocerca > Schistocerca piceifrons. Next base: position 394,257,546 of record NC_060144.1, on the reverse strand, counting down.
GATAGAGATGGCCGTACCGTAGGTGCAACAACAACGGAGGGGTATCTGTTGAGAGACCAGACAAACGTGTGGTTCCTGAAGAGGGGCTGCAGCCTTTTCAGTAATTGCAGGGCAACAGTCTGGATGATTGACTGATCTGGCCTTGTAACACTATCCAAAACGGCCTTGCTGTGTTGGTACTGTGATCGGCTGAAAGCAAGGGGAAACTATAGCCGTAATTTTTCCCGTGGGCATGCAGCTTTACTGTATGGTTAAATGATGATGACGTTCTCTTGGGTAAAAGGTAATATAGTCCCCCATTCGGATCTCCGGGCGGGGACTACTAATAGGACGTCGTTATCAGGAGAAAGAAAACTGGCGTTCTATGGATCGTAGCGTGGAATGTCAGATCCCTTCATCGATTAGGTAGGTTAGAAAATTTAAAAAGGGAAATGGATAGGTTAGAGTTAGATATAGTGGGAACTAGTGAATTTCGGTGGCAGGAGAAACAAGACTCTTGGTCAGGTGAATACAAGGTTATAAATACAAAATTAAATAGGGGTAATGCAGGAGTAGGTTTAATAATGAATAAAAACATAGGAGTGACGGTAAGCTACTAGAAACAGCGTAGTGAACGCATTATTGTGGTCAAGATAGACACGAAGCCCATGCCTACTACAGTGGTACAAGTTTATATGCCTAGCTCTGCTGATGATGAAGAAACTGATGAAATGTATGATGAGATAAAAGAAATTATTCAGGTAGTGAAGGGAGACGAGAATTTAATTGTCATGGGTGACTGGAATACGAGAGCAGGAAAAGGGACAGAAGGAAACATACACTCCTGGAAATTGAAATAAGAACACCGTGAATTCATTGTCCCAGGAAGGGGAAACATTATTGACACATTCCTGGGGTCAGATACATCACATGATCACACTGACAGAACCACAGGCACATAGACATAGGCAACAGAGCATGCACAACTTCGGCACTAGTACAGTGTATATCCACCTTTCGCAGCAATGCAGGCTGCTATTCTCCCATGGAGACGATCGTAGAGATGCTGGATGTAGTCCTGTGGAACGGCTTGCCATGCCATTTCCACCTGGCGCCTCTGTTGGACAAGCGTTCGTGCTGGACGTGCAGACCGCGTGAGACGACGCTTCATCCAGTCCCAAACATGCTCAATGGGGGACAGATCCGGAGATCTTGCTGGCCAGGGTAGTTGACTTACACCTTCTAGAGCACGTTGGGTGGCACGGGATACATGCGGACGTGCATTGTCCTGTTGGAACAGCAAGTTCCCTTGCCGGTCTAGGAATGGTAGAACGATGGGTTCGATGACGGTTTGGATGTACCGTGCACTATTCAGTGTCCCCTCGACGATCACCAGTGGTGTACGGCCAGTGTAGGAGATCGCTCCCCACACCATGATGCCGGGTGTTGGCCCTGTGTGCCTCGGTCGTATGCAGTCCTGATTGTGGCGCTCACCTGCACGGCGCCAAACACACATACGACCATCATTGGCACCAAGGCAGAAGCGACTCTCATCGCTGAAGACGACACGTCTCCATTCGTCCCTCCATTCACGCCTGTCGCGACACCACTGGAGGCGGGCTGCACGATGTTGGGGCGTGAGCGGAAGACGGCCTGACGGTGTGCGGGAGCGTAGCCCAGCTTCATGGAGACGGTTGCGAATAGTCCTCGGCGATACCCCAGGAGCAACAGTGTCCCTAATTTGCTGGGAAGTGGCGGTGCGGTCCCCTACGGCACTGCGTAGGAGCCTACGGTCTTGGCGTGCATCCGTGCGTCGCTGCGGTCCGGTCCCAGGTCGACGGGCACGTGCACCTTCCGCCGACCACTGGCGACAACATCGATGTACTGTGGAGACCTCACGCCCCACGTGTTGAGCAATTCGGCGGTACGTCCACCCGGCCTCCCGCATGCCCACTATACACCCTCGCTCAAAGTCCGTCAACTGCACATACGGTTCACGTCCACGCTGTCACGGCATGCTACCAGTGTTAAAGACTGCGATAGAGCTCCGTATGCCCCGGCAAACTGGCTGACACTGACGGCGGCGGTGCACAAATGCTGCGCAGCTAGCGCCATTCGACGGCCACACCGCGGTTCCTGGTGTGTCCGCTGTGCCGTGCGTGTGATCATTGTTGTACAGCCCTCTCGCAGTGTCCGGAGCAAGTATGGTGGGTCTGACACACCGGTGTCAATGTGTTCTTTTTTACATTTCCAGGAGTGTAGTATGTGAATATTGATTGGGGCTAATAAATAAAAGAGGAAGCCGTATGGTAGAATTTTGCACAGAGCATAACTTAATCGTAGCTAACACTTGGTTCAAGAATCATAAAAGAAGGTTTTATACATGGAAGGATCCTGGAGACATTAGGAGGTATCAGATAGATTATATAATGGTAAGACAGAGATTTAGGAACCAGTTTTTAAATTGTAAGACATTTCCAGGGGCAGATGTGGACTCTTACCACAATATATTGATTATGAACTGTAGATTAAAACTGAAGAAACTACAAAAAGGTGGGAATTTAAGGAAATGGGACTTGGATAAACTGAATAAACCAGAGGTTGTACAGAGTTTCAGGGAGAACAAAAGGGAACAACTGACAGGAATTGGGGAAAGAAATACAGTAGAAGAAGAATGGGAAGCTCTGAGAGATAAGTAGTGAAGGCAGCAGAGGATCAAATAGGTAAAAAGACGGGGGCTGGTAGAAATCCTTGGGTAACAGAAGAAACATTGAATTTAAATGATGAAAGGAAAAATACAATAATGCAGTAAATGAGGCAGGCAAAAAGGAATACAAACGTCTCAAAAATGAGGTCGACAGGAAGTGCAAAATGGCTAAGCAGGGATGGCTAGAAGACAAATGTAAGGATGTAGATGCTTATCTCACTAGGGGTAAGATAGACACTGCCTACAGGAAAATTAAAGAGACCTTTGCAGAAAAGAGACCAACTTGTATGAATGTCAAGAGCTCAGATGGAAACCCAGTTCTAAGCAAAGAAGGGAAAGCTGAAAGGTGGAAGGAGTATATGGAGGGTCTACACAAGGGCGATGTACTTGCGGACAATACTATGTAAATGGAATAGGATGTAGATGAAGATGAAATGGGAGATACGATACTGTGTGAAGAGATTGACAGAGCGCTGAGAGGCGTGAGTCGAAACAAGGCCCCGGGAGTAGCCATCATTGCATTGGAACTACCAACATCCTTGGGAGAGCCAGTCCTGACAAAACTCTACATTCTGGAGAACAAGGTGTATGAGACATGCGAAATACCCTCAGACTTCTAGAAGAATATAATAATTCCAATCCCAAAGAAAGCAGGTGTTGACAGATGTGAAAATTACCGAACTATCAGTGTAATATGTCACAGTTGCAAAATACTAACACGAATTCTTTACAGATGAATAGAAAAACTGGTAGAAGCCGACCTTCGGGAAGATCAGTTTGCAATTCATAGAAGTGTTGGAACACGTGAGGCAATATTGACCCTACGACTTATCCTTGAAAGTAGATTAAGGAAAGGCGAACCTACGTTTCTAGCATCTGGAGATTTTGAGAAAGCTTTTGACAATGGCATTGTCCTCCCCCCATGAACCATGGAACTTGCCGTTGGTGGGGAGACTTGCGTGCCTCAACAATACAGATAGCCGTACCGTAGGTACAACCACAATGGAGGGGTATCTGTTGAGAGGACAGACAAACGTGTGGTTCCAGAAGAGGGGCAGCAGCCTTTTCAGTATTTGCAGGGGCAACAGTCTGGATGATTGACTGATCTGGCCTTGTAACTCTAACCAAAATGGCCTTGCCGTTCTGGTACTGCAAACGGCTGAAAGCAAGGGGAAACTACAGCCTTAATTATTCCCGAGGGCATGCAGATTTACTGTATGATTAAATGAAGATGGCGTCCTCTTGAGTAAAAAATTCCAGAGGTAAAATAGCCCCCTATTCGGATCTCCGGGTGGGAACTACTCAAGAGGACGATGTTATCAGAAGAAAGAAAACAGGTGTTCTTCAATAAAATTCTTCAGGGTATCAGACCGCATCGTCATAATTTAAAATGCGCCAACGTTTCGGCCAGCGTTGCAGCTAGCCTTCATCAGGGCCTTACGTTAACTGCTAAATGAACACACTTGATTCCTTAAATAGCTGCACGAGAAAACCGTGTCGTTACTTGATTGGCTGTAAAGGGAGGAGGAGGAGGGGTGAAAGGTATGCTTTATTGGTGTTTCCTTTATTATCTGTCATTGGCTGAAATAGCTGTTTTCTATTGGTCTTTATATTAATCCACCCCATTGGAGGAGACGGACGAATAGCGAACAGGTGATGGCTGTGACGTCACACTGTTTCCATGCTGTCCAGAAGCCGGCTGCGGCGTCCCATTGCTCTGTGCGCTCGCGACCACTGCGGCTCTCCGCGTGTCTGCATGGGCCGCCACGGCTCTGCCGCCGCTCCGTAGCCCTGCTATTGCAGGCAGCCAAGACCTCGGAAGCTTGTACCCGTCCTCTCTATTCATGTTGGCGGGTCTTTTGGCTATTTCTATCGCCTCTCTAATCTTTCTTTTGAAAGTGAGAGGCTGTTTCGCCAGGACGCGGGCTTCTTGAAAAAATATTGGTTTCCCGCACTTGTCTCGGTGTTCCGCCACTGCTGACTTAGTGTGTTGTTTCAGGCGGATATATCTTTCATGTTCCGAGAGCCTTGTGCTAATCGGACGTCCCGTCTCACCTATGTAGACTAATCCACACGCACAACCAATTTCATACACGCCAGCTGTGTGTAGTTTGTCAACTGCGTCCTTGGTAGAACCGAGCATGTCTGATATTTTGTTTCTGCTTCGGAAAATTGGTTTGATGTCGGCTTTTCGTAGAATTTTGCCAATACGTTCGGTGACCCCTTGTACATATGGTAACACAGCAATGCTCTGTGCCTCCTTCTCCTCTTCCCTATTAATCTTCTCCCTTGTCGACATGGTGCTGTCTATCATCTGCTTCCCATAGCCATTAGTTCCGAAGATGGACCTGAGGCGTTCAAGTTCTGTCTTCAGATGTTCTTCGTCGCTTATCCTGTACGCTCTCTTCGTTAGCGTGTGCAGGGCGGACTTCTTCTGCGTGGGGTGATGGTGGGAGGAGGCGTGAAGGTACCTGTCCGTATTGGTTGGTTTCCTGTACACTTTGTGGCCAAGTTTACCATCAGGTTTTCGATAAACTTCCACGTCGAGAAAAGGCAGCACCCCATTCTTCTCTGTTTCCATTGTAAACTGAATTTTCCTATGCTGTTGGTTAAGGTGCTTGTGGAAGTTCTGTAACTCCTCTTCTCCGTGGGGCCAGATGACGAAAGTATCATCGACATAGCGAAGCCAACAATTTGGGCGTAATGGTGCGTGTGGATTAGTCTACATAGGTGAGACGGGACGTCCGATTAGCACAAGGCTCTCGGAACATGAAAGATATATCCGCCTGAAACAACACACTAAGTCAGCAGTGGCGGAACACCGAGACAAGTGGGGGAAACCAATATTTTTTCAAGAAGCCCGCGTCCTGGCGAAACAGCCTCTCACTTTCAAAAGAAAGATTAGAGAGGCGATAGAAATAGCCAAAAGACCCGCCAACATGAATAGAGAGGACGGGTACAAGCTTCCGAGGTCTTGGCTGCCTGCAATAGCAGGGCTACGGAGCGGCGGCAGAGCCGTGGCGGCCCATGCAGACACGCGGAGAGCCGCAGTGGTCGCGAGCGCACAGAGCAATGGGACGCCGCAGCCGGCTTCTGGACAGCATGGAAACAGTGTGACGTCACAGCCATCACCTGTTCGCTATTCGTCCGTCTCCTCCAATGGGGTGGATTAATATAAAGACCAATAGAAAACAGCTATTTCAGCCAATGACAGATAATAAAGGAAACACCAATAAAGCATACCTTTCACCCCTCCTCCTCCTCCCTTTACAGCCAATCAAGTAACGACACGGTTTTCTCGTGCAGCTATTTAAGGAATCAAGTGTGTTCATTTAGCAGTTAACGTAAGGCCCTGATGAAGGCTAGCTGCAACGCTGGCCGAAACGTTGGCGCATTTTAAATTATGACGATGCGGTCTGATACCCTGAAGAATTTTATTGAAGAAGACAACGGCCGCAGAAGCCTACGCTTACAAAACAGGTGTTCTACGGATCGGAGCATGGAATGTCAGATCCCTTAATCGGGCAGGTAGGTTAGAAAATTTAAAAAGGGAAATGTATAGGTAAAGTTAGATATAGTGGGAATTAGTGAAGTTTGGTGGCAGGAGAAACAAGACTTTTGGTCAGGTGAATACAGGGTTATAAATACAAAATCAAATAGTGGTAATGCAGGAGTAGGTTTAATAATTAACAAAAAATAGGAGTACGGGTAAGCTACTGCAAACAGCATAGTGAACGCATTATTGTGGCTAAGATAGACACGATCCCACACCTACTTGTAAGGGGTCCATAGGCCCTTACTATAAGTTTGCACTCGGCACAGGTCGACAGGGCAAACAATCGATAGTGTCGTGTTGCGTGAGCGAGTGTGAGTTGAAGTTGTACCTAGGTTGCGAGCCAAGCTGTGCGGAGGCCGGTTGCAGTAATACAAGGCTTACCGACAAAGGGAGTGGCCATCGCCCTTTGTGTTTGAATAATACGGGAAAGTGAAGAAGTTTAATTACGAGAGTGACCAGTGATATTTTTGTGCCGATATTTATTTGGTTTCACGTCTACCAGTGTTGAATTGCAGTGATTGAATTTGTGTGTGACAATAATGAGTAACGAAGAGGCCTGTGTTGAGATTAGCCGTAATTAATTATGTATGACGAAGGCAGTGGCTGTCTCCTTTTTTCTTGTGTTTTTGAGACGAATATAGGTCTTGATTAGTGAAGCTGTGTTGGCGTTCTTCTTGTCACCAGACATTTCATTATTACAGCATTTGAGAAGGACAAAATGGAATGTAACAACTCCGTAGCAGTCAAATCCGATTGCCAGCCCCATTAGGTACACAGTCACATTAATTAATATTTATTTGGGCTGCTGTCAGATGCCGATCGAGTGGGATACATAAATCGGAGGTGTTACACCCTTGGCTTACCATGAAAGGACAAGTGCAATTTTCGGACGAATCGTAAAGAACAATAGGTAATTTTATCTTGCTTAACGCGAGAAAATATTTTTTCCAATTTTGGATCGAGACAGAGCATAAACTTTAGAATCGCGACAAGAATCAGTGCAGTTTTGAACAATACAAAGTAATAACATCTTACAATTGTGACTAAACTTTCTTTTCTTGCCATAATAGATAAGAATAATAGAGTCGATAAACTGCGGTATAATGTGCAAATGTGTAAACCCACGCGAAAAACTGTGAAAAGTGAACACTAAAGAAAGACACATGTGAACTTTAAAATATCAAAACGAGCCAAGAATTCATCACTAAAGCCTTTACAGAAGTGTTTAATAGTAATATTGTGACTGGAATTGCTTTTTAAATAGTAAAAGACGGACAGCTTCATGTGGACCCATAAACTGTTATGTGGACAACAATTCGTGTGGCGACGCAATTGTTGAGTGACGTCACGCAGACTAGTGTAGCAGCTGCGCGAAAGAGCTTCGATCTGCGAGGTGATTTCTCATGTCATCCCAACTACCTGTGCAAGTAGTAGTTCAAGCACAGACGCACTACACCGACGGTTTTCAGCGCGACTTCGAGACACCGAGCGCTGACCCGGCATCTAGCGGACGAACGACAAACTACACCCGCCAGCAGCGCTACGGAGCGGCCGGCTGAGAACTACGACATCCCGCCACAGCGAGCAGCGCGACTTCGAGACACCGAGCGCCGACCCGGCATCTAGCAGGCGAACTACAAACTACGCCCACCTGCAGCGCCACGGAGCGGCCGATGGAGAACTACGACGACTCGCCACAGATCTTCGGCACGACTTCACGCGACTCCGGCGGCAGTACAGCGCCACGCCCACTTCAAACGTCAAAACATCGCGACTCGTGGTAACGTCAGTTGGTGAGTGAAGACAACTGGTTAGCATAACATTAAATTGCAGTGTGCAGTCTTCGCGGTAAATAAACAATTGTAAACGGAATTTCACATTAGGAAAAGTGCCCAATTACAGTAATTTCCGAAAACTATGCGAAACATACTCTGAAATATAGCATACTTATTTATGCATACTGCGTTGTCTAAATGGTAACTATACAGATATGCTCACTGTTTTTGGGGATTTTACATTTATAGATTTTATGAGTGGTGTGATTCATCTTGTTTAGAACATTTTACATAAGCTGTGTATGTGAGAATTGATATTTGAAGTTATTAGGTTTTGAGAGTTGTTATGTTCGGTATTCATACGTATTGTATCAATTTTGGGATTAACTGAAAATACTGCAGGTACTGTTTGATTAGTTTCATGGTAATTAGGAGTGTTTTGGGTTACTAGAGGTTATTCTACATTACTTACCTGTGCATTAAAAATAAACAAACATGTCTACTGAAGATAAGCAGGTTTGTGTGGCAGTAGTTGAAAGGAAAGGGATAGGACAGGAAGACAGAGATGATTCAGGAATCAGTGATTATGGATTGTCATTAGATAGCCCATTAGCACACTCAACTAGTTATCCTGAGACACTGGGACAAACGACGAGAGATAAGCCAGTTTCAGAGGGTGCAGATATACGGTCGATGTTGGTAGCCTTGCTAAAAGAAAATAACGCATCATTAGAGAAAAGTTTACAAGAAAACAACGCATCACTAAAGGAAGATTTACGAGAATCATTAGAGAAGGGTTTGCAAGAAACAAGAGAATCACTAAAGGGTTGGCAAGGAAATAACGCTTCATTAGAGAAAGGTTTACAAGAAACTAATGCATCATTAGAGAAGGGTTTACAAGAAACTAGAGAAAGCTTAGAAAAGTCTTTTAAGGAAACTCTAACACAAGAGCTCAAAACATCGGAAAGGAAGATAGAATGTAATCTGAAGAAGGAAATGCAGGAGTTACAAGAACGACTGAAGATGGACATCGACGAGAGAGAGAGGAAGCTACAGAAGAGCATAGTCCAAGTCCAGGGAGACGTGGAAAATATGGAAGGAAAGTTAACAAAAAAGATGGAAGACGATATTGAAGACACGAAAGCTGAATTGGGAGAAAGAATCAATGAAGTGGAAACAAATTGGAATCATCGAATCGCCGAGGTGACGCAGAAGCAGAAACAATGCAATGATGTGGTTAAGGGGATAGGACATAGGCAAAACCAACTGGCTGTCAATCTGAGAAATGCTATAGCTGTGCAACGAGAAGAGGATAACAACAGGGTTGCAATGGAGGTCAGACAATTATATCAGGGAGTGCAGCAATTAGAGAGCAAGACCGAAGAAATTGATAAACGAATTAGCAATGCCACTTTAACCGTTGGGGAAGGTAACGTCGTTACCTTGATGAGCAGTGATAATCGGTACGTCCAAAATAATACAGGGCAGAAATTTAGACCGAAGGAGGGTTGCACCCAATGATATTTATGAGATGGTTAAAAGGAGTTTTCCCAGCACATCTTAAATACTCAGACAAGATTCAATTTGCAATAGGTAGAATGGAAGGTGAGGCCTTCACTTGGGGAGTCAGGAAGAAGGTAGGGACTACTAGTTATGATCAGTCTGAAGAGGAATTCTTGAAGAAATACTGGTCCAAAAGTAATCAGTGTGCAGCAATTGAGGACCTACTCCACCGCAAGTCACTTAGTACATGGAGAGGAACGTTGAGAGAGTTTGCCAAACATTTGTGGGAATTGAACGAGACCCTGGAACAACCCCTGAGTGATGACGTAATGATATCAGCCATAAAAAGAAGAATGAGCCAGAGAATGCAGGAAACTGTATCCGGGAGCCTAATTAAAGATAGGGAGGCCTTGATGGAAATACTGGAACAGTTGGAATCTGTTCGATCACAGGAACACAATCAAGCTAATGATCAAAACTGAGAGGGAAACAATGACCCAAGGAATCATTTTAATCATTCATCTGATTATAGAGGAAGAGGTGGAGGGACCGGAAAACTGAATGACACTCCAGGTGAGGTCCGGTCAAGAGTGAGAGCCACAAGGACCCGGATAAACCTACTAAGATATATATAGGACATTTAGTAGTTGAACGGACATTTGAAAAAGGGAAATGTTTATTTACATTGTGTTTTCTGATGTATTATAATTAGAATAGCATATTTCATATCGACGATTACCTGAGAATGGGTATAAAACCTGTAACAACTAATTTGTAGTATAATAAATCATATGTCATGTGTTCACATAATAATTTTTCATTGTATGTTGTGTGTTTCATTCAATATGGACTATAGAGGATTATTGCTGCTTGATAAAATATTGTGAGTTGGACAATGCCATGTTTATGAGATGTAATAACCTTTTGTAGAAATTATTGTGGAGGCAGCCCACTTCCACAGTCGAGGGATTATTTAGTGAATTGTAATTTCATTAATTATTTACACTGTGTGTTTTGTTCAGATGCAGTAATGTCTAATTCCCTTGCCGAGTCTTTTCCGCCGGAGGCTCCAAAGAAGTTTTCGAGGGCGCGGATGTAAGGGGTCCATAGGCCCTTACTATAAGTTTGCACTCGGCACAGGTCGACAGGGCAAACAATCGATAGTGTCGTGTTGCGTGAGCGAGTGTGAGTTGAAGCTGTTCCCAGGTTGCGAGCCAAGCCGTGCGGAGGCCGGTTGCGGTAATACAAGGCTTACCGACAAAGGGAGTGGCCATCGCCGCGGTTTAACCCCTTTGTGTTAGAATAATACGGAAAGTGAAGAAGTTTAATTACGAGAGTGACCAGTGATATTTTTGTGCCGATATTTATTTGGTTTCACGTCTACCGCGCCCGCATCATTTGGATTGCAGTGTTGGATTGCAGTGATTGAATTTCTGTGTGACAATAATGAATAACGAAGAGGCCTGTGCTGAGATTAGCCGTAATTAATTATGTTTGACGAAGGCAGTGGCTGTCTCCTTTTTTCTTGTGTTTTTGAGACGAATATAGGTCTTGATTTGTGAAGCTGTGTTGGCGTTCTTCTTGTCACCAGACATTTCATTATTACAGCATTTGAGAAGGACAAAATGGAATGTAACAACTCCGTAGCAGTCAAATCCGATAGCCAGCCCCATTAGGTACACGGTCACATTAATTAATATTTATTTGGGCTGCTATCAGATCCCGATCGAGCGGGATACATAAATCGGAGGTGTTACATACTACGGTAGTACAGGTTTATATGCCAACTAGCTCTGCAGATGATGAAGAAATTGGTGAAATGTATGATGAGATAAAAGAAATTATTCAGGTAGTGAAGGGAGACGAAAATTTAATAATCATGGGTGACTGGAATTCGAGAGTAGGAAAAGGGAGAGAACGAAACATAGTAGGTGAATATGGATTGGGAACCAGAAATGAAAGAGGAAGCCGCTTGGTAGAATTTTGTGCAGAGCATAACTTAATAATGGCTAACACTTGGTTCAAGAATCATGAAAGAAGGTTGTATACATGGAAGAACCCTGGTGATACTAGAAGGTATCAGATAGATTATATAACGGTAAGACAGAGATTTAGGAACCAGGATTTAATTTGTAAGACATTTCCAGGGGCAGATGTGGATTCTAACCACAATCTATTGGTTATGAACTGTAGAATAAAACTGAAAAAACTGCAAAAAGGTGGGAAATTAAGACTATGGGACTTGGATAAACTGAAAGAACCAGAGGTTGTACAGAGATTTAGGGAGAGCATAAGGGAACAATTGACAGGAATGGGGGAAAGAAATACAGTAGAAGAGAAATGGGTAGAATTGAGGGATGAAATAGTGAAGGCAGCGGAGGATCAAATAGGTAAAAAGACGAGGGCTGGTAGAAACCCTTATGTAACAGAAGAATTATTGAATTTAATTGATGAAATGAGAACATATAAAAATGCAGTAAATGAAGCAGGCAAAAAGGAATACAAACGTCTCAAAATGATATCGACAGGAAGTACAAAATGGCTACACAGGCATGGCTAGAGGACAAATGTAAGGATGTAGAGGCTTATCTCCCTAGGGGTAAGATAGATACTGCCTACAGGAGAATTAAAGAGACCTTTGGAGAAAGGAGAATCACTTGCATGATTATCAAAAGCTTTGATGGAAACCCAGTTCTAAGCAAAGACGGGAAAGCAGAAAGGCGGAAGGAGTATATAGAGGATCTATACGAGTGCGTTGTAGTTGAGGACAATATTATGGAAATGGAGGAGGATGTAGATGAAGTTGAAATGTGAGATATGATACTGCGTGAAGAGTTTGACAGAGCACAGAAAGACGTGAGAAGAAACAAGGACCCCGGAGTAAACAACATTCCATTAGAACTACTGATAGCCTTGGGAGAGCCAGTCCTGACAAAACTCTACCATCTGGTGAGCAAGATGTACGAGACAGGCGAAATATCCTCAGACTTCAAGAAGAATATAATAATTACAATCCCAAAGAAAGCAGGTGTCGACAGATGTGAAAATTACTGAACTATCAGTTTAATAAGTCACAGCTGCAAAATACTAACGCGAATTCTTTACAGACGAATGGAAAAACTGATAGAAGCCAACCTCGGGGAAGATCAATTTGGATTCCGTAGACATGTTGGAACACGTGAGGGAATACTGACATTACGACTTATCTTAGAAGAAAGATTAAGGAAAGACAAACCTACGTTTCTAGCATTTGTAGACATAGAGAAAGCTTTTGACAACGTTGATTGGAATACTCTCTTTCAAATTCTGAAGGTGGCAGGGGTAAAATACAGGGAGCGAAAGGCCATTTACAATTTGTACAGAAACCAGATGGCAATTATAAGAGTCGAGGGGTATGAAAGGGAAGCAGTCGTTGGGAAGGGAGTGAGACAGGGTTGTAGCCTACCCCCGATTTTATTCAATCTGTATACTGAGCAAGCAGTAAAAGAAAACAAAAGAAAAGTTCGGAGTAGGTATTAAAATCCAGGGAGAAGAAATAAAATCTTTGAGGTTCGCTGATGACATTGTAATTCTGTCACAAACAGCAAAGGAGTTGGAAGAGCAGTCGGACGGAATAGACAGTGTCTTGAAAAGAGGGTATAAGATGAGCATCAACAAAAGCAAAACGAGGGTAGTGGAAGGTATTCGAATTAAGTCGGATGATGCTGAGGCAATTAGATTAGGAAATGAGACACTTAAAGTGGTAAAGGAGTTTTGCTATTTGGGGAGCAAAATAACTGATGATGGTCGAAGTAGAGAGGATATAAAATGTAGACTGTCAATGGGAAGGAAAGCGTTTCTGAATAAAAAAAATTCTTAACATCGAGTATAGATTTAAATGTCAGGAAGTCGTTTCTGAAAGTATTTGTATGGAGTGTAGCCATGTGTGGAAGTGAAACGTGGACGATAAGTAGTTTAGACAAGAAAAGAATAGAAGCTTTCGAAATGTGGTGCTACAGAAGAATGCTGAAGATTAGATCGGTAGATCACATAACTAATGAGGAGGTATTGAATAGAACTGGGGAGAAGAGGAGCTTGTGGCACAACTAGACTAGAAGAAGGGTTCAGTTGGTAGGACATGTTCTGAGACATCGAAGGGTCACCAATTTAGTATTGGAGGGCAGCGTGGAGGGTAAAAATTGTAGAGGAAGACCAAGAGATCAATACACTTAGCAGATTCAGAAGGATGTAGGCTGCAGTAGGTACTGGGAGATGAAGAGGCTTGAACAGGATAGAGTGGCATGGAGAGCTGCATCAAACCAGTCTCAGGACTGAAGACCACAACAACAACATTTGACAATGTTGACTGGAATACTCCCTTTCAAATTCTAAAGGTTGCAGGGGTAAAATACAGGGAGCGAAAGGCTATTTACAATTTGAACAGAAACAAGATGGTAGTTATAAGAATCGAGGGGCATGAGGGGTAAGCATCTTTTGAGAAATGAGTGAGACAGGATTGTATTCTGTATATTGAGCAAGCAGTAAAGGAAATAAAAGAAAAATTCGGAGTAGGTATTAATATCAGTGGAGAAGAAATAAAAACCTTTAGGTTCGCCAATGACACTGTAATTCTGTCAGAGACTTGGAAGAGCAGTTGAACCGAATGGACGGTGTCTTGAAAACAGGATATATGATGAACATCAACAAAAGCAAAACGAGGATAACGGAATGCAGTCGAATTAAGTTAGGAGATGCTGAGGGGTATTACATTAGGAAATGAGACACTTTAAAGTAATAAAGGAGTTTTGCTATTTCGGGAGCAAAATAACTGGTGATGGTCGAAGTAGAGAGGATATAGAATGTAGGCTGGCAATGGCAAGGAAAGCGTTTCAGAAGAAGAGAAGTTTCTTAACATCGAGTATAGATGTAAGTGTCGGGAAGTCGTTTCTGAAAGTATTTGTATGGAGTGTTGCCATGTATGGAAGTGAAACATGGACGATAAATAGTTAGGACAAAAAGAGAATAGATGCTTTCGAAATGTGGTGCTACAGAAGAATTCTGAAGTTTAGATGGGTAGAGCATATAACTAATAAGGAGGTATTGAACAGAACTGGGGAGAAGAGGAGTTTGTAGCCCAACTTGACAAGAAGAAGAAGGGACCGGTTGGTAGGACATGTTCTGAGGCATCAAGGGATCACAAATGTAGCACTGGAGGGCAGCGTGGAGGGTAAAAATCGTAGAGGGAGACCAAGAAATTAATACACTAAACAGATTCAGAAGGATGTAAGTTGCAGTATGTACTGGGCGATCAAGAACTTTGCGCAGGATGGAGTAGCATGGAGAGCTGCATCAAACCAGTCTCAGTACTGAAGACCACAGCAACAACAACATTATCACCAAGGAAGTTACAATCTATACAAACATCACTGGAAGAGAAGTTACACGTCTTGACTGAGGTAGAATCATACAGTAAGTAACACCTTTGGCAGTGTTGTGGTAATGCAATGAAAAAGTAGAAACTGAACAGTACATAAATAACAATGGAGTAGATCTACATATCAGTTTCTATTAATAAACAAAACTAATATAATAATATAAAATTAGTACTAGAAAAGGCTATATCAGGAGGTATGAAACATGGAGAGAAATACCAAACCAATTATACGAAGAGACAATTATCAACTACAGAATACACAAGGGACTTAAGCAATATCAACAAGATAAACAGAAATAACTAAATGCAGGCAAGTGGAGGCGTTTGAGGGAACCTACAGTAAATGTAAACTTTGAGAGTGTAGTGGTACTGTATTTTAACATTAAAATTATAATCAAAACTGTGGCTGTCTAACAGTTTGCATTAAATAAATGAACAAAGTAAATTATGAACATTAATTGATGAGACAACTACAAAACAAAAGAAATTATTTAAAACTGGAAAATGTTATATGTAGGAAGACACAGTGTGGGAAGTAATGAACAACAGAGATGATTGTATGAAGTGAAGAAGAAGGGAAGTGTTGAGCTGTGTCTGGTCATTTAGGATTAGATCTGGACTATGAGCAAGCTGATTGTTAAATTCCAGGGCTTCCAGCAGGTTGAGTTTATGGCTTTTGTTTGCATTGGGCACTGGCTGGTAGTTGTGACCCCCACTCGGTGCATGCTCAGCAAAATGCAGAGTGTGAATTCTGCAACCTCCAGCTCAGTTCATGTTCAGCCAGCCTAGTTGCTATGTCTCTGCATGATTGACCAATGTAAAATTTTCCACAATCAGAACAGGTGATTTTGTATGTCCACAGTTGTCTAATAACTGTATCTTTTCTTTGCTATAAAAAACACACTGCTCTGTCATGTTCTTGACACAGTAATAAAGCCTAATAATGCACGATATCAGTGCTTTGGTTACAATCTATGATACCTCACCTAGAAATGGTAGTGTAGACCATTTCTTGCAGACAGTGGATGGGTAGCAAGTGGGGCATAGAGGAGGGCTACCATTTCCTGTTCTTGTTTCCACTGCAAGATGTGGTCAATAAGAACTGGATTTTAGTCATTGGCCGTGGCAATAAATTTTATTGTACTAACTCTGCTTTAAAATCATCTCTGGACATGGTGGCAGATATGAGATGGTGTACCATTCAGTGGAAAGCTGCATGTTTGTGTTGTAATTAAGACGGTGTTACTGTGTCTGTGGTTGTAGTTTTTATGTAAATTTTAAAAAAACGTGTGTGTGTACTGATGTCAGTGGTGAGATTTAAGAAGTTTATGGATTTGTTGCCAATCTCCATTGTGATATTTATATTTTTATGTTGACTGTTTGAGTTTTTCATATTACATATTTGTGTTGGACATAACCAGCCCTTCTTAAAACCACCCTGATATTCGCCTAAATAACTGTCAACTGTTGTTTCTAATCTATTTAGTAAAATGCAGATGTTAACGTTTTCTTTATAGTAGTTTTTATGTAGTGGATGTATCAATGACGTATTTCTATCCACTGCGATTTTTTCAGTTTTCCAGAATTTGTCGTAGGTGGAAGAGCAGCTCTGATTTCCAAGGATGAAGAGAACGGTAGTACTTAGTGGAGCAAAATATGAAGAGCAAAAATGATATTTTGGATTAAGAATCCGAAATGTTAATTGCTAACATTTTATTTCATACAATTTCATTTGCAGTCAGGGAAGTCCACTAAAGGAAAACCGTGAATTTGTTGTTATATATATATATATATATATATATATATATATATATATATATATATATATATATATATATATATGCATGTGTGTGTATGTGTATGTGTGTGTGTGTGTGTGTGTGTGTGTGTGTGTGTGTGTGTGTGTCTGTGTGTGGTGTGTGTGTGTGTAATAACAAATTCACAGATTTCGCCTAGCAGACATTCCTTACTGCAAATGAAGTATGTATATATATTGCTGCCTTCTAACAAAATTATACTTTTCTTTATGATAGCTGGCCATTGTGGTCGGGCGGTTCTAGCCGCTTCAGTTTGAAACCATGCGACTGATACAGTCGTTGGTTCGAATCCTGCTAGGGTATGGATGTGTGTGATGTCCTTAAGTAAGTTAGCTTTACGTAATTCTAAGTTCTAGGGGACTGTTGACCTCAGATGTTAAGTGCCATAGTCCCATAGAGACATTTGAACCATTTCTTTACGCTAACGTAAGTTAAATGTTTTCTACAATGCTATCACTAACAAATGAAGTAATTAGGAAAATCAAAACAGATACACAGCGTTTACAGTAGTTGAAAAACCTTTGGGAAAGAAAGGTAGAACAATGTATTCTACGATTTGAGACAGTGATTATCAACCTATAGCTAAGTTTGAAGAAATATATACTGTACCATGTAACTTTGATTCGACTGAAAGTTAGATTTCGGAAAGGAGGAGGAGAAATGTCACTATGAGAGTTACTTGACCTTGAATGATCTCAATTAGGAGACCAGACTTGGAAAGGAATGTGTCGACGACAGTTCTCACTAAATATTGGGACTTAGATAGCAATAGCTAGTTAACAGCCATTTATTAGTGATGAATGGAGTGTGTTGGACAATAATTCAGCAGTTTCGTATGTTGTCAAGCTGATGCAACAGCATAGAAAGAACTAGAGCACTGAGTTCAAATGTTTCGTTCAGTGGTTTTTAGGTGATTCCTGATCGTTTGAGCCGAGGGACAAAGGAAAGAAAAATATATTGAAGACCTTATACTCAGTAACAGTTCAATATGTCTTCTCGAATTGAGTTTACCCCCTCCAATTAATTGAAATAATTGCATTCTCCACTCGCATCTATTACGATCACAGTTATTTTATCATTTTTGATTCATAGTGAGTAGAATAATTTAAAAACCACCATCGTCTATTGCCAGGTGGAACATGTTGGTAATGCAACAATGCATATTCTTATGTTGTAAGTAGTACCTGCATTTTAAACCTTTTCTTATAGTTTCAGAGTGTATTTATACATTGCAAAATGTTTCTAGTTTCTTACATACTTCGTTATAGTTTGGCAGTAAGTACTGTTATCTGCAGTTGTAATATCACACAGGTGGCTTTGTTTTGTTCCAGTTTCAATGGGATTCGGCGTTCCATTGGTGTCATAAAGAATATTGTATGACAAAATTTTCTGTTGGTTCCTTTTAACTTTGGTACACTGTAAGCCCTAGTTTCTTTCCCATACACTTTTCTCCACGATTGTGTTACCAACATAATTCAGTACATTTTCTTTTAATTATATTCGTATTGCAATTTGACTGTCATGAAATATTATTTTGATAGGTTGTTTAAGTTTTATGGCCATGATCATTACATTACAGTTTCAACAAAACGATTTTTACTCTTTCCCTCTCGTTCAGCACATTTTACTATAGATGTGACGTTCTGTTCTGTTAATTAATGAACTTCAAATCACTGATGGTAGAAAATGTAATAGATAGAATGACTGACTACCACAATGTTATAGTGTAGTGTATTACAAGACAACTTTTATTTCCTTCAATAATAACAAAATGCTCTGGTGTCTTCCCTGTTTAAATTTCTGAAGGGAACGAGATTCATTAGTGAAATGGCCTATGACCATAATTCTATAAGTGTAACAAGTTACTAATAATACCAAATTTTTGCTCGTTTTGTTGCAATGAAATGCTGATGCTCCCTTCCAGATCAAAACTTTTATATTTCTGACCTTTTATTATCTTGACTCTTATATACCATTGCCTTATATACCAATTGAATAACCAGCAATGCTAATGTGGGTTTTTATACCATTAGTCCATATCTTCAATCCCCCTCTCTCTGCCCATCTATTTCTCGCCCTCTCTCAGTACATCTGCTACTCCCACACACTCTCTGTCCATCTACTTCTCCACCCTCTTTCTACCCATCCACTACTACTACTCTCCCTGACCACCTCCTCCTCTGCCATCTCCACCTGCCTCCTCTGTAGTCTGCTCATTCCCTGTAAGCTTGTGTCTCTTCCCCCCTCCCTGCCTTTCTCCTCTTGCCTCCTTTCTCTGTCCGACATCTCTCCCCCCTCTCTCGGTGCATCTCCCCCCTCCTTCTCTCCGTCAGTCTCTTTCTCCATTCTGTCTGTGTCAATCTCCTCCTTCCACGCTAACAAAACAAGATTAACGTTAGGTTCTGAAGACAATCAAAATCTGCAGCACCATCTTATTTTCAGCAATGTTTTATTCCGATTTTGAGGTACAAAACAAGAGTTTCACATTTCTCATGTAATTACGCTATACACTGGAGCATTTACAGAATTCTGTATCTTTCGAAATTTGTCTATTGCAGAACATTATTGCGTGTTCCTGTGTGATAATGCTGTGATACCGAACCTTAGACACCCTGCCAATTTGACTTTCGAGTGACAAAGATTCTAAACACAAAATGAACCTATACAACAAGTAATCTGGTTTGTTATTTCATTTGATATCATTCATAACAGGTGCCAATGCTATGTTATGATATTTTAGAATTAAATTATGTGCTGCAACAAAAAAAAACTTTATTACTCGCCAAACAATGAATTCTTATTATATTCCATAGTTACAGTTAACATCTTCAGAAATAAGTTATCCTGATGTAAAAGCTAAATATTGACGATCATTCTGAGGTGGTATAGTATGAAAATTACTGAATTTATTATTCTAACTATAAAAAACTTTACCATCCTTTACATATCTGAGAATTTAGGATTCATAAATAATATAATTTTCTTTTAATTATATACATATATATATATATATATATATATATATATATATATATATATATATAGTCTGTTAATTTATTGTGTGGAAGTATTCACATTCGCTAAAATGGTTACACTGCAATGTTATTTGCAATAATTGTTCAGAATCTTGTGATGAACGAACATAAAAAGAAAAATTATCAAAACTCAAAGACAACATTATGCTTCTCTTATCATTCTAAAACACTTGGATGACCTATACTTTAATCAAGATTGTAAATATGCATCGCTCCATGCATGCTGATGCAATACACAAGATAAGTAAAATTACGAGCTCTTCTCTTAGAACATTTTTCATGTATATTTATACACAGATTTCAGTCGTATCTCCAGTGAATTTTAAAAGCAATTTCATTTTCATGCAGCTTAATGATTATGACTTCATACCTCCTGAACTGTGTGTGTCACAATGATTTAGTTGTTCAAGTACATCAAATCATATAATTGGACACTGTTTGCAAAATGTATTGCAAATACTTTTAGTAGTAATGAAATAATAAATTTAAACGTCATGGTTCATGTAGCAATGTTTCACGTGTCTCAGTGTTTGTGACATAAGAGCTCCTGAGCTGTGCATTGTAATATGACGTATTTCTGCAGTTACTTTCACAGGTACATATGAATACTGTCTCTGATACGACATATGAACAGCGTTATTAGTAAAGAAGTAATAAATTGAAAAGTTATACCAGATGAGGCAGTCATAATGCATTTGTAGGGAAAATATAGGCTTCAAGACTTTGTAACTAAAAGTCTAAGAAGCCGACCTTGCCAAGGGTATTGGATGGGTCACAGGTGGCGGACAGTGAAAGTTCCGTCAGATATGGTGGACAGCTGCGAATACAGAATAAGCAGTCCTGGATGAAGGCAAAACAAAACCAAATCCAATTTGCGCCTGTATTACATGAAGCAGCAGAGTGGTCAACACGTGTTCACCAGTGGTGTGGCGGAAATTTATATTTTGGAATCGCCCCTTCCAGTCTTAAGACTCTGAGTTCACCCAATGAGTCTACTAAACCCCACCTGATTCCTGGTAAGGTCATCATCGAGCATTTTGATGATCACAATACTACCCCAGGTGGTCAAATCACCTCCAGCAGTACTGGCACAAGAGGTCTTTCGGATTCTGGGGCGGCAAATCCGGTAAACTGAGAAAGTACATGAGGACTGGAAAACTGCCCTAAGATATCCATCCATCGCGTAAAAAGTGGGATAGAACCCATGTTAATTACTACTGAGGAATCCCCATTCTCCTAGTCATATACAAGTTTCACTCGCAAATTGTACTTGATCGAACCAAAGAACAGTTACAACTTAAAACTGATGAATACCAAGCAGGCTATAGACAAAACAGACCCTGTCTGGGAAAAAATTCTTAATTTAAAACTAATCCTTAGGCACTAAAGGAGTTCTAGTTACATTAGTGTATGTACATTTGTGAATTTTAAAAAGGTCTACAACTCAGTAGATCGTGACTCTCTTTTCCACATTTTAAAGGAAGAAGGTCTAGATTATAAAACACTAACACTGTTTAACGAAACGTTAACTGACACTAGCTCTAAAGTTTAATTCATGGGAGAGATTTCTGAGTCATTTGATATAATGACAGGTGTTAGACAGGGAGATTGAATCTCCCAAATTGCTGTTTGAAGGTAATCACGGAATGGCGAGAGTAAAAGTCGTGTCGGAATATAGATTAATCAATGAAGTTAGGTGGACATAATACGACAGCAGAGTCCCATGCGTTTGCAGATGATCTGGAAATCTTGACTAGGGATGTTCGCACAGCTCAAAAACAAATTGAAATTCTTAATGAATTTGCAGAAAATGTAGGACTACAAACATCACATGTAAACATGAAATATATGACACGTAATGAACAAGCACGATAGCTTTTGAACATGAAATATGGATAAATAAACAGGGGTTCTCAATTTAAAACCTTGGGGAAATCATATAAGAAAGAAGTCTAGGAAAAAGCTGCAAACGAAGTTTGCTATCAGAAAACGGCTACTGCATTCAGGTTAACACAAAATATTTATAATAGAAAATCACTCTCTAAATTCAGTAAACTTACGGGTTATAGCACTGTAATCAAATTAGAATGTCTTAATGAAGGAGAAAGTTTAATTTTTAACAGAAAGAGGAGTACTGATGGAATTAAAAAAGAAAGAAATAAATATTGTTAGGAAAATATTAGGCCCCAAAATTATTGATATAGGAACTTATAGGTTTAGAAGTAATAAGGAAACAGAAGAATACATAGACTTAGAAGGAGTCATGAGAAAACCAAGACTTAAATTTGGTGGGCACGTTGAAAGAATGGCACCCATTAGGTCGACAAAACAAATAGTAGAAATCTCCGAAAACAGAAGTAAAGCCTAAATATCCAATTAAATGGCTCGCTGCGATTAAGGATTGTAAAATAACCTGTATAACTCAGGCAGACGTAACAGATAGAAAAACACTCAGAAAAAAGGTATTTGTTTGGAAAGTTGGTGAAAGGAAAATTAGAAAACGGACTGGAACACCGTGGCCTGATGAAGGATAGAGACTTCATTCTTAAAGGATGAAACCGATTGAGACACAAAACAAGGCCAACCACCAAAGCCAACATAGATCAACTATACATCACGTGGTACTGTTGGGGCCTATGTGAATAATAAATAATAATAATAATGGTAATAATAATAATAATAAACTTATTTCCTTTCACCATTTTGTTGCGGATATACGCGAGCACAGTCTCGAACATGTTTGAAATATTTTATAAAATTTGTTTCTGGTAAGTATGTATTCTCATTATGTGATACTAGATGAATTCGTGAGCTACACTCCTTTTCTGCCCACACACTATTCCTTAGAGAGCAAGGCACACTGTGACGGTAACTAAGACATGTAACACATTTAGTTCAAATGGATCCGGTGGTTTAGGAGGATATGTGGAGCATTCATACCCACGTGCAACCACTTTTATAATATATATATATATATATATATATATATATATATATATATATATATACATAAGGAACGATTTGTAATTTTTTATGGTACATAACACTGCTTTTAATGTTGTGCCACTTCCAAATTCAGAAGTAGAAACTTGACTTGTAGCAGCTGTATCTTTATTTGGAAGTGCTCTTTTATTACAAACACTATATTCTTTTTTTGAAAAATTTTATGTGTCAGTCAAACACTTCCAATTTCGGTAAGCTGTGTCATGTAACAGTTTAGTCTGTCGTTATAATCAAGTTATCAAAAACACCATATACTGGCAAATGGTTTAATTTTTGCCATATCATACTGCTTAAATCAGTTTGGACACTAAGGGTGTACAAAAATGTGGTTGCATAGGTCTACGATTTTGGAAAATTATGGTTGTCTGCCTTAGTGTGTATTGCTATGACTGTAAATTTCATTTCCTGTCTCGTTTTTATACCGCAGAGCTGACGATGGGAATATCCTTAAACGCCTAATGATAGTGTGCTAAATGTGCTAATGAAAATTATGTTGGTGACCATGACTAATTTCCATTCAGAACACAGTTATTTTTTCTTTGCATGATCAGCTGATTCCAGTGATGTGCCATTTTCGACTGCGGGGCGCACAACATGCACGTCTGTCGGTTAGATGTATAAATTCTGTCTCATCGAGTCTACTACGTCAGCAGCAATAAATTTATATGCCAGGTGTATGTGTTTTGAGTAAGCACCTGAAAGTGGAACACAGCCGAACATAGCTGAGTGTGTAGATAACATTACTGTGGCCTTAAGATAACCAATGTGAAATGGAACTGTTTTTTCGCAAATACTTTCAGTTCACTCTTACCTTGTACTTTACAAATCTCTGAGTAAGAAGCTTGGAGTAAGCGGAGAGTTTGTCAACTGACGGAAGATATTGATCAAGATGATAACAATGAAGAACATATTGCCCAACACTAACGTGTAAATGCTTGTCTTCTAAAATACGGCTAAAATACGGGCCTGGACGCCAGAGGTGCCCATTCAGTGTAAAGCTTAATCATATTATTCTGTCCAGCCTTTGTATTTTCCTAAGTTTACTTGGCCGGTGTCAGTTACAATAAACGATTCATCTGTATTTCATAGCGCTTCATATGACAAGGGAGATCAACGTCTAGACCACCATTACAAGGCTCTTCCATCAAAATATTTAATACCGATAATATTATTGCGTTTCCTGAGGAAGAACAAGTCCACATTTCTTTTTTTTATATATAATGAAATGAAAATAGGTCCAGGACTTACATTTGTGACATGTTCTCTTTGGTTGTGTCGTAAATGCCGGAACAATAAATTTAGTACAAATATTCCCAATAGGGACCAACTATGTTTTACGATTAGATGGCTGAGAAGTCTTGCACGAACTGACATCTGCCATAGGCTGGACCACAAACAACAGTCCTTATCTTTAGGAATACAGACTGAACTGTGAAAAAAAATTTGTTTGCAAGTTTAAATATATCAAACTGTAAAATTTCGATAGCAGTGCTCTCGTGTAAAAGTAACCGATTCCGCATCCAATATGCTTCTCTTTATGCATTAAAAATTAGCGTTGTGTTGTACTACTCTCTTTTTAAAGTTATAGCTCCACTTCATATTATACATCCGTCCCCATGTGGAAGAATGAAGGCAAAATTGAAAATTCTATAATATATTACGAGGTCACATTTAGAATGCTGTATTTCCTGTCATTTCAGTTGGTTTATTGAAATTTATTTCCTGTCAAGGAATTGGAGATAATGGCTAGAAACATTTCACAGTCTATAAACAAGATTTTTGGTACACTAATACAAGCTACTGAGTTCAACTTTCCTTGAGATTTTGGGATTTACTGTGTAAGGATTTCTGCAGAAAAGCCTTAACAGCAAAGTCCCTAAAAGAAAGTTTTAGTCTTGTCACAGGTGCCCAAGTGCCACTAGTAAACAATTTGTATTGTGTTATTGTCTTGCGCTTATCTGCTTACTTTGTCCTTACACACGCATGTAGCTATTTTTTCTTTTTCTTTATCATAGTGTTATTGTTACTTATGTGTCCATCATCTCTGAATTTCTACACTAACGGCATTTTATTGACAGAAGCGATGTCAAATGCTGTAGCAGATGACTTGTGCATAGAGACTTTGTCGGAAACGAAGTTTTCGTTTTAGCTAGGGGAAAAGAGGGAGACTTCTGAAATAGAAATCATGAACAGTTTCATATCATCTGACGTACACGAAGTTATTGCATGAAAACTTACAATGACGGCAGTCTCACATAGCACTTGTAGTGAAACGCATCGGAAATAAATCATATTGGAAGATAAATAACTAAATACCGAGCAATAGTCTATAAAATTATTTATCTAAAAGTCTGAAATGAAACAGGCCAGAGAAATATTTCAAACACTTTTGAATGACGCAAATCATGTGCAGCAGTGAGGAAACCACTGACTGAAATTCCACCAGACAAATATACCCTAACATTATCTAAAATTCTAAAAACTTAACTTTAATTTGTCAATCGCACCGCATTAAAATGCTTCGTTTCTTGGTTTTAGAGATATCATTTCACAAAAATTTGACTGTTTTTTGAAAAAGTTTTCTTCAAGTCTGGTCAGAAAATATGAAAAATACAATATATATAACACCTATTCGCTATTCTGTTATTATTAAGAGAATATGTATCAAGAGAAAGCAGAGACGTTTCAGTATACGCTATGACAGATATTTTTCTACACTCCATTTTAATAGTTAATAGCTGGTGTTAGCGAAATGTTTCAAGTTCCCTTTTTTTAATCACCCTTGATGACTTGAAAACAAGGTTTTTTTCCTCCAAAGCTAGAGATCACACTGATTAACCTGTTTATCCATTTCTCCACGTCCAACTCTCAATTTGATTATCAACATTCAGGCAAATACTCATGGCGGTGTTTCTGCGGCTCTTATTTTCGTTTCACTCCAACATCTGACCAGTAGTTATTTGTATGAAGCAAATTCCATTATGCTGAGAAAACTACGCAGCATTTGAGTTGGCATAAAGAGCATTTTTGGATTCCTTAGCCGAGTTTGCTACTGTATGGCTGGATGAATTTAGTTGTAGATATGGAAGAGTGTTCCACAATTAACCAGTTGTCCAGTTCATACCCTCTTGGTTGGGGACATTACAAACTGTGAAGATTGATTTGCTTCGTATCTTACAGTGCAAAATGTTCATATCAATTTTACTGCACTCGGACTAGACAGTAAACTTAAGTCAACAACCTTCAAAAATAGTACCATCCAAACGGCTATGTACACTGTTCGTATACACTGAAGACGGACATCGGACGATTGGTTATTTCTCTCTTTCAAAGAGAGATATGATGGTGCTCATTGTTTTAAAAGAATAGTAGTTTCTGTATCCGTGCTCCCAGACAATACCGAAACTATCAGCGGTTTCGAACGTTTCTAATCTCTTCTATGTTCACAGTATCGAATGACAGCCACAGTTCCCATAATGTCTGCTTTTCACAGGCCAGAGGTTTTCACATTTTCTAAAGAGTGGAATGTTCAGTATTATTACGTATTTATTTACACCTCACTAAGAATTATATAATTTTGGTAGTGCTATACTACATTTTTAAACGAAAAACCTCTAATTTTACGATTGCACATCTATTACGATATTGAATGATTTCCAGGGAACCTAGTTTGGCCTGGCAGAATCCCTGCACCTCGCGATCGTGTCACATTGGTTTATGCCCTTTGGAATAGCGTGCCAGAAGCTCATAAGTTTTGGCTTTACTGCGAGAGGCAAGCACGTACTCCGGCTCAGAAAAACTGTTGATACTTCTTTCACTACCTCATAAATTTCCCCGCATAAAAGGCTTGAAATATTGACTATTGTGAGCACGCAAGAAATAAAATTCTCAAACCAAATTCCGTGAATCTTCAGAAATGGTCACAGACCATATCTAACTAAGAGTTAATTTTGGTAATACATCTCGACTAACAAAAGTACTGAGACATCAACAGACAAGGTTATAACGCTGACAAAGAAAATTTCCTATGAATATTTGAATCCGTCTTAATCGTGATGCATGGCCTTGCGTTGATCATTCTCATTTACAGCTTCTCGAAATTCTTTCATTTTTGTACGGGTGTAATTTCATTCCCTTGTCATGAAAGACTACGTGGGGAGGCCGTTCTTTTCTGAAGTGTTTAAGTTATAGAACATTTACATGATTTAAATGTTTTACGTGCCAGCTGCAGATTGGTGATATTAGAAAATTTGTGTGGTCTTCTGTCAACAGGCATTGAAGTGTATATGACGTGAATGAGACTCCTTCCCGCCGCATAAGGCATAACCTTTATCCTGGAGATAATATTTTGTAAGTCAGAGGTTGAGGTGGATCTTCGAGAGGTTGAGGGCAACTGAGTTGGTATGCGGGAACCTTTGGTATGAGAGTATGGGTGGAGGAGACCTGTTATTTGGAGTAGGTTTAACTAGGGTGGAAGCCAGTTGAATGAGGAGGCAAGTCTAGGGTGAGACATGATGATTAAACCTTGAGTGATTTGGTGGTTAGGATTGGTTTTATTTGATGCGATGGATAAATGTCAAGGATAATTTCATTTTGTAGGAAGGGGATTGGAAATTGGAAAGCCTTCGTGTTTTCTTAAGTACTGCTGATAACATACAAATGCATGAGTTAAGTCTGAACAGCTGCAAAATAATTTGATAAGACTATATGCTGGCGTGTAAGTTTGTTTTTACAGAGTTATTCACTACTTAGGGGCGGAGTCAAATTGCAGTTGAAAAAGATATCAGTGTATATCTACAGCCATACTTTATAAACCACTGCGGACTATATAACACGAGGTTCTTTCTATTATAGTTTACCAAATAATGGAGTTTCCTTCTGTTCCATGTACGTTTGGAGCTCCCAAAGAATGACTGTTACAATGCTCATTTATGTGTTGTTGGTTAGCTTATCTTTAGCACCATTACAGGATACATAGCGAGTTGTATTTTATCGCCAGAATGATAACCTACCCCGATGTCGCGAGATGACTAACATATGTTTTCAGACGTGTGCCACATCTCGTCTTCCAACATACCTGCATCACAACCCCGTGAGTGGAACCAATGTGTGACCATTACTGGCACATCTTTGATTCTCTGCTCCAAGGAAACGAGTGGTGGGTTTTCTACCCAACACATTAAATTTTTAGTCAATTATCAGGTAGGCTGTTAGTATGGCAGAACGGTCACTGATTGGGAACAAATGGGAGGGGACTGCCGGCCGCAGTGGCCGTGCGGTTCTAGGCGCTACAGCCTGGAACCGGGCGACCACTATGGTCGCAGGTTCGAATCCTGCCTCGGGCATGGATGTGTGTGATGTCCTTATGTTAGTTAGCTTAAATTAGTTCCGTTCTAGACGACTGATGACCTCAGAAGTTAAGTCGCATAGTGCTCAGAGCCATTTGAACCATTTTTGGAGGAGACTTCCAGTTGTTTCATCTGCACTGTAACAAAGGGAAACCTCCTGTAAATTTTGGCTTTAACAGAGGATTTGGAAATATTATAATTTATTTGTGGGAGATAGTTGTCGATTATGTGAGTTGTGCGACAGTATCTATATATATATATGTTTTCTTTCTTTCTTTTACTTGCGCCGTTTTTCCCGCTGATATGCAGGGTCGGCATGGTTAATTGGATGTGGCAATGTTGGTTGAAGGGCTGGCTGGATGCTCTCCTTGCCGCCATCCCGCACCCCCTGGGAAGGAATTAGTGTACCCCAAATGTCTGCGACTAGTGTAATCCATGGAATTGTACGAAAGTGTTCAGATGTCTGCGAGCCGTGGAACTGACGCGGGACGTGGGGAACAGCCCGGTATTCACCTAGGGGATGTGGAAAACCGCCTAAAACCACATCCAAGCTGGACGGCACACCAGCCCTCGTCGTTAATCCGGGGCCGGCGCGCCTACCCGAGTCCAGGAAGTAGCAAGTTAGCGCGCTCGGCTAACCTGGCAGGTTCGACAATATAAAGTGTGTGTGTTCTGTGTAAGAAACATCACTCTGCGAAGAAAAAATTAACATGGAGTGACACAGGAGAGAAATTATGTATAGCTACTAAATAATCTCTAGAACAGAATGTCGAATGAGGTTTCGGCTGTAAGATACACTGTGGTATTTATGCTCCAAGTCAGTTCACGTATTATTAGATTTCATTACGCATTAGAGCAAGGCTTACGCCACCATAAGCCAGCAAACAGTTACAATCGGTAGCACTCCCCGTCGCACAAAACAACTGATGATCACGAAGCGTGAGAACGGAAGGCTGATTAGAAGCCGTGTCGTACTGGAAGGTGCGGAGAATGTGGTGAGTCACCCTGCGAGGCTTGGTGGTAAGTGCGCGTCTTAGTCTATTAATAATAACTGTTTTAATATTTATACACGCCTCCAACGACTGTCGACGTATTCCACATCAGCAACTATATGTACATTATTTCAGAAACTCCAAAATCAATCTCACGTTTTAATTAGAATTTTCTAAAATGTTGTCAACCGTTGGCCGACTAAACAGTCCAATCGGAAACATGCAGGCAGGCCCGGAACACCAAAGCTAGCTCAAGACCCAGTCTTCGACTAGTATTCAGGCCGATACCATGCACTTACTGCGAATGGGTATTTTATGAAAGCATTATTCGGCCTCGGAATACATTTAAGTGTTATCTCGGGTGCGTGGGAACTCGTGTGATCATTAAATTTATGTGGAGACATTTGTAAGCTTACAATGGTGATCGATAAGATTAGACTATGCGAATTTTTATCCAACTTCTGGGGGCAAAGAATGGAAAAAGTTTTGAACACTGAATTTTCGGAACTACTACGTTAGGAATACGATTCAAGTGTTCCCATTAAATTGGCTCTATAGAACAGCTTTCCCCGTTAAAAAAATTGTAAGATAGATTCTTTTGTATCCAGACATTTATTAAAGTGGAGTTCAGGCTTTCCCACTTGTCATTGCACCGTTCAGTTTATTATTAGCATGCTAGAATCTGTCAGTGGCGGAGGATAAAACCAATGTGGACATGAAAATAGCCTTACAAGGCACAAGGTAAGCTAACTTCTACCTGTTGAGCTAGGAGACTTGCACGTGTGCTGGACTTTGTGCATTGGTTAACGTAGTACCTGCAAATGCAACAATTCACGAGGGACTACTGTCGCTGTTAGCTCATCCACGCGATAACGTGTCAGGCAGAAACATTCCTTATATCTTGTCCTAATTAGTTAATTACTCAGTCATTACGCTAACGGAACCACTACAACTCAAAGATCAGAAGTACACACATCAAAAGAAGTTTTGCAGCACCCCAGTCCCCAGAACTCTTCAAGATAGACGTTGACTGTGGTTATTGCATAATAAACCGAGTCCCTTCGACTGTTCAGAAGCCGGTCGGTGTGGCCCTGCGGTTCTAGGTGCTACATTCTGGAGCCCGGCGACCGCTACGGTCGCAGGTTCGAATCCTGCCTCGGGCATGGATGTGTGTGATGTCCTTAGGTTAGTTAGGTTTAATTAGTTCTAAGTTCTAGGCGACTGATGACCTCAGAAGTTAAGTCGCATAGTGCTCAGAGCTATTTGAACCATTTTTGACTGTTCAGAGCTGTCACTGAAAGCGCCGGAAGATGTAAACAGCCATGCATGACAGTAGCGACTATTAGACCGAGGAGGTCCGACAGCCGATCAGTTCCAGTCATTCCATCAGGCTGGAGGTATACGGCTCGTGTTGTCTGATGTCCAGCCTTGCATAGACAATCAATACTGCGATTCGAACGGGTGCGCATTTTTCTTTGTGTCAGGAAGGGCTCTCAATAAGGGAAGTGTGCAGGCATCCCGGAGTAAACCAAAGCGATGTTGTTCGGACTTGAAGGAGATACTGAGAGAGAGGAACTGTCGATTACATGGATCGCTCAGGCCCCCCGATGGCTACTACTGTAGTGGATGACCGCTACCTACGAATTCTGGCTCGGAGGAACCCTGACAGGAACGCCACTATGTTGAATAGTGCTTTTCGTGCAGCCACACGACGTTGTGTTACGACTCAAACTGCGTCCAACAGCCTGCATGATGCGCCACTTCACTCCCGACGTCCATGGCGAGGTCAATCTTTGTAATCACGACACTACGCAGCGCGGTACGGATGGGCCCTACAACATGACGAATGGATCGCTCATAACTGGCATAATGTTCTCTTCATTGATGAGTGTCGAATATGCCTTCGACCAGACAATCGTCGAAGCATTGTTCGGAGGCAATCCGTCAGGCTGAACGCCTTAGACACACTGTCCAGTGAGTGCAGCAAGGTGAAGGTTCCCTGCTGTTTTGGTGTGGCATTTTGTGGGGCAGACATACGCCGCTGGTGGTCATGGAGGGTGCCGTACCGGCTGTGCGATACGTGAATGATATACTCCAACCGATAGTGCAACTATGTCGGCAGCATATTGGCGAGGTATTCGTGTTCATGGACGACAATGCACGCCGACAACGCTCACATCTTGTGAATGGCTTCCTTCAGGATAGCGACAAGGCTCGACTAGAGTGACCAGCACGTTCTCCAGCAATGAACCCTATGAACCCTATGGAACATGCCTGGGTTAGATTGAATATGGGCTGTTTTTGGACGACGTGAACCACCAACCACTCTGAGGGATCTACGCCGAATGGCCATTGAGGAGTTGGACAATGTGGACCAACAGTGCCTTGATGAACTTGTGGATACTACGCCACTACGAATACAGGCATGTATTAGTCCAAGAGGACATGCTACTGGGCATTAGAACTACCGGTGTGTACAGCAATCTGAACCACCACCTCTGAAGGTCCCGCTGTATACAACATGCAATGTGTAGTTTTCATGAGCAATAAAAAGTGCGGAAATGACGTTTATGTTGATATGTATTCCAGCTTTCTTTACAGGTTCCGTAACTCTCGGAACCAAGGTGATGAAAAATTTTTTTGATGTTTTTAAATAAAAATTAAGTAACTGTATGTTACTAATAGATAGCAAACATCGAGGCAGGAAAATAAGAAAATATGAGCGCTTCAAATGAAGGTCTTACAAAATAGTGTGACGATAGTATTCTCTTTCATAAGCTGTTTTCGGTGGCTGCCGAATTACTGAAAAGTCAGAAAGTAATTTAGTTATGAAAATTATGAGATGATCGACTCATGCAACGCCCATAAGACTCCAGGCCTATGTACTACGCCTTTGGCACAAAATTCCAATTTCTATTCACATCCACTTATCCGTATTATTTCCTGGTGCATTTTCAGCAACCAACGGCCTTGCCGCATTGTTAACACCCGTTCCCCTCAAAGCACCGAAAATAAGCGTTGTCGGGATTGGCTAGCAATTGGATGGGTGATCGTGCAGTCTGTCGAGCGCTGTTGGAAAGCGGGCCGCACCAGCCCTTCTGAGGCAAACAGGCGAGCTACTTGACAGAGAAGTAGCGGTTCCGGTCACAAAAACTGACAACGGCCGGGAGAGCGGTACGCAGACCACATGCCCCTCCGTATCCACATGCAGTGACAAATATAGACTAAGGATGACGCGGCTGTCGTCCAGTACAGTGGACCTTCCGACGCTTGCCGTGAAGGAGTTTAAATGAGATTTTAGTGTTTTCAGCTGTCTTGTCCTGCTAGACTGAAATAATTTTTGAGATCAACCCATCAGTTCTATCGTACCTAACGTCTGACTTCATTTTAGCTTCACTTACTCGTCTTATTCGCAGAAAAATCTTTTACCAAGAAAATGTTATCAGAAGCCCTCATCAGTATCAACTTTAGCGATATCAGACCTCTGCAATCACCTTACAGTGTCTAAGAAAGTAATTTTTCTTTAGTAACATAGTAATTTTAAGTGTTTTTATTAATCACAGGCCAGGCTGGAATGCAGCGAAAAGGATGCTTCCAGGTGCCTCCCCACCCACCTACTGCTGGCAATGTAAATCTTCCTCCCATTCAGTTCCGGATTCAGAGGGGGATGGGAGGGAAGAGGCTCTAAACCCCCCCCCCCCCCCCTAAAGAAAGGCATCTAGATCCATCCGTGACAAATCTCAAATTAAACAAACTTGATAATATCCTGCTGTCTTAGTACTATATTACCTGCAGTACAATTTTCATCACTTGGTACGTTATCTATTTAAGTAGGTGTAATATAATTTTAAATTTTATATTCCTGTGGCAACGGCCCTGCCGCAGTGGATACAACCGTTCCCGTGAGATCACCGAAGTTTAGCGCTGTGGGCGTGGTCGGCACTTGGATGGATGACCGTCCAGGTCGCCATGCGTTGTTTCCATTTTTCGGGGTGCACTCAGCCTCGTGATGCCAATTGAAGAGCTACTCGATCGAATAGTAGCGGCTTCGGTCAAGAATACCATCTTACGACCGGGAGAGCGGTGTGCTGACCCCACGCCCCTCGTGCACCGAGGATGACACGGTGGTCCCAGTAGGCCACTCGTGGCCTGAAGACGAAGTGCTTTTTTATATATATTCCTGTAAGAAGGTGCTTATGTGACTAGATTTTAAATCGCCCCACTAATTCGGAACGCAGCTACATATCCACACCAGTGCCATCGCCACCCACCCACCCGCTAGAAGTGTGCAGTTTGCGAGTGCTCGCGTTGCTCTGCTGTACACATAGGGCATTGCTGTATGGTTTGTCGAATCAGTCACAATAGAATGCGCTGATAAGTGGTTTTTAATTGTAATCAAGGCCCGCTTTTGTCTTATTTGTCAGATTAAAAAAAAAAGGCATCGAAACGTACACAAGGCGATCTTTTTTGGTTTCCTTTTTTTTACTGAAACGGAAGAAAGAAAAAGTAGAATCGAGTGAACATGAACCAGTATTACCTGGAAACAATGTCGGTGACTTATAACTGTCTCTTAACAATCAGCAGGCACATCTTTCTGAGTATTTTGTATGTAATTAATTAAATTAATACAAAGACGATGAATCGACTTTGTGAATTTTTATTGGGTCGAGTTCGTTCATTTTTCGGCCCTCGTGGTGTGCGTGGCTGGTGACTGGACTCTGGATCAGTATTCCGAAGTTAGTGATTCTCCCCCCTAAATTGAGTGGTTTTTTAGTACCCGTATAGTGGGCAGATTTAGCATCTACTGGCTGGTGTGAATTATGGTGGATCGTAAAAAAGATTTAGGTGGTTTATGGTAAAATTATGTTTTTAAATCTTTTGATCCATTCAAAAACAGCAATATTTAATTTGCTAACATCTAGTACCTCTTAAATTTATATCACATGAACATTGATAATATACGTGTTGTGGCCATATTTTTATGCACCCGTTATGTCATGCGCCTTAGTATTATTAAATCTGCAATTGCATGCACAGTGCATATCTGTAGTGCCGTTGGTAATGTGGTGTTTCTTAAATCCCTTTCTGTTGTTTTAATGATAAATATATGTAAAGTAAAGCGACAGTATACCCATAACTTTCGTGCAGAATCACTACGCGATAGTACATTTTCAGACTGGCTAGAAAGAATTTAAAGCGATGAAACAAGAGCATATGTAAATTTAGTCGTAATATGTTGTTAGCGTGTTCTGCCACAATAATAAGCCACAGTGACGTAAACTAATACAAACACACACACACACACACACACACACACACACACACATCCAAGACAGCGGCAGCACCATCGTCAACAAAGAAAAACACCTTTCGAAACTGTGAAAGAGTTCAAATAGCTCTAAGCACTATGGGAAATAATACCTGAGGTCATCAGTCCCCTAGAACTTAGAACTACTTAAACCTAACTAACCTACGGACATCACACACATCCATGCCCGAGGCAGGATTCGAAACTGGGACCGAAGCAGCAGCGCGGTTCCGGGCTGAAGCGCCCAACAGTTCTAAGTGCTACAGCCTGGAACCGCGCGTTAGTTAGGTTTAAGTAGTTCTAAGTTCTAGGGGACTGATGATCTCAGATGTTAAGTCTCATAGTGTTCAGAGCCATTTGAACCGGACTGAAGCGCCTAGAACCGCTCGGCCACAGCGGTCGGATGTGGAAGAGTATTCAGAAGTGAATCAAGCTGAGGAGAACCTTTCATTAATGGTTTCCACCCAGTGTCTGATGTGGTCATGTCATCACTGAGCTGATTTGTGCAAGAGTAAATTCACAGACAGTAATAGTTCCAGAAAACTTAAAATACGTAGAACAAAATGTAGTGCTGCTAGACCTGTAATAAGGCGGTATTTTTTGGGAAATTTGGGGCAAGATATCGGTGACAGCCATGTACGTCACTATAATTAATGAATCAACAGACATTAGTGTGACCAAATTACTAGGAATAACAGTATTATGTTACAGTGCTGCAACCAATGCGATCATTTCCACGTTTTTAAAATCAGTCGATCGCTGACATTATTATTCGCAGTCTACCGCAACAACAATTAAAGACACACCTCAAGAATTGAATTTTGATCTAAACAAGCTGCAGGGTGTAGGCACAGATAATACAAATGTAATTATAGGTGTTCACAACGGCGTCAATCACATTTTTGAAAATGTAATTCTGGTTCTGATTGTTATAAAACGTGTAAGCCATTCAGTTCAACTTGCTACTTCTGCTGCAAATGAGACGCTCCAGGCAACCTGGACTTCTTAGTTAGGGAAACATAAAACTGGTTTTAGCGTTCTGAACTCGATAACTGTTGAATAGTGATATTTATCAGACTGTGTAAGGAGCAGAACCCCTTAACATTCCACACACATGTGATACGCGATGGTCGTGTATACAACCTGCAGACCAGCGGTTAGAACTTCGAACGTAGATCGAAATAACGCGAATCAAAGACAACTGTTACATTGTAGAAATGCTTTATTTAGTGTTTTCTCATGAATCCAATTAGGCGTATTTAAATATTTTCCAAGACGATTATTTCCAGTTGGCATCTGGTTAAAAGCATTTTGAACCCAATACTACAGAGGATCCGTGTAAGTCATTAAAAAACCGCGTTGTGCTAACAGAATCATTAATAAAAAAACGTTTTTCTCCCTACCTATTCTAACAAAGAAAATTAAATTTAGACTTTGCAAACCACTTAGATCCCAAAACATATCTAGGACAGTAGTTCGAAAATAAGATTAATGAACTGAGAAAATCTTAATTATACCAACAACAGGAATTTGTCCTACGTCTGAGATGCATCCAGTTTGTGTACCAATTAATATTTCAGTTGTTGCAACGACTTCCAGACAACAACGAAATTTTTCTTTCAGTTTATAAAGCACTACGTGTCGTTAAAGAGTCATTGATTCCTCTCCTTGAATTGTGTAATATTGATTCTGGCACAATAACAAAAATTGATTTTCTATGACAAAATTCAGCTCATGTTGGTCCGAAACAGACGCTGTTAATTTCTGGTGTGAAGTGCTTCAACACAGAGACCCAAATGACGTCAATCCATTTCACGAATTGAAACATTTTGCGCTGTCGCTACTAATGTCACCATGGTCGAATGCATAAGTGGAAAGACTATTTAGCCAGATGAACATTATAAAAACTATAGCGAGAAACAAAGTGAGTTCCGAAATGATGATTTCGCATTTGTCGATTCGAGCAGGAATCAGAAGGAAGAAACAATGTTGACACAATAATGAACTGCCAGCAGAAGCTCTGACGCAGGTAGGAACTTCGTAACACTGGCAGCCACAGCCGATGAAATTCATGGTGACTGAATTAAAACTGCAGACAGCTGCTAACAGATGGTTTATTGACGCGACCGGTTTCGATGTGTTAAAGCAGCGTATTCGGGTGTAAGTGGTGACACATATATTACCACATGGAGATGCAACCCAACGTTCGAAGTCAGAGAATCCAAAAGTGCTTTACCCTTACGACTACTCACTACAGTTGCCGCATCGCCTGTATTATTCGCCCCAATATTTCGCCGATTTTTATTCGTTGAGCACATCCCCTGCTCATGGGGCTGAATTCTCTGACTACGAACGTTAGAGTGTCTCCATGTGCTAATTTATGTGATACCACTTACACCTGAAGATGATTCTTAAACGCAGCGAAAGCGATCTGTTAATAGACCGTCAATTTACAACTGTCTGCGGTTTCATTCAATTTCATGTGACCTGGGAGGAACTGTTGATGACTTGTAAATCATCTACACATACTTAATCCGCTACTGCCTCTGCCTCCGGTGTTTAATCATCCGTCGAGGAAGACGTTGACGACCCCGGGATCTTCATTTTCTCTTAGGTAAGTTGGCTGTGCCACATTTCATAATACTGTTCTAGCGTTAAACAAAGTGAGAAATTGAATTGTCTCACACTTTTGGTTACTAAACATAATCAGTGCGTAAAAATTAACGATCCAATGGTTATGTTAAAGGTGCGACAAAAAATGTAGTCGTTTATAGTGGTTTTCAGTAAGTTCTTTTAGCGGGAAATCTCATTTCGCTGTTGGCCACAAAAATACTCTAAGCACTCGATCCTCTCTGCCTGCCCTACATAGCACAGAGTAGCTTTCTTCGCACACATGCTGCTGTTGCCGTGAATTTCATACTATTATACCGCGTTATTTACCTAAAATTGGTAAATAATCTTGTAATGGGTTAAAGAACTTATCAATAAGAACAACTTTTAGTGTGGGACCCACTTCAAAATTGCGAAAAATCAGCTGTTTCCTACACGTTCGTCGAGTAAGTTAGTTTGTATGTAACATTTACAGGGAATAACTGATTTCAAGTATGTCCCATAATAAAAGAAAAGCTTCATATTAATGGGTTTTAATTTAAAGCCTCAAATGTTTATTGGCCTTTCTGAGTAACCATGTAATATAGTTTCGAAGAGTTATATTAGTTGTTGGTAAGTTGTTTATTTGCTTATGTATGAATCTCTGATTCGCGTACAAGTCGTACTTTTTGTTTTCTGTTGTTAGAGAACCGGAACGGTGTCAGTGGTTGTGGCTAGTCTAAAGAGTACTTACACTGAAAATCCTTTTGATATTTGTTATGTGGTAGGAAATACTGAGAGACGATGAAAAGTATGAACATCTGACGGAGTCTTCAGAACAACCTCGTAATTATGAATATCCGGAGCAGGCAGAAGGTGGAAAAAACAGAAAGTTCCATTCTGATTGGCGAAAGGAATAATCTTGGCTAGTCTATAGCCAAAACTGAGCTGTGCATATTGTTTGCCTTGGGTACTGTTTTGTGGTCCAGATAGTGGGGGCAAGCATACTGTGGATCTAAGATCTTTAGTCACTCGTCCTCTTTGCAAATACAAAAAAGCACTAGAAATCTTCATAAACCATTCTACTGCAGATCACCAAAAGTGTCAGTTTTAAAAAGCACACAGTTCATATGAAAACCCTGAAAAAGTTATTAATAATTTAATCGAAATTGAGAAATTGAAGATGACTAAATCAAACAGAGAGCGGCTGATTCCTATAGTATAGACGATCATCTTATGTGGTAGAGAAACATACCGTTAAGAAGCCACCGAGATGATGGTACACTGAGTGATGAAATCAACCAAGGAAAATTTCGAGCACTTTTAAAATTTCGCCTTGACTCGGGTGATTCGTCTCCCTAAAAACATTTAGAGACAGCACCAAAAAATGTAAGATATCTGAGCAAAAAGAACTCAGAATCAACTGACTGATTATTGCCATTCTGTCATGAAAAACGTACTCGACAAAGTCAAAGAAACAAAACATCGTGCTGTCCTTGGCGACGATACAAAGGATGCCATTGGTACATAACAACTCAGTGTATTTAGCAGGTATCTGAATTTACAAAAAGCACAATACACGAAGACTTCATATGCTTTCTATCTCGTATATGAGCGAGGTTTCTACGGCTGCCGCCGCCTCTCGCATGCCGGTCTCCATCGTTCACAGTCATTCCAGACCTCTCGCCGCCATTGCTGCATTGACGTCGTCTTTCCAGCATCTCGCTGGTCTACCGCGCTTTCTTCTTTGATGTGGAGTCCGTTGCCATACACGTTTTGGCCTTCTTGTGTCTGACATACGTTGTATGTGACCATACCAGAGTGGGCGCTTCCTTTCTATGTAGTCTAGGCTTATGCTTTCGACATTCCTAACCTCTCTGATCCTGTCATTTCTAATATAACCATGCCTGGAATATCCACAATTCTGTCTCCTGAAATCCATCTCGACAGCCAGCAGACGATCCTTCTGCGTCTGAGTTAGTTCCCACCATATCTTCTGATGCTTTCAATAATTGTGTGATAGGTGGTATGTATTGTTCTGCGCGATGTTTTTGTTCCAGAGAATACCATTTATTTGTTTTATGGCTCGCTTGCCCTTGCCAATTTTATTGTTTATATCATCCATACGTCTAGCATTGGACGACAGTGTCACTCCCAGGTACTTCAAATTATGACACCCTTTAACAGAATCAGCACTGAGTTGTAAGTCGTTAACAACATTCTCTCCCACTTTCAGATATTCTGTTCTAGATACGTTTATGACAAGACCCCATTTCTCATATTCTTCTTATAATTTGAAGAACATGGAATTTGCATCTTCCTCATCTTCAGCTACTAACACTTAGTCGTCAGAAAAAAATAAAGTGAACAAGATCTCATCGTCTATGGGGATACCCATTCCTCGGATATCCTTTTCGAGGATTTTAGTGCCTCCTCTAGGTAGATCTTAAAGAATGTAGGGGTGAGTGTGCATACCTGGCATAGTCCCTTTGCCACCTCAAACTCTTGTGATAGTTGACCTCTCACTTAAAATAAACTGTTAGTATACACATACGCTTTTTGCTTGATGCAGCATTTCTTTCTTTTCTGTTCTTAAGAGTTCGAGAATAATGTAATGTCGTGTTCTGTTTCAGAGTAAATGTATTCCTTCCTTTCATCGATTTTGTATTGGGACAGTTGAGGAATCGCTTTTCGTGAACAGAACACTCTTCAGCTTTCGACCTGTTCATCCATCGTAAAAACAGAAAATCTGAACTCTTTAGTGGCAGCTGCACGTGTTTACAGCAGCGACTTGCCTCATCTTCTCTTGATATCGGGAGAAATAACTCTTTGGAAGGAGCTCTGGAGAGACAGGGAACATCCCCGCCCCCCTAACAGCAACAGAGGTACATCAAGAGACAATGAATATTTTCCTAAGATAATAATTCTTTTACAAATTCTCGCTACATTACCAGTATCCACTTTTAGTGTGGGGCCTAGCTTGTTGTTG
Organism: Schistocerca piceifrons; assembly: GCF_021461385.2. Classification (NCBI taxonomy): domain Eukaryota; kingdom Metazoa; phylum Arthropoda; class Insecta; order Orthoptera; family Acrididae; genus Schistocerca; species Schistocerca piceifrons. The sequence goes on along the minus strand of NC_060144.1, from coordinate 394,217,532 downwards.
TTTTTGGGGGAGGAGACCAGACAGTGAGGTCATCGGTCTCATCGGATTAGGAAAGGATGGGGAAGGAGGTCGGGCGTGCCCTTTCAAAGGAACCATCCCGGCATTTGCCGGAGCGATTTAGGGAAATCACGGAAAACCTAAATCAGGATGGCCGGACGCGGGATTGAACCGTCGTCCTCCCGAATGCGAATACAGTGTGGAGCGTAGCTTCTCTTCGATTAAACTGATAAAGTCGTACCTTCGCACGACAATAAAGGATAACAAGACTAATGGTTTGGCTGCCATGTATATTCACTGAGATATATCTGGCGGCCTACAACCTGTCGAAGTCATTGAAGAATTTGCAAAGCGTTATCCGAGGAGACCCGCTATGCCTTAAACGACCAAAATAAAATGTGTGTGCTTTTTAGGATATTAATTTTTCCCTTGAGAAAGCCCAGGTCAAGTCCCTTCCAAAACAAAATACCGGATCCGCCACTGCTCCCAATGTTCTTCTTCCTCATCTACATACATAAACTGGAGCCCCTTGCTCAGTTCTCTCTATATATGTCTACAGCTCTCTGGAACTGCTGTAGGAACTGCTGTAGGGATTCTGATAATTTTTACCAGCAGGTAAACTAATTTACAAGGAACATTTCTGTATACAATTTATATATATTTGGTACACATTTACTGAACTATGACGTACTGAAGTCCACGGCTGCTAAGGAAACAATGCCTCTGCCATCTAGCGATGACAAGGCAGGGTCGTAGGACACCCACATCGTGCTGGCGCCAGCATTGCAGGTCCTATACGATCTGCTCATTCTGTTTTCCAACTTATCCTGAAATTTCATGAAGACTAAACCAGCAGTGTCTGTAATGTCTGACAGAAAAGTAATAATGGCAAATTGATGCAGGATTGCATTTTGATTGTTTGGTATAAAGATCCACTATCCAGTAAAATATCATTACACAAGACAACACGAAATTTGCGTTACAACATTATCCCTGAGGACGAACTGCACCGCTTTGTACTCTGGAGGCTTTCATTAGAACTTTACAGTAATAAAAACACAACCGAGTGCAGAGAAAATCAAAGCACCTGTAATTGCAGAACGAATAGACCAAATAAGACCATTGATTGATTTCAAGAGATAATGAAAGACTACTTCGTGAAAGGAATGTGCATGATGATGGATTGTAAAGTCAGTGGTCGGTAGACCAAATAATTACCTCGTTTGATCCAAAGAGAAAATTAAAGACCAGGAAGAGAACCTAGTGGAAAGCGGGTGGATAATATTAGAAAATATGCACGATCAACATGAATTTATACTACTTTAATTCGCAGTATATGGAAAAGTCTCCAGAAGGTCTCTCACTGGATTGGAAAAGGCTGATGTTAAACATGATGAAATGAACATTAAGCAGGGATGGAAACCATTTTTTGTGGGAATTAGTGAAATTGGAATTTTCTTGAAAGGTGTGAGGAGGGTAATTAGTTTATAATTTAGAATTAGAATGCAGTAAGCTGAGTTGGATGAGAACTACAGCTAGAAATTTTATTCCGCTTTGTTTACATGCTGTCTGTAAAAACTACACACAAAATCTAAAACCTGCAATCAGTATCTACATGAACAAAAGGTTTTTTTATTTTCCTGCATACACATATCAGAAACACTTCTTACAGATTTACATGTAAGCACATATTTGTCGGAATAATATAGTGTGCACTTCATTGTAGCTTCATGCAGGATCAGCAATGGTAACGAAGTTTTACCAGCCTGAAAGGTAGTTTATTTTCGTCACATTCAGTCGTATGCGAGAAAAGATCATTAGTTTGTAATTTTAACTGGTCTCAGTCTGGTGTCCATGTTTTATTTCATCTACCAGATAAACTGACATACCTAAGTCATTAATATATTTGAAAGCACATCATTCGCTTAACAGTTTTAGTTGTGTTCGTAGTCGATATTAACTAAATTGAACATACCCGTAATATTCATATCCTTGAAGAGAAATTTCTCAGTATCACCGGGTATGTAACCTTAGTATATGCAAAACCGACACATTGTCCGTCACTTTCAAATATGATACGCGCATGTGACATGCTTCACCTTGGTGGAATACCAGATTTACACTGGTAACGGGATAATATAGAAAATGACGTCATCGATACACAAGTCAGTTATCCACTCGATGGGTGTGGTGACCGGAGACGGGACTTAACGGGCACGCCCTTGTCATATGGAGGCTAGTAGGCAACGCAACGCAAGCCGCTGAACTGGTCTTTCGTACAAAACTTTCCACCTTCTCTATATCATTCACTGAGGTTTATTGGTATGATTAGCAGCAACAGGTAAAATAAAATGCCGTTGTGTTATACATGTTTGCAGGATTTCTTAATGTAGTAATTTCAACTATGCTGAGAGCAGATGATCCTACCATGAGCACATAGAGAAGGAGCCTGAAATATCGGCACTGATGTCGGATCGCGTACTTGATACAGAAGCCGAATTTGCATGTTCCTGCAGCTGTGAAAAAGTAGTCGCTGAACAGCAGCTACTGTGTAGTTCAGTGTACTTAAAGGGATTGTTGTTGTTGTGGTCTTCAGTCCTGAGACTGGTTTCATGCAGCTCTCCATGCCACTCTACCCTATGCAGGGTTCTTCATCTCCCAGTACCTACTGCAACCTACATCCGTGTGAATCTGTTTAGTGTATTCATCTCTTTACATCCCTCTGCGCCAGCCGGTGTGGCCGAGCGCTTCTAGGCGCTTCAGTCCGGAACCACGCGGCTGCTACGGTCGCAGGTTCGAATCCTGCCTCGGGCATGGATGTGTGTGATGTCCTTAGGTTAGGTTAGGTATAGGTAGTTCTAAGTCTAGGGGACTAATGACCTCTGATGACGCTGCCGTCCAATACAAAATTGGTGATCCCTTGATGCCTCAGAATATGCCCTATCAACCGATCACTTCTTCTAGTCAACTTGTGCAACAAATTTCTCCCCTCTCCAATTCTATTCAATACCTCCTCATTAGTTATCTGATCTACCCATATAATCTTCAGCATTCTTTTGTAGCACCACATTTCGAAAGCTTCTATTCTCTTCTAGTCAGAACTAATTATCGCCCATGCTTCACTTCCATACATGGCTACACTCCATACAAATACTTTCAGAAACGACTTCCTGAAACTTAAATCTATACTCGATGTTAACAAATTTTTCTTCTTCAGAAATGCTTTCCTTCCCATTGTAGGTCTACATTTTATATCCTCTCTACTTCGACCATCATAAGTTACTTTGCTCTCCAAATAGTAATACTCATTTACTGCTTTAAGTGTCTCATCTCCTAATCTAATTCCCGCAACATCACCTGGTTTAATTCGATTACATTCCATTATTCTCGTTTAGGTTATTTTGATGTTCACCCTATATTGTCCTTTCAAGACACAATCCGTTCCGTTCATCTACTGTTCCCGGTCCTTTGCTGTCTCTGACAGCATTACAATGTCATCGGCGAACCTCAAACTTTTAATTTCTTCTCTATGGATTTTAATCCCTACTCCAAACTTTTCTTTTGTTTCCTTTACTGCTGATACAGAAATCAATTAATAACAACGTTTTGTTGTACTCCTGTTATCTTCTGCCAAGCCTCTCTATTCCGTTGTTGGTCATCAATGATCTCGTGTTCTCAACAGATGTCCATACCACTTTAGAAATTTTCTTTCAGTGCTGCCTATCAGTGATTCATCTGCCTTCATTTGAACTCTCACTTAGTCCTTACTTTTCTTTTCGATTCTTGATATTCTGGAACTCCCTTGTAAATAATACACTTCCACAGCATTTATTCTTATTTTCAGATCAGCATTTAAAATCAATAATTCTAATGATAGCAAATCCAGATGCTCCGCTGCTTTCCTTCACTCCGACAGTGTGGCAATCGGAAGGAGTGGAGTAGTGCTAAAGAATGGATCGCATATGTCTTCTATATGCGGTCTCATTTACAGATTCACCACATGTTCCGAAAATTCTCCGAATAAGCGGAAATCTACCACTAGCCAAAGAAACTGGTACAGGCATGCGTATTCAAGTACAGAGTTACGTAAACAGGCAGAATACGGCGCTGCTGTCGGCAACGCCTAAATAAGACAAGTGTCTGGCGTAGTTGTTTGGTCGGTTACTGCTGCTACAATGGTAGGTTATCAAGATTTATGTGAGTTTGAATGTGATGTTATAGTCGGCGCACGAGCGATGGGACACAGCCTCTCCACAGAATCTCCGACGTAGCGATCACTTCACGAGTTTACCGTGACTATCAGGAATCCGGTAAAACATCAAATGTCCGACATCGCTGCGGCCAGAAGAAGATCCTGCCAGAACGGGACCAACAACAACGGAGGAGAATCGTTCAACGGGACTGAAGTGCTACTCTTCCGCAAATTGCTGCAGATTTCAGTGCTGGGCCATCAACAAGTCAGTGTGCGAACCAATCAACGAAACGTGATCGAATGGCCTTTCGAAGCCGTAGGCCCACTCGTGTTACCTTGATGACTGCACAACACAGAGTTTTAGCCTCGCCACGGCCCGTCAACACTGACATGTAGCTGTTAATGACTGGAAACATGTTGCCTGGTCGGACGACTCTCGTTTCAAATTGTATCTAGCGGATGGACGTGTAAGAGTATGGAGACAACCTCATGAATCCATGGATCCTACATATCAATAGGTGACTGTTCAAACTGGTGGAGGCTCTGAATGATATGGGGCGTGTGCAGCTGGAGTGATATGGGACCCCTGATATATCTAGATACGACTGTGTCAAGTGACACTTTCTGATCACCTGCGTCCATTCATGTCCATTCTGCATTCCGACGGACTTGGGCACATTTCAGTACAGCGAACAGACAAGGAAATCATCGGACGGATATCTCGTAATTTTGTGAAAAAAGTGTGGATTGAGTGAGACTTGAATTTGGATCTTCCCCTTCGCAATCTAACACTTTAAGGATGCCAAGGTATATGTTGCACATTTCAAACTTGGACCGTTCAGTGTTTCTATATTGATTCTTTGTTCCATACTTCATTACTCCTTCTTCCTGTTGATATACTTGATCTGCGTTCAGTGTTTAATGGTCTATCCAATGGACCGTCTTACCATTGAATCTGATGGGAGTTCCCCTTGTTAGCTTACATTTATCGCGAATCTCTCATCCAGAGAAAAGTCCCAAACGGCTGGAGTAAAACCGCAGGTGACTCCTGTATTTAAGGCTGTTAAAAGAACGGGCAAGTAAAACTAAAGGTCAGTATCCGCAAGATCGGTTTGCTGCAGGTTTCTTGAGCATATTTTCTGACTGCCAATATAATAAATTACTTTTAGATTAGAATCTACAGTCGAGATCGCAATAATATTTGTTTATTTATCTGTTTCGGGTTATGTTAAAGCCTCGTGGTATCACGAGAAAACCGAGGAGCCACCAGCACTAGTATTTGGATTGTTTGGGGGAGGAGACCAGACAGCGAGGTCATCGGTCTCATCGGATTACGGAAGGACGGGGAAGGAAGCCGGCCGTGCCCTTTCAAAGGAACCATCCCGGCGTTTGCCCAGCACTAGGCATGGGGGGCCAGAAATTGTGCAGATGGCCTTAACATGGACAGTAGACTACCAGATATGTAAATGGCTTGATGACTCCTTAAGCAACAGAGCCCGATGCGTTGCCCTTGACGGCGAGTGTTTCTCAGAAACTAGGGTATCGTCAGGAGTGCCCCATGGAAGTGTCATTGGAATGCACTTATTTCTCTGTAATAACTGACTGCCCTGCGTTTCCCTGGTGTGTTTTTATTCCATTGTTCTGTTAGTCCACCTCCTCCTCTCTCCTCTTTATGTCCATTTCCTCCTCCCCTCCCTCTCCATCTGCTCCTCCCCCTGTTTGTGGCCATCTCCTCCCACCTCTCCCTGTCCGTCTACTCCTCTTGCCTTTCGCTGTAATTGCGCCTATATCCTCCTCTGCCTCCTGTGTCTGCCGATCTCTTCCTTCCCCCTATCTCTCTCGACGTTATCACCTCCACAGGATGATTATATACCTAACAGTATAGTAATCGTTATGTTTAACAAGTTTGGCTGAAGTCAGTTAAGGGGTGTAAGAGGAGTTTTTTAACCGTGGCTTTCCCCGCATACGCACATTTCACACGTGTTCCACATATATTTAACACATTTCACAAAAATTTGTAGACATAATTCATTTCTGTCTCTTGGAAATTTCACCCGATGATTTTGTTTCTATACAGTTCAATGTATATGATGTAATACCTTCTGAATTGTGTCGTAAAATGAGATAATATTGCAGGTAAATTCAGCGGTATATGTGCTACAAGTGTCGGAAATAAAGCAAGTAGTATACACTCCTAGAAATTGAAATAAGAACACCGTGAATTCATTGTCCCAGGAAGGGGAAACTTTATTGACACATTCCTAGGGTCAGATACATCACATGATCACACTGACAGAACCACAGGCACATAGACACAGGCAACAGAGCATGCACAAGGTCGGCACTAGTACAGTGTATATCCACCTTTCGCAGCAATGCAGGCTGCTATTCTCCCATGGAGACGATCATAGAGATGCTGGATGTAGTCCTGTGGAACGGCTTGCCATGCCATTTCCACCTGGCGCCTCAGTTGGACCAGCGTTCGTGCTGGACGTGCAGACCGCGTGAGACGACGCTTCATCCAGTCCCAAACATGCTCAATGGGGGACAGATCCAGAGATCTTGCTGGCCAGGGTAGTTGACTTACACGTTCTAGAGCACGTTGGGTGGCACGGGATACATGCGGACGTGCATTGTCCTGTTGGAACAGCAAGTTCCCTTGCCGGTCTAGGAATGGTAGAACGATGGGTTCGATGACGGTTTGGATGTACCGTGCACTATTCAGTGTCCCCTCGACGATCACCAGTGGTGTACGGCCAGTGTAGGAGTTCGCTCCCCACACCATGATGCCGGGTGTTGGCCCTGTGTGCCTCGGTCGTATGCAGTCCTGATTGTGGCGCTCACCTGCACGGCGCCAAACACGCATACGACCATCATTGGCACCAAGGCAGAAGCGACTCTCATCGCTGAAGACGACACGTCTCCATTCGTCCCTCCATTCACGCCTGTCGTGACACCACTGGAGGCGGGCTGCACGATGTTGGGGCGTGAGCGGAAGACGGCCCAACGGTGTGCGGGACCGTAGCCCAGCTTCATGGAGACGGTTGCGAATGGTCCTCGCCGATACCCCAGGAGCAACAGTGTCCCTAATTTGCTCGGAAGTGGCGGTGCGGTCCCCTACGGCACTGCGTAGGATCCTACGGTCTTGGCGTGCATCCGTGCGTCGCTGCGGTCCGGTCCCAGGTCGACGGGCACGTGCACCTTCCGCCGACCACTGGCGACAACATCGATGTACTGTGGAGACCTCACGCCCCACGTGTTGAGCAATTCGGCGGTACGTCCACCCGGCCTCCCGCATGCCCACTATACGCCCTCGCTCAAAGTCCGTCAACTGCACATACGGTTCACGTCCACGCTGTCGCGGCGTGCTACCAGTGTTAAAGACTGCGATGGAGCTCCGTATGCCACGGCAAACTGGCTGACACTGACGGCGGCGGTGCACAAATGCTGCGCAGCTAGCTCCATTCGACGGCCAACACCGCGGTTCCTGGTGTGTCCGCTGTGCCGTGCGTGTGATCATTGCTTGTACAGCCCTCTCCCAGTGTCCGGAGCAAGTATGGTGGGTCTGACACACCGGTGTCAATGTGTTCTTTTTTCCATTTCCAGGAAAGTATAATGAATAAATTAAAACGTCCGTCTGATGCGGCAATTTTACTGTTTAAACAGCTAAACTGTAGAAAGCGACACACTGTTTTTTCTTTCGTCATTTTGTGCCGATTGTCAGGGAGAGAATGTTTCGTAAAATGTTGAAAATATGTGTTAAGTTTGTTGCAAGTCACTCATTGCTTTCATTCTCAAACAGTGGATGAATACAGTCTGAGACTTCACGCGTCGTCGTCCACACTTCATTTTCCCTCCGACTCCCCCCTTCTTGAAAGGTAGGTGATTCTCCCACCTTCAGCGATTCTTTCCAGGTAGTAAGTGATATGTGTATCAAGTGTGGTTGAAATCGGTCAAGTGGTTTCGGAGGAGATGTGGAGCGCACAAACATTTTTGCAATACTTATATATGGATACATAAATGACCTGACACACAGGGTGAGAAGCAAGCAATCTGCGACTGTTTGTTGACGACGCTATGGTGTAGGGGAAGGTGTCATCGTTGAGTGACTGAAAGAGGGTACAAGAAAGGCCAAGTTTCAAGGTAGTATTATGAATGACAGCTTACTCTAAATGTAGAAAAATTTACGATACTGGAGAAGAGTAGCAGAAAATAATCCTATACTGATCGAATATAGTAATAAAGGTGTGCTGCTTGACGCAGTCATGTTGATTAAATATCTAAGCGTAATTTTTCCTGGCAATATGAAATGGAACGGGCATGTCAGGTCGGTAGTGGAGAAGGAGAATAGTCGACTTGCATTTGTTGGGATAATTCTAGCAAAGTTTAACTCATCCTTATGGGATACTTTGTGTAGGTCAGTAGTATAAGCCACTCTTGAGTACTGCTCGAATGTCTGGGATCCCCACCAGGTCGGAGTAAGAAAGGCAGCGAACCAATTCAGAGGTGTGCTGCTAGACTTGTTATCAACATGTTCCATCAACACCCGAGTATTACGGGGCTGCTTTGTGAATTCAAGAGGGAAGGCCTGCATCCACACGTCGAATCTCAAACTCTTGAAGCTTGGGAAAACTGTTTTCAGCTATCTCTATCCGTTAACGAGATATTGCGTAGAAGACTCAAAGGAACTGACAGCTGCACTATCTAATTAAACGTTTCCGGACACCTATTGTGGGTTATGTGCACTTGTCACTTTTTTGACGGCTTCTGCTGTGTTGGAAACTCTTTTAGTGAGGTGTCTGAATGCCTGTGGATGAATGTCGACCCAATCTTCTCTACATCAGAAACGAGAGAAAGTATCCTTGTTAGATGCTTGCGTCTGCAGTGAAGTCTACGTTCAAACTAATCACATAGGTGTTCCATTTGCTTCATGTCGGTACTCATGGTGGGTCACAATATTTCGGGAGTGTAATTATCTACATACCACCACCACACTGATGCTGCTGCGGGGTCCAGTGTCATTCTGATACAAACAATCACCAACTCCGAGCTGTTCTACCACAGTGCCCAGTACACAGCGCTTTAAAATGTGTTCACGTCCATTCTCATTTAGCGATTCTTTAAACGGAATCCAGACCAATACATCGGATTGACACAGGGAGTAGCATGTTTCCTCACTCCACATCAGTCGTTTGCAGTCATCCATTGTCCAATATTGTGGCTCTGGACAGCGCTTCAAGCGTATCCTAGCACTGAGTACGGAAAGGTGTGGCTTACGAGAAGCAGCCCGATCACTGTACCCCACTGTTTAGAAATCTCCTACGCACGGACATCGTGATAGCTAGATTGCTACTAGCGGTTTGGAAGTCTCGAGTGCTTGCTTCTCCCGATTTGATGTTTTTTTTCTTTTTCTGGGCAGCTGGTCAGTTACTGAAGTGTGGGGACATGGACGTAAAATGGAAAGTATATACTGACAGGTAGAGTCCAGTCCACAGCACAGTTACGATGTTGCAGAGAACATCATGTAGTAAATTATGCTACGTGTTTGTGTCAAGATTATTAGACGCAGAGGATAAGCAACAAACACTCTGAAATGGGGAATATAACTAGTATTATAAGGGTACGTATGGGAGAGACAAATAATTATGGTCCTCACCAACCATAAAAAATATACTCCAAAAATAATGGTTCAGGTAACCATAAACATTCAAACAACCATTAAGTAGCTACTCAACGGCCCCCACCAACCACAAAAAATATACCATAAAAATAATGGTTAAATAATGGCCCACAGTGACCATTAACCATCATCATACTACCATTAAGGTACCAATCAACCATAAATGAGATCAAAAAATATAGGTCCTAACTTAAGGTACTAAAGAACCATTAATTTCAAAATAAAAACAACTGAGAAATGGTACTAAAGAACCATTACTTGACGAACAATTTAAAGGTTCTAAACAGCCACTAATTTAAAAAAAAATATTTACACGTAGGATTAATTCCTTTTAAAGGTATGAAAGAACCATTAATTATGCAGCCATTAAAAAGGTAACAAAGAGCCATAAATGTTTTTCAAAAATAAAAATGAAATTTCAAGAAATTCCATATAATGGTTCAAAAGAGCATTAAAATTTGAAACACCATTGAAGTAACGTATAAAAGGTACTTATGAACCATAAATTTTTGTCCAACACCTTATTCATTTTATGGTTACCCCAACCATAACTTATCATCAAATTCCCTTTATTCTTTAAAGGTTACCCCAAACCATAAATTTTTATCCCACACCTTATTTATTTAAAGGTTACCCCAACCATAACTATAAACTATAGGGTCAGTTTATAAGAATGAAAATTGGTAAATAAAGACAAAATGAATAACAGTCAAAATGGCAAGTGTCGTAATGACGCAACTGTTAAAGAACTAAGAGCTCAGGCTATAGAGCTCAAAATCAAAGGCTACTACAAGATGAAGAAGGAGGATCTCTCCAAAGCTTTGATCAATGCGACATCAAAGGCTATGAATAATGCTTTATTGAATTATACAAATGAAGAACTGTCAGCAATGACTGTTCGCCAACTGAAGCAGGTTGCTAAGGAAAACGGAATTAAGGGTTACTCGATGCTTCATTCGAAGAATAGGTTGACAGCTTTGATAAAAGGTGAGAAGGAACGTTTGGATAAAAGCAGACACTACAACTTCGCTGAAGACTTGTTTGAAGGAACCACTCAAGGACAATAACGACATCAACCACAACAATGTCAACCACAAAAGTTAGGTCACATTTTCCCTTCTGAACAAAAATTGTTCGATAAACTCGTCGAGCAAAAACCTACGTTCGCCATTCATGAAGGAGAACGTGCATATCTTAAGACATTCAACATTTGGCAAACTAACTACACTATCTTAATAAAAGATTTGAAAGGAACAGCTGTAGAACAAATGAAAGCAGTTAGGACAGCCATCCATGCAACTATAAAGGCTGTATGGAAAATGAGTTATTACAGTCCTGGCGATCAGATGAAGATAGTGGCAGAGAATGAAAATTTTCACCATAAAATCTCGACTAAAAGACACCAGAAAGTCAATACCTCTTTTATACTTAACCAAATTAAGAGAATTGTTACATCTAATGAAAATATAGACATAAATGGAACCAGATTTGAATTTCAAGTTTACAAAATACTCAGAGGTGGGAAAGGTAAAAAAGTAGTCAAGCTTAATAAAGACGTTAATACTAAAAGATGCGTTAACAAAATAGATAATGACAATATGTGTGGACCTAGAGCTATAGTTACGGCATTGACATATGAAACAAACATCATTCTTGATAGGGAACTCACTAGTAACGAATTAATCTATATAAGGAAAGGTAGAAACTTGCAAGAAGAGTTGGCTAAAGAACTGTGTATCAGATTGGGGAAGAACTGCGAAGATGTGTTCACCTTAGAAGATATACAGGATGCTGATGAGTTTTTGAATGTTCAAATTAAGGCTGTTTCTGCTGCTCATTTCAACGCGGTCATTCATTCAGGAAAAGAAAGGGACACTGTCATCTACCTATACCGCCACAACAATCACTATGGCGCTATAAACAACATGTAACGGAAAATCAGAGACGAAACATGGTAACTGTAGTTACACTCAAAGATACTACTTTTTCGATTACGAAGCTGAGCAAGACTCTGGCGTACACAACCCTAATTATATAGCTGTTCACAACTTCGATGGAAATAGACGTGATTTCGACTCAAATGAAGAATTTTGCCAATGGTTTATTAGCGATGCACACAAAGGGTTTACTAGTGTTGCTCATAATTCTAAAGGTTACGACTCGTACATTATTCTACAATACTGTGTTAAAAATGGGATAAGACCAAAGACTATATACGCAGGATCTAAAATAATGCAGCTTGCAATACCGAGTTTGAGACTCAAATTAATCGATAGCATTAATTTTGTTAAAGGCGCTCTAGCTTCATTCCCGAAAACATTTGGCCTTAAAGATCTTAAAAAAGGATACTTTCCGCATTTTTTCAATTCAAAAGGGAATCAAAATTACGTAGGACCTATAGCATCCACAAAATATTTTGGTGTCAACACGATGAAAGAAAGCCAGCGTAAAGACGTTTTGAAATGGCACGCTGACAGGGTTAAAGAAAACTACACGTTTGACTTCAAGAAGGAACTGTCTGGGTATTGTCACTCAGACGTCGATATTCTTAGACGCGGGTGCCTTGAATTTAGGAAGATATTCTTAGAAATCGCCAATACAGATCCTTTTCAATACATAACCATCGCTAGTGTTTGTATGGCTATCTACAGATCGAAATTCCTCCAACGAAATACTATTGCAGTCGTGAAAGAAGATAAGAGGGAAATGATTAGTAAAGAATCCATAGCCTGGTTAAATACCTTCGAAAGTGTACGCCATGCATTGAATGGTGGTGAAGTGGTGATATGCGGCGCAAAAGTTGACGGTTACAATCCCAAAACTAAAACAGTTTACCAATACCATGGCTGTTTCTGGCACGGATGCCCCGACTGTTACAACCCCGATACGATCAATATTGTAAACAAGGAAACCATGGACGATTTGTTTACTAAAACAATGGACCGGACTAACACACTGAGAAATGCGGGCTACAACGTAGTTGAGGTGTGGTCTTGCGAGTGGAAGAAATCTAAAGCTTACAAAGAAGCCCTAAATAAAACAATCAACGTTGTGGAACCCTTAAAGCCTAGAGAGGCCTTTTTCGGTGGGCGAACAAATGTCGCAAAGCTGAAAGTGACTGCGAAGAAAATGCGGTATATAGACATATGCTCTTTGTATCCAACAGTTATGTTTTATGATACGTACCCTGTAGGTCAGCCCCTTAAAATATTCAAACCAGAAGAATACAACAAGAAATGGTTTGGTTTGGTCAAATGCAAGGTACTAGCTCCAAAAGGTCTTTACCATCCTGTGCTTCCTATTAAGCAGGATAAACCGGTATTCGCTTTGTGCGCCAAATTTGCTGAGGAAAAGGTAGGGCATTGTAACCATACTGATGAAGAGAGAGCTTTTGCAGGCACATGGTGAAGAGAGAGCTTTTGCAGGCACATGGTCTACGGTTGAACTGAATAAGGCTATTGAAAAGGGCTACAAGATACTTGAAACTTACGAGGTGTGGCACTTCCCTCAGACGAGCAACGATCTGTTCAAGGACTACATTAGGACTTTCATGAAAATCAAGTTGGAAACCTTGGGAGGATGATTACGAAACGAAAGAGGAATACGTCCAAACCATTAAAGATAAACAAGGCATTGAGCTCGACATTGACAGAATTGAACCCAACCCTGGAAAACGTGCCGTCGCCAAGATCTGCGTAAACTCTTTGTGGGTTAGAATCGGCCAAAGACAAAATTTGATACAAAGTGAGTTCATCACTGATCCACAAAGGTGTATGAACTTATACTAGATGATAAGATAGAGATATCTAATGTCATCCTCATCAATGAAGATATGATTGAGGTTAGCTACAAGTATACTAGTGAGTATGTAGAGGATAGTACTGCAACAAACATATTTATAGCAGCTTTCACAGCATCTAATGCCAGGATAAGATTATACGAAATGCTTGATCGCCTTGGGTACAAAGTTGTCTACTATGATACTGACAGTGTAGTCTACATCATTGACGAGACAAATACAGTTGAGGCAGATTGTATGTTAGGCGAATGGACAGATGAACTTGGCAAAGGTGATAATATTGTTGAATGGTTGAGCACAGGCCCAAAAAGCTATGCTTACTACTCTCACAAAGGCAAACGGTGTACCAAAGTAAAAGAGTTCAGTCTCAACTATGAAAATAGTTTGAAAAGTAGCATGGAAACAATGGGTGAACTAATACATGGCGAAAGTGACAGTATAACTACAAACAACAAAATGATCACCAGGAAGAAGAAAACAAAAAAAAACTTGTTAATAAACTTATAGAAAAAGAGTTCAAAGTAACCTACGACAAACGAATGGTCTTGAAGGAGACAGATGGAATAATTGACGCTCTACCCTAGGGGTTCTAAAAAGTAATTAAATATACCAATAATAAGTGAAAACAATCGTCCTAACTTTAATATTCTATGGAGTTGTCTCTGCTAATGAAGAAGTAATCAAATATTTACATGATTTTGGGTATCTTGAACCAGATTCTACAAATATTCCAGAACTTTCAGGTATAAGGAATGCACTAATACTATTTCAAGAAAAGTTTCATTTGAAACCAACAGGTGAAATAAGTGATGAAACTTTAGAACCGATAAGGAGACCTAGATGTGGCGTTGAAGATCATGCACTATCTTTTACTTCACATATTGATAAATGGAATAAGAAAAATATTAAATGGTATTACGCAGGTTCATCAAAAAGAATGAAAGAATTAACTGAAATAGCTTTTAATGCTTGGAAAGAACATACAGATTTAACTTTTGAAGAAGACCAATCGAACAGTGACATTATTATTTCACATACAAGACGATTACACAGGAAAGAAACTAGTGGTCAACACTTTTGCTCAAAACCGTTTGATGATACAGGAGGTGTGCTAAGTCATGCATTTTATCCAGATATTAATAACAATGCTGTAGAAATTCATATGGATCAAGATGATGACTGGTATTTTGAGTATGATACAAACACTCCAAAAGAAAAGATAAACTTCTATGCAGTTTTAGTTCATGAAATTGGTCACACCTTAGGACTTGCACATTCAGCTGAAAATACTTCAATTATGTATCCATTCTACAATAGTTCAAATATTGAGTTAAGTAAAGACAATATTCTTGGAATACAAAGTTTGTGTGGAAAACAAGATGAAGCTGAATCTAATGACGATAATGATGAAGTGGAAGAAGATTCAAATCCTCCAGAACTATGCAAACTGAATAAGAATATAAAAAACTTTTTAATTGTTGATAAGGTTATGTATATTTACTATGAAAAATGGGTTTGGGTAATGGATTTGTATAATTTAAATGTGCACCCTAAACCACAACTCATAAGTGATTGGTTAACATTTCTTCCTAAAGGCTTTAAAAATATTACAGCAGTCTATCAAAGATCTTCTGGAGATGTTGTTTTATTCATTGATAACAAACTGTATGTAATGGAAATACCCTCTTTTAAGTTAAAATATGGTTATCCACAATTATTAACAAACCTTTCATTAAGAAAGAATGTAGCGTTACATTCTGCAATTAATTCCTATTCTGGTAAGAGTTTCATATTTTTTGACGATGTTTACTATATAGAAGTTGACGAATGTAAGGGAATAAGCAGAAGATATGGAAGAATAACAAGAGAATTTCCAGGAATACCTCCAAGCATTGATTCATCTTTTAGATATATAAATGGATTGTTATATTTCTTCAAAGGGGACACATTCTATAAGTTCAGCGAATTCACTAATTCTGTAGTTATAGCTGGGAAAATGGATCTTTCTGTGTTTGAAATAAATTGTCCTAAACAGTCATCTTCTATTGTGGAAATAATAAGTACTCTAAAAAATACAGTTACCCTGTTAGAACAAATAAATATTTCTGTATAATAAATGAACAGCCAACAACATCAACTTCTACTAAAACTCAATACTTTCAATAAGAAAATATCGTTTACTGATTTGCGAGATCTTGAAATAGGTTATGAATATCTTATTAGTGACATAGAGTTCAGTACAATGAAATATGGTAGCGGATACGTTTTAGAACTCGATGGCCAATTTAAAGTTAATTTGCCTGAAAGGTACAACAAAATCCTAAGTTGGGAAGACTTTAGATCTATTATAGGACTGAAATTGGTATATAAAGGTATGACAGGTGACCCAAAGCCAAGACACATCATAGAATTCAGATAATTTTTAATGCCCTTACAGGCATTAAAAATACTTCAATTAGACAGACAATCTAAAAGCTTTCATTTACTATTCCGTGCTTTACATCATAGATCAAATTGTTTTTGGTGTACATCACAATATAAGCTGTAGTGTTTTCTGGTATATTAGTATTAAAAGTTGCACAGAGCTTCATACAGGTTTTGTTTGTCGCTACAACATTTCTCCTTCTGCTCATATTAATGACATAAATGGGATAAGAATTAATGAAGGCGTAAGGACTGATTTTTGAATCAGATTTTAACTCGGTTATCCGATTAAAATCTAAGAATACGTTGTATGCCTTAAAGTAAGTTGCAGGAGCATTAATGTTCCA
Source organism: Schistocerca piceifrons (assembly GCF_021461385.2). NCBI lineage: Eukaryota > Metazoa > Arthropoda > Insecta > Orthoptera > Acrididae > Schistocerca > Schistocerca piceifrons. Next base: position 394,201,093 of record NC_060144.1, on the reverse strand, counting down.
CAGCTCTTCAGGAAATATTTCGTTTCTACCATTTTTCAAGCTAATGTTCTGAAGGTTGACATGATCGTACTGAGATGAATCTCTTTCTTGGTTACCTTTACAGTTAGTCTGGAATACAACAAAAATAAAGTAAGGCATATCAAATTCTAAGGATGTGTAGTAATTTGTAATGTCAATATCAAAGTTCCTCCTTCCACAGATACCTGCATTCTCCTGAGTCTGTAGTTCAAAGAATGAAATGGGCATTTTAGGTTCTTTAAATATTTTATCTCTTAGTTCAAGCTCATATGTTGGCTCGTATTTAACTACTGGCATTCTTATTTCCACATTTGTGATGGTTACTTTTCCCTCTTCTAGACGAGTTCCATCATTATCAGCACCAGCAGCATTTTTTGAAAACCATCTCTCCAATGCATCACCAGCATTAGGACTCAAAGTAAAAGATACAGTAAGATCACCCTCCCACATAATATCTTTGAAGTCTATAAAGTACCCTCCAAACATTTTTAGTGGGTACAAGACTTCATTTGATTTAGACCTTAACTTACCTTTGTTTACAAAATTTCCGTCATGCATAACATCATCCATAATTGAAGACGTAAGGTGATACAAAACCGTTGAAGAAATACCTGGATGTTGAATTCTAGAGATAATGGCTCCGTTCATTTTATAGTGATCGTTGAAAACAACTGTGACACAAAATTGTCAATCAGCTTTATGTTAGATTTTCCATCGTAGCTAGTGTAATCAGACCCGTTAACGAGAGTTACATTAAAATTCATGTAAAGAAAAGCATTCTTGCTATCAATCCAACCATCAAAAACTTTGATGGCTATTTCAACATATTTGTTTGATACGTTGAGATTAAATTTCGTCTTCTCGTTTACGAGAAAAGACTGGTACTGGTAACTTTCTATCTTGTTCATTTACTAGCTGCAAAATTTTTATTGCGTTTCTAAAATTACCGTGACATCGGCTTCTCCAAAATCAATCAAATTATTGTCTTCATCAGTTACAGTTGCTACCAAGTCCTGAATTTTATCGTGAAGGGGAACAAACGAGTGGCTCTGTGGTTCGTAAATAATAGGGATACCAAACTCAACACCGATTTTAAAAGAAGCTATAATATTAGTTTCTCTGTGGTAGTGTTCACCACCCTTAACTAACATACCATCTGCCAAGTTGAAATGAACATTAATCGTTTCGAAAGTAATAATTTTAGGAATACCAGTAGCAATAGTCTCTGTATTTGGTTCAAAGACTTGTTTATTTAACCCCAGCACACTTCCTATGCTTTCATCTCTGTCCATAAATAGCTTCACTTCACTTTCTGTAACAACTCTGTTTAAAACCTTGTCTGCTATAATACTTATTTCAGTATTTTTGGTATGAATGTATTTTTCTAAACTTTGTATACTGTACCGTCCAGAAGGAATATTTAACGTATTAACCACACCATCTTTCTCACAGTGTAGCTTATTATTCTTTGTGGTTACATTTGGAGTCAAGAGCGTCGTGTAAAATCCTTTTAAGGCCACACCTTTAAAGTGGTCTCTAATCGGAACTGTCAACCTCTTTTCTAGTACAGAGGACCTACCATTCAACTTAAGTAATCTAGTCATTTATTAAATAGAGAACAGAGAAAGGAGAAATGAAGACCGACTGGGAATCTAAAGTTAGAATAACAGAAAGGAACATAAAATTGAAGCATGGGAAGCTTTTACCTAATCCGATACGTTGTGGAGTTATCGGTCCAAGCGGATGTGGTAAAACAACACTAATGATCGACAATTACCTTCTTGCACCAGGGTGGTTGAACTGGGACAAATTAAATCATGTATACATATATTCAAAAAGTCTAGATCATTCAAAGTATCAAGAAGTTATGAAAATGTGTGACAAACTAGAAGAAAAAACAAATATAAAAATAGCCTCATTCATTGACAACAATGAAGATACCATACGTTTAGATGAATGTACGGAAAATTCAGTTGTGATATTTGATGATTTTATTTTGGAGAACCAAGATATAGTTAGGGAATATTTCACCAGAGGGTGGCACAAAGGAGTAGACTGTTTTTACTTAGCACAAACATACACCAAGATACCGAAACAACTGGTTCACGATAATCTGAACTTCCTGAACGTGTTTAGACAAGACAATAGGAAGCTAAATCATATATTTAACGAATTTGTTTGCGGTGATATGAGATACGAAGAATTCAAAACCATGTGTAGTAATTGTTGGAATGAAGACGATTTTGGTTTCATAACGCTAGACTTAACATGTAAACCTAGTGATGGCAAGTACAGAAATAAGATCAAAACATTCTTAAACTGATGAACGACCAACGTCTAACGCTTAACGTCCAACGCCTAACGTCCAACGCTTAACGTCCAACGCTTAAAGCCCAACGCTTAACGCCTAACGCCTACCGTCTAACGCCTACCGTCTAACGCTTAACGTCCAACGCCAACCGTCTAACGCTTAACGTCTGACGCTTAACGTCCAGCGCTTAACGCCCAATGCTTAACGCCTGACGCCTACCGTCCAACGCTTACGTTTACTATCAAAAATCACATATAATAAAGATGTTTACAAAATATAATCCTGATGCTATCAAGAATGCGCGGAAGAACAGAAAGAAGTTTGAAGAACTCGGGGAAGGTTTTAAATCGTGGAAGAAGCAACCAATAACAGAGTATGAAAAGTATAAAAAAGAAGATCAGCCTGTTATCGATGCAATTAAAGAGGTTAAGGGAGAATTGGAGGGTTTAGGTGATAATGTATTAAAAGCAATAGAACTAAACAGAGAAGTGCAAAAGCAGCTGGTTCCATATAAAAAAACAGATTTCGAAAACATGTTTCCTATTCCCTCAACACCTGATGAAACGTCATTTGAAAAGAGTATATTTAAAGACAAAGATGACAGTGATGTTTCTCCAAATACAAAACAAAGATTAGAATCAATCTTAGCAGAAATTGAAGCGAATGAAAGAGAAAGGATGATCAGGAAGGGTGAATTAACTAGTACACCAAAGGTTGCTATAACCAATTATGCAACAACATATTTAGGCCCTGTAGTATCCAAATACGTAGGAGGTCTGCATGATAAGGTATTTGGTTTAAGATTCGATAATGGTAAGCATTATATTGGTGATTCAGAGGTTAATTTTCAGAATGACGACATTATCATCAAGAATAAACGAATTAAAGCTACTAAAGGGTTAATGAATCTTCTAACACAGAGAGATGTAGATGATACCATACCGCTTGATGACCATGATAATTATGTGGACATATTAAAATTAACAAATGCTATATATCAGAACAACGATCCCACGAAAGGACCTAAATCGAGTGTGAGTGAAAAATATAATAGATTAATCAAACCTATATATAAAGCACTAAAGAGGTCAAAGACTGGAAATGGTTTCGTTAAGAAATACAGTGACAGACCAATTGAATACATCTGGAAGGATGACGTTCGGGACTTAATTGATAGACTTATGGTTATTCATGGGGAAGAAAATGCTGGAGATAATAGCTACCACAATGAAAAAGTTGCAATAACTAAGATGTTCAGTAATAAGTTTAATGACTTTATTATCGATAATCCAAAGGGGATACCTTACCTAATTAGATTTCTAAACAACCTACCTCACACCTTCTGGAAGTCAGAAAAACATGGGAAAGGTTTAGTGAACACGCTAATTAATAATCTCCCGGTTGAATTACACCTTCCTGGATACAACTACTGCGGCCCTGGCACCAAATTTGAAGAAAGATTAGCTAGAGTAGATGCAGGAATAAATACTTTACACGAAGCATGTAAACAACATGACATTGCTTATAGGGATCATAAGGATTTGGAGAATAGACATGTAGCTGACAAAGAACTACAAAAAGCTGCAAAGTAAAGGATGTTCAGCAAAGATGCTTCACTTGGAGAGAGATTAGCTTCCATAGCTGTTGCTGGAATAATGTTTGGGAAAAGAAAACTGGGTATGGGTTTGGAAGTCGATGCAAACGGTTTTGGTTTGTAGAAAAAATTAAACTGATACAGATAATAAATGAGAAGCTTTAGTATTGACTATACTGCTTTACCTGACGGGAAAACGAAATCAAAAGGAGTGAAAATTAAGTTTAACCGAGATGAACTGAAAAACCATGATTTTCTAGATGCTTATCTCATAGAAACTCAGAAGAAGCAAAAATCAGCAAAGATTGCTAAAGGCGGTAGTCTACTTTTGACAATTGCTATACCCGTTTTGAAAAAAATGTATCATCACCTGCTCAATAAGAAAAAGGGGTCTCGGTTGAGTGAACACGAAGGTGGGTTCCTACCGTTGATACTTGCTGCGTTGGGAGCGATCGGTTCTTTTGCTGGTTGTGCTGCAGCCATTACAAGTGCCGTTCATGAAAAACAGAAGGAGGATGCAGAATTGGCTGAACAGAAGAGACACAATCTAACAATGGAATAGAAGGGATCTGAAATGATAAAAAAAGTTCAAAAAAATAATCGCAGACTACCCTCATGCTTTAAGCAGCTTTGACATAGTTAAATTAGCAAAAGGAAAATTGAATCTTTCAGAGGTGTTTACATGATTGATGGGTTACCTAATAAACCATTAAAGTACGAATCAGGAATTAGATTCGTCTAAGCATACCGGTTCACACTGGATCTGTTCCTTCAAAAAAAGCGACGAAAAATTTGTTTTTGATTCATTTGGAGGAAATGTACCTAACGAACTGCTTCGCTACCTAGGTTCAAAGAACATATTCTACAACTCAGAAAGAATACAGTATTATGACGAGTATATTTGTGGTCACCTGTGTATACTGGTACTGAAGCCATTTACAGATGGGTGGAATTTTAACGAAATTTTGAATGTAATAAATGGACGTTTTTGGGAATAAACTAGCTGTAGCTACTGATGTAACGTTTCGAATGACGGCAGAAGAGTTAGCTAAGATAAAAAATGTCGAAAAGAGCTTTATAAAATTTCAAAAATATTTCACAGATGTATTGAAGAAATCAAAGCGTTATATTAATTTTCTAGGTAGAAGATTAGTCAACGTCGATGATCCTGTTGATGATATGGGTGTAGTTACCAAGAGGTTTTTGCAAACAAATCTTGTAGAGAGTAGCGCACAATACACTGGTCTTTTAACACAGTTCAGTAATTATTACAGCAAGAAAGAGATTGAGAAAGTTCTTTCAGATTATTTTACTAAGGCTGATTTGAAGCCGTATATTGAGAGTAGATTATGTGGTAAACAAAAAGTTGAATTCACATTTGTGACAGGTGAAGAACAAAAAATGCACAACTTTGAATACACCTTTCAGTTAAGAAGAGTCGTTGAAATTTGTGAAAACGTTAATGGACGTCTGTCAACTAAGGACTTTGATATGACAGTAAGTGTATATGACAAAATATATCTAATTAATGGTGGAAACCAATCAATAACAATAAATGAAAGAAATTTTCTCACTGTAAGACTAAAAGATAGTGTTAAAACCGTACCTGTTAACGTAAAATTTCTGATATATGGTGAACTGTTACCAGTTGTCGAGAATTTATAGAAGACCGATAATCATCTAGAAAATATATTTCTAATTTTCAGTTAAATAAATGAACGACGAAAGAAGTATTTGGTGTTTGAAGTGTAATAGGTTTACTAATACACTTCATCCTCACACTGTTTTGACGAAAAACGGGCGAACAAGAACTGAAGGTATTTGTTCAGAATGCAAAAGCAGGAAAAGTAAATTTGTAAATAAAAAAAGACGTAGAAAATGTCGGGTGTAACATTCCTATGGAACAACCATCTGTTCCTGTAGGTATTATAAATGAACTTCACACCCCACTGAGGAAGAACTTCCCGAGGAGAACTGTTATAGCTTATGGTATAAATGATTTGTGGCAAGCTGATTTAGTTGAAATGGACTCTGGACGCCTAAACGGCATATCTAAATTCAATAAGGGTATGAAGTATTTACTGACTGTAATAGACGTCATTTCAAAGTATGCATGGGCTATTCCTGTTAAAGACAAATCAGGTGTGAATGTGACCAGCGCTTTTAAAAATATTCTACAAGAAAGGAAGCTGAAGAATCTACAAACAGATAATGATAAAGAGTTCTACAATAAACACTTTAAGGAACTGATGAAGCTTGAGGGCATAAACCACTATTCCACATTTACAGAACTTAAAGCATCAGTAATTGAAAGGTTTAACAGAACGCTAAAAGAAAAAAATGTGGATACAATTCTCAATTCAGGGTAATCAAAAGTGGTTTGAGTTAATTCTAAAGCTCATATATGACTACAACAACAGGAAGCATAGAACAATAGGGATGAAACCAATAGAAGTGACTGAAAATAATGCAAAGATATTGCTACCAACAATTGAACTTAAAGCAGGCCCACCAAAGTTCAAGATAGGTGATAAAGTTAGGATCAGTAAATTGAAAGGTTTGTTTGAGATAGGGTACACAGCTAATTGTTCGACAGAAATATATGAAGTGAGTCAGATCAGTAACACAATATCAACCACGTAAAAGCTGAAAGACACAAATAAAGATGAAATTGAAGCTAACTTCTACGAACAAGAATTACAAAAAACTAAGTATCTTGTAGAAAAAGTAACAAGGAAAAAGGGTGACAAAGTATATGTAAAGTGGTTAGGGTTTCATAACTCACACAATAGTTGGGTGAATAAAAGTAATGTAATGGTTTAGATAAAATATTTTAATTGTTAAAAACCATTAAAATCTGATAAATGTTTTGAAGTTATTAAATGACGTTAACCACCAGCGTATCCAATTCTTTTTCTAGTTGTGATATGCTTTCACCTATTTTGCAGGGGTCAATTTGGTTTTCTACTACTTCCATAATGGTCAGTTGCCAATACTGTGGCTTGCTTAGATAATTAAAAACGATCTGTTTTAGGTGTGCTGGCACCCTGTTTATATCAAAAGGAAGTACTACTGGTTTGTCACCGCCTTTCATTAACATCGTCATACTACAAGGAGGTACTATTTGATTGTTCATAATTATTTATTTACTTTATTATTTAAATTGAAAAAAAACGTCGAAAAGAGCAAAACCTTGGCGCCAGGGAACCCTGTGGGTTCTTCTCATTCTGTCATCATTGCTGTTGCTTCGCCCCACAGGGTTTTTCTGCTACCATCTCTTTCCGCATCTTGTCCCATGTTTTGACAGACAGGGAAGAGCGGTGTGTACGTCTCATGACGTCACTCAGAACTCCACGACGACAATGTTACTCAGGTTATTTATTACAGAGGCTGGCCAGACCTCTGACCGAACGCGCTGAGCAACCGCGCCGGCGATAGAAACCTAGCTGTGTCTGGGTATAAGTCATGCTGAAGCTGTGAACACTGCCATCTACTAGCGAATGAACGAGACTAGCGCAGTGAGGCGGCTCCTGATTGCGCAAGAGGCGGTTGTACAGGACACGTTTGCGCGACGATGGCCTTCTCCTCGCGGTTTCGTGGGCTGTCAGATAATCAGCTTCGGATTGCGTAACGGCTTCACATCCGAGTTCACCGTTTTTCTAACCTTCTTTACGTCTGAGTTAACGTTCGTACCTCAGTACTGTACGGCTAAGTGGGCAAGTAGTGTTATATCATAACCATGTATTCAAACAAGGTTTGCACTTTTTCCAAATATTTATCTAATCATAATCGTAACTAACCTAAAGAAGTTCTTCACTGATGATGACGACATTAGCTATCTCTATCTGATCTCTAGTAATAGATCATACCACCTTTGTGGATCATTGATGATCTCTGTATATTCCACATTCATCAACTGACCAAGTTCACGCAACTTACGATTTAAACAACACTTGACGACGGTGTGTCTTGCAAGATTGAATTTAATCCTGTTAATGTCAAGTTCAATACCAAAATTCCTTTTAATTATTCCGATATATTCCTCTTTTGGGCCTACCATCGGAATCCAACTAGTCTCTAGTTTTATTTTCAGGAAGTTCTTAATGTATTCTACACAGGATCATACGTCATCACTGTTATACATCACTACTGAAGGCTTAATACGTTTGTCATTACGACGCTTGCCATTTTGACTGTTATTCATTTTGTCTTTATTTACTAATTTTCATTCTTATAAACTGACCCTATAGTTTATAGTTATGGTTGGGATTACCTTTAAATGAATAAGGTGTTGGATAAAAATTTATGGTTTGGGGTAACCTTTAAAGAATAAAGGGAATTTGATGAAAAGTTATGGTTGGGGTAACCTTTAAATGAATAAGGTGTTGGATAAAAATTTATGGTTTGGGGTAACCTTTAAAGAATAAAGGGAATTTGATGATAAGTTATGGTTGGGGTAACCTTTAAATGAATAAGGCGTTGGACAAAAATTTATGGTTCTTAAGTACCTTTTATACGTGACTTCAATAGTGTTTCAAATTTTAATGGTCTTTTGAATCATTATATGGAATTTCTTGAAATTTCATTATTATTTTTGGAAAAAATTTATGGGTCTTTGTTACCTTTTTAATGGCTGCATAATTAATGGTTCTTTCATACCTTAAAAAGGAATTTATCTTACGTGTAAATATTTTTTTTAAATTAGTGGCTGTTTAGAACCTTTAAATTGTTCATCAAGTAATGGTTCTTTAGTACCATTTCTCAGATGTTTTTATTTTGAAATTAATGGTTCTTTAGTACCTTAAGTTAGGACATATATTTTTTGATCTCATTTATGGTTGATTGGTACCTTAATGGTAGTATGATGATGGTTAATGGTCACTGGGGGCCATTATTTAACCATTATTTTTATGGTATATTTTTTGTGGTTGGTGGGGGCCATTAAGTAGCTACTTAATGGTTGTTTGGATGTTTATGGTTAATTGAACCATTATTTTTGGAGTATATATTTTATGGTTGGTGAGGACCATAATTATTTGTCTGTCCCATACGTATCCTTCTACTACTATAACTGTATCAATATATGTACCCATACGGCTAACACACTCTCTACTGTACCAATGTATGACGAAATTTATCTCTTTAATCGTCGTCCTATCGTCCCTAATTCGGTAGAGAATGAATTAGGAACATACGAGCTTACTACTTTTTGCTCGGTCACTATTCTTAACCTAAATCATTTACATAATAATTTTTTTACTGCTTAGCGGATCTGTTGTTACTGTGAGCACCACATTGCCACAATGTCGAACGGTTGCTACCCGCTCACTTTGATTCTCAGTTGCCTGCAATACGATAAAACTTAATGAAGTGAAATGAGCCATTTCACATTCACATTACAGATTTATTTCTAAATACTGTTACATGCTCAACATTTGTTACGTTTTGTAATTACTATTATTATTAAATACGCAAATTTGAGCTAATAATCCCTACCACCATCTTTTACACATTTCAATAACAGAATTTCTTCTATGGATTAGATGGAGTTGGTAGGGAGAATTTTTTCTAGTTTATTTTCAAATTTCAGTATTCTGTCAGACATTTTGTATCACTGGATAAGTTTGCAAAAGTGTTAGCTGCAGCATTGTGCATCCCTTTTTGTGTTGAAAACAGTCTTAATATGGAGCATTGAATGTCATTTCTCCTTCTGACATTGAATTATGTGGTACGCATAGACGAGCAGAACTGAATACGTTGTGTCATTCTGAAATTGAGGGTAAGACCGTCCGCAGCAACCTACTCGATAATAATTTTAAAAGACTTGTTGAGCATTTATTCCATTACCGTGTGTTTTCTTTGGATTGATTACAACACTAGTGTCATCTGCAAAAGGAAATAACTCTGCTTGTTACATGTAAGACGGTTGATCGTTAATACATGTGAGGAACTACAGAAGATCTAAGACTGAGCATTTGGGGACCACGTACCTAATTTCTTCCCAGTAATGATAACGTACACGGACTAGGTACAACTCTCTGCATTCTTCCGCCTAGATGTCAGGTTAGCCAGTTGTTCGTTATATCATCAATCCCTAAAAACTTTGCTTTATCTACGAGAATATTGTGAGTCACACAGTCAAATGCTTTAGCTAGGTCACAAAAAATATCAATCGGCGCTATAATGTTATTTAGTAATTGTAAAATTTGGTGAATCAACATATAAATGACATTCTCTGTAGAACAACGATTTCGAAATCCATAATGTTATTTGCTGAGGATGTTATTGTTACTCAGTTGAAATACTACTCTAGAATGCATCATATACTCAATTTTTTTAAATGGTGTCACTAGTGAAACTACGGTAAGTCAGAGCATGACCACTTCCTGGAAGAAACGGTATTAGCTGTATGAAGCACCGTCAATGACTGTTTGATAATTTATTATATTATCTCTCTGAAGCAGTCACAAAATCTTTGCTTATGGCTGGCCGCTGTGGCCGAGCGGTTCTAGACACTTCCGTCCGGAACCGCTTGACCACTACGGTCACAGTTTCGAATCCTGTCTCGGGCATGGATGTGTGTGATGTACTTAGGTTACTTCGGTTTAAGTAGTTCTAAGTTCTATGGGACTGATGACCTCCGATGTTAAGTTCCATAGTTCTCCGAGTCATTTAAACCATTTTTTGCTTGTGACCTATTAACGCCCACGTCCGTCTCCAGAAACAATGGAAAACATAAAAAGTAAATTACAAACATGTAAAATAAAAGTTGTATCTCTTATACTTGACAAGAAAAAAACACACTCATTAAAATGGACATAAAATGTGCCTGATACTCATGGATGGTCTGTGTAATGTACAGTACATAATATGCGTTATTGTACTAGCTGAAATGTCAGCCATAACTCAGTATGAGCAAGTTAACTAAAAGGTCAGAATTACGCACGTGTATAAGTCACATAAGTTGCAGAGAGCCTCTCCTCTCACTTCTAATGTTACAAACGCTGAATTCAAAACACAGTACTAACTGGCAAGCTATCAGGAAACTAAAACATATATTTTGGAAAAAAGGAGCTAAAACTGCGCTTAGAAAAACAATTAATTTAAAATTGCAAAGGCGTTACAACATAGCATAAAAAGAGGACAAATGTGCCAATCCCTGAGTTAAAAAAATATCTTTTCGTCAATTAAAGAAAATTCTTCTGGTAATAATGGAACTGAAGTAGGTTTGCAGTTTGACATCGAGAAACATAGCATAAATATCATTAAGGAGCAAATTAAAATGATGCAAGGACCAGATAATTTAGAACGCTCCACACTGCAAAAAGGAAGGAGTAAAATATATTTGCTGGTAATGTCTACATTAAAGATTCATAATGATCTGCTCGACTAGGAACGGTGCTGGGATTTGTTTCTGACGGAGTTGGCTGGTGCACATTGTGAGGTGTTGGCCGCTCTGCTCGACTCGCGTTGACGCCGGCGTTCAAAGGACCAGCAACGTAAACAGTCTGTTGCCGCAAGAAGAGCACTACCAATGGTCGTCATAACCTCGTATGATAAGCCTTCCTTCAAATGCATATTGTACTGGAAGTAGCTGTTTTAAAGTTTAAGCCCTGTTTTTACATCTTTCAGGCTGTATATTCTATCCTAATATAAAATCGTGTCATGCATTGCCACCTTAAAAACTCTTTCTATTTATCAGACGGTCAAGTCACCATAATGTGACCACCAGTAAAAAGGGTGAATGTTCACCTTTTACAGTGTGTACATGCAGGAAGAGTGTCAGTGAGGTTCTGGAACATAGCACCAGACATGTAGAGCCATACCGACTCATGTGACGTGACCAAATGGTACAAATGGCTCGGAGCACTATGGGACTTAACATCGAAGATCTGAGGTCATCAGTCCCCTAGAACATAGAACTACTTAAATTTAACAAACCTAAGGGCTTCGCACACATCCAATCCCGAGGCAGGATTCGAACCTGCGATCGTAGCGGTCGCGCGGTTCCAGAATGAAGCTCCTAGAACCGCTCGGCCACAAGGCCTGCTGCCGCGACCACCTACGTAAGATTTGACGGCTGAGGACTCATGGCGCAAACAGTCCGATCGAGACTGTCCCACAGATTCTCGATTTGATTTAAGACCACACATGAAAGGGGGGTGGGAGGAGGGGAGGGGAGTGGGTGGGGTCTGGTGGCCAGAGGAGTAAAGTAAACTCAACCTGCTGTGTGCAACTTCTTTTCCTCTATGCGCAATGAGTACTCCATTACATGTCGGGCGTGCAGCCACGTAAATTCCACTTCTACTTTTGATATTTCGTTTGTGTATTGTTCAGCGATCTTCAGAGTGAGCCGAATGACTGACCCTCCTGCACTCACTCCGTTCTTTTAAACTCTCGGACCGCGCTAGTACGCTAGCCGCCGTAGATACACAAGGCGCCAGAGGCGTTGATCGGTGGCAAACAGGTATAACATACGCATGCATCCTGACATTCTATGAACCACACACGTACACTACGAGATCTATGACACGTTACTTTGTCCTGCTGGTACACCATTGGCCATTAAAATTGCTACACCACGAAGATGACGTGATACAGAAGCGAAATTTAACCGACAGGAAGAAGATGCTGTGATATGCAAATGATTAGCTTTTCAGAGCATTCACTCAAGGTTAGCGCCGGTGGCGACATCTACAACGTGCTGACTTGAGGAAGTTGCGATGCCTCGTGTAAGGAGGAGAAATACGTACCATCACGTTTCCGACTTTGATAAAGGTCGGATTGTAGCCTATCGCGAATGTGGTTTATCGTATCGCGACATTGCTGCTCGCGTTGATCGAGATCCAATGACTCTTAGCAGAACATGGAATCTGTGTGTTCAGGAGGGTAATACGGGACGCCGTGCCGGATCGCAACGGCCTCGTATCACTAGCAGTCGAGATGACAGGCATCTTATCCGCATGGCTGTAACGGATCGGCAGCCACGTCTCGATCCCTGAGTCAACAGATAGGGACGTTTGCAAGACAACAACAATCTGCATGAACAGTTCGACGACGATTGCAGCAGCATGGACTATCAGCTCGGAGACCGTGGCTGCGGGTACCCTTGACGCTGCATCACAGACAGGAGCACCTGCGATGGTGTAATCAACGACGAACCTGGGTGCACGAATGGCAAAACGTTATTTTTTCGGATGAATCCAACTTCTGTTTACAGTATCATGATGGTCGCATCCGTGTTTGGCGATATCACAGTGAACGCACATTGGAAGCGTGTATTCGTCATCGCCGTAAAGGCGTATCATCTTTCGTGATGGTATGGGGTGCCATTGGTTACACGTCTCGGTCACCTCTTGTTCGCACTGACGACATTTTGAACAGTGAACGTTACATTTCAGATGTGTTAGGATCTGTGGCTTTACCCTTCATTCGATCACTGCGAAACCCCACATTTCAGCAGGTTAATACACGACCGCATGTTCCTGGTCCAGTACGGGCCTTTCTGGATACAGAAAATGTTCGACTCCTGCCCTGGCCAGCACATTCTCCACATCTATCACCAACTGAAAAGTTCTGGTCAATGGTGGCGGAGCAACTGTCTCGTCACAATACGCCAGTCGCACTACTCATGATGAACTGTGGTATCGTGTCGAAGCTGCATGGGTAGCTATACCTGTACACGCCATCCAAGCTCTGTTTGCTCAATGCCCAGGCGTATCAAGGCCATTATTACGGCCAGAGGTGGTTGTTGTGGGTACTACTTTCTCAGGATCGATGCACCCAAATTGCGTGAAAATGTAATCACATGTCAGGTCTAGTGTAATATATTTGTCCAACGAATACCCGTTTATCAACTGTATTGCTTCTTGGTGTAGGAATTTTAATGGCCAGTAGTGTAGATGTCATCGTGCTGCGAGAAAACAAATTTCTGTTTGGGGTGGACGCGGGCCCCAGAGATGGGCGCATATTTCTGATGAACCATTGTGCATTCCAGAACGAAGAGCACACCCAGGAATGCCACAATAACATTCCCCAGATCATAACCCCCCTTCCTCCCGCCCGGACCCTTAAGATGATTGTTAGGATCATACACGCCAATGGCCATTTAATGTGAATAGGCCACTTGTCGCTACTCAGTGGACGTTCAGTTGCCGTATTTACGTGGAAATTTCTGCAAACAGCAAACAGCATAGGTGCATCATCCAGGGGCCTACTGCAGAGGCCCATAGACAGCAACGTTCTCTGAACTGTCTTCGAGGAGACACTGTCCGTAATGCTTTGGTTCATGTGGGCGGTCAGTTGCTCAACAGTTGCACATCAATTCGGCCATTAACTTTTCCACAGCCATCTACGACCTGTGGTGCGCCAACAGCTGCCCCGGCACTGGTTTTGGATAACGCCATTTTCCTACGGTTGCTATACTTGAACGACGGCGGCAAGCGAGCAATTTACCAACTTATCTGTTTCGCAAATGCTTCCACCCTTGGTCCAAGACACAATGTTTTTACCCTTTTCTATGTGAGAGAAATCGGACCGTTTCCGGATTACAATAACAACTGCACCATCCCTCCTCTTCACTCCTCCCCCCCCCCCCCCCAGACGTGATTGATATGCCTCCCACTGCTCTGTAAGTGGTAATTGCACATCGACGTCAATCTCAGTTAGTGGTCGCATTAGTATGACTGGACCGTGAATTTTGTGGTACATAGTGCGTCCTTTCAATATACATTTCACATAATACGCAAGTTTATGACGCTAATTTATCATCCATTTAGCAATACTGACAATGAAACGCAGAACCGTAATTACAAATTAAACTTTTTTCCTATTTTGAAGTAGGAGAAGCTGCTTGCAATTTATTTCACCTACTTACGTGCTTTCTCCTTGATTTTCAGTTAGTGCGACTTTACGTGTAGCATGTATTCGTATATTTTGCACCAGGCCTGGCAAAGCGTGGTCCTTTTACATCCCCTTCCATCGAGCGCTTCCCTCTCTCTCCACTCTGTTTACACAATGTCGTCCCGCCTCGTGCTGCCTGCAGTTTCATTGTTTATCACCTACTGGCAGTCGGGTGGGCCATCGTCTCTTCGACTGTTTCTTCGAAGCACAGGTATCGCATCTTCAATCACTCTCCCACTACGAAGCGTCTTCACAGTTTTGTTAGACATCATTTTCTCGCAATTTTCTTCGAATTTATTCTCCTTAATATTCCGACATCGGCCAGGATCTCATTTTAATTAGTACTATGGCTTTCATTTTGGTTTTGATTCGGGTTATTACTATGAATTTTTTGTACGATTCCTCAGAATGTCGAAAAGAAAGCGTATTTCGATGAGGAGTGGAAGGTGAAGTGCTTCTTTGTACACAACTCTGACGCAAAATCCCAATGTTTAATACGTGAAATACTGTATAAATCAAAACACTGAAGTAAAACTGGAAATGCCCTGAGACTAGGGCGTGCCGTCGGGTAGACCGTTCGCCTGGTGCAAGGCTTTCGGCGACTTGCGTGTTGATGGGGATGAAATGATGATGCTAAGAACAACACAACACCCAGTCCATGAGCGGGAAAATCTCTGACCCAGCCGGGAATCGAACCCGAGCCGTTAAGTATAACATTCCGTTACGCTGACCACTCAGCTACCACAGCGGGCAACATAGGTAGTAATCTTCCATGACATTCCTGTTCAATCTATGAAGAAGCAAACACGGTCATTGCTTACTCTCATGACGAATATGTGCTTTAGTGGATAAATTAAAAAAAGGTACATGAGTTTCCTGACACATGAAGTCATAGGAAGAGTTGAAATGCTTGGTAAGCAGTATGCCTAAATTAGAAAAGGCTTGGAAATGCTTCATGGACGTCGCGCCAACGGAATGGCGTCCAACGGAAATGCTAAAAGCATTTGGTTACGACATTTCCGCTGAACACTTTAAAATTGCTGTATTGGCACATAACAGTGTCAAAAGTCAAATTCTCGACATGGACGTAGTACAAAAAAGAAAATTGCTAACTGTTGGTACTCTCTTTTGTGTAGGGACGCGTGTCACCTCCAGAGCTGGTACGAACTGAAACAAGGATACAAGCAAAGTAAAATTTTCATGATTAAATACCATTATTGATCAGGTCGCTAGTGGGTTTCATAGTCTCTGTACTTTAAATCTCTAGAACCGTATATCACGTTCGTTAATAAACCAATGAAGATAGTCTTGGAAGTGTTACGTAGATATTCGTGAAGAACTATGCACTTAAAAAATGTTATCCGTTATTGCTATCCAGAACTGAAAGAGATGCTGCAATTTTTAAAGTCACGCAAAATGAACCTACCCAAAACTCGCGGCCTTCGTTCTCAAAATAAAGTTTTTTTCGGTTTATAATAGACTTGTGAAAGCACGTTTTCTTCAATGAAGCACATCAAATCTGCTCAGCGTGGTGCCGTGATCAAGAAGCCCGTGTAAGATCTCTACAACGCAAACAGAACTCTATATTGCAGAACTGGTCGAGCCCAAGTTAAATAAAAGCAACATAAATATTTACGTGTCTCATTAATGTATTCTAAGTACAAGGGTCTGAAATAAATAAGCAAAAACTGAAGTTTATTTACTTTCTGTCATATAACGTTTACGTATAGGAATTAGCTAGAGCTTCGGATCGACAGTTACGGACACTACGGTATCGCAGTGCCTCTGTTACACCAAATTAAAATGCAGCGCAATATCGTATTTATCCGCCCACACCGGGCAAGTGACTTTCAAGTAAAATTTCTCCCCTGTACGGGAATATATGAGGGTTGGAACTTTAACAGTGGCACCTATTTATTTACAGCTCGTACAAAATAGATACGTGTTTCAAAGTTATACTGACCTTCAAAGTAATCACCAGCATCGTGTATAGCTCGCTGCCAGCGACGTGGAAGTCGTTGTATACTCTTAGCAGTACTAGTTGTGTTGACAGTTCGAGCGGCGCGGTCTATTGATCGACGAATTTGTAACAGTTCTGAAGCGAATACCCTGAAGTGTTTCAAAAATGGCTCTGAGCACTATGGGACTTAACGTCTGCGGTCATTAGTCCCCTAGAGCTTAGAACTACTTAAACCTAACTAACCTAAGGACATCACACACATCCATGCCCGAGGCAGGATTCGAACCTGCGACCGTAGCGGTCGCGCGGCTCCGGACTGAGCGCCTAGAACCGTTAGACCACCGCGGCCGGCTAAGTGTTTCCTTAAGTTTAGAAACACTTCACGGCATTCGCTTGAGAATTGCTACAAATTCATCGGGCAATAGACCGCGCAGCTCCGTCAACTGGAATGCTAAGAATATCCTATGACTTCTACATCGCTGGCAACGGGTTATACACAATGCTCGTGACTACTTTGAAGGTTAGTATAACTTTAACTCACGGTTTTTTTCACGAGCTGTAAATAAATAGTTGCCACTATTAAATATCCAACCCTCGTGTTTCCTTCCTCAGCGACTTGTATTTTTGTATTCATGAATTCCCCTCAATTTTTTTGTACTTCCTTCTTTCAACGATCAACTGAAGTCAATCATGTCCTTTTCTCTTCAACTGCACTGCTTACAGAGCTATTCGTTACTGTTGTATCTATAGCCTTAGAGAACTTCAAGTGTGTCTCGCCATCCCTTCCTACTTCTGTATCCCACTTCCTTGCGTATTGATTCTTCCTAACTAGTCTCTTGAACTTGAGCTTACTCTTCATCGCTCCCAAACTGTTATCTGAGTCTATATCTGCTCCTGTGCACACCTTACAGTGCAGTAGCTGACTTCGGAATCTCCGTCTGACCATGAGGTGATCTAATTGATATCTTCCGGTAGTTCCTGGGCTTTTCCAAGCATACCTCCACCTCTGGCGATTTAGTCCTCCTGACAGTCATTTGCGTTTCTATTTCTATTTCTTTACATTGTACATGTAGACATTTCACCTTAGCTTCCCTGCAATTACAATTTATTTCATTCCTAAGCGATTTGTACTTCTGTACTAATCCGTTTCCCCGAACATTCATATACTTCCTTCTTTCGTCGATCAACTGAAGTAATGCTTCTCTCGCCGGCTGGAGTGGCCGTGCGGTTCTAGGTGCTGCAGTCTGGAACCGAGCGACCGCAACGGGCGCAGGTTCGAATCCTGCCTCGGACATGGATGTGTGTGATGTCCTTAGGTTAGTTAGGTTTAATTAGTTCTAAATTCTAGGCGACTGATGACCTCAGAAGTTAAGTCGCATAGTGCTCAGAGCCATCTGAACGAAGCCAATTTTTCTTACCCTGGTTTCTACGCAATTACCTTCTTTGGTACCAAGCCCATATTCTCCCGAACCCTTTCTTCAGCTTCTTCCCCTACAACCACATTCCAATCCCCTTGGCTATTAGATTTTCATTTCCCTTTACCTACTGAATTACGCGTTCAACATCTCATATACTTTCTCTATGTCTTCATCTTCCGCTTGCGTTGTCTGCATGAATACCTGAACTATCGTTGTCGGTGTTGGTGTGCTGTCGAGTCTGATAAGTACAACCCTGTCACTGAAATGTTCACAGCAACACACACTCTGCTCTGTCTTCCTATTCATAACGAATCCTACTCCCTTATATTATTTTCTTGTGCTATTGATATTACTCTACACTCATCTGACTATATAACCCCCACTATATCTAGACTGAGCCTTTGGATTCTTCTTTTCACATTTTCTTGCTTCCCTACTATGTTGAAACTGCTGATATTCCACGTCCTGGCTCGTACAACGCTATCCTGTAGTTGATTATTCTATATTTTTGTAATCGTCGCGGTCTCCTTGGCAGCCCCTCCCAGAGATCCGAATGGGGGACTATTCCGGAATCTTTTGCCAATGGAGAAAGCATCCTGAAACTTTTTCAATTACAAGCCACATGTCCCGTGGATACAAATTATGTGTGTTTAATGCAGTGGTTTCCATTGCCTTCTGCACACTCATGCCACTGAACACAGTAAATTCTTCCGCCTTCAGAGGCAGTTTCCCTTGTCCGCTCCTCCTCCCTCTTGACGAGGCCGTTGGCGGAATGAGGGGGTCTTCTTAAGCTGTAAGTGTTCGGCCACGATGCCTGATGATTCTCATTCAAACTTTAAGTCGTGGCGTAGTAAGAATCCGGGATCGAGAATGTTTTGGTTACTAACTATAGACTCTACCCCGAGAACAATGGTCTTACCTCTGGCAGCATTGAAATATTCATTGTGCGTCTACTTCACAACCATTAGAATCTATTTATGGTGACTGTAAAAAAATTTTGCCTTGCCTCCTTTAAAACAGCACACGGAGATTTTCATCGCAAGGAAACCGCGCAAGACAAAGAAAGAAGTCGTGATCGACTTAACCAGAGAACCGTGAAATGCCGCTAGACTTGGGATAGGCGGATTGGTGTAAAGCTTCGCATTTTTAATTGTGGTAGGGTGTTATGGGACCAAACTGCTGAGGTTATCGGTCTCTAAGCTTGAGCACTACACAGTCTAACTTATACTAACTTACGCTAAGTACAACACACACACCCATGTCCGAGGGAGGACTCGAACCTCCTAGGCAGAAAGCTTCGCATTGAGCTGTAGGTTATGGGTGCAGCACAAGTTTACATAGGGGGGGGGGGGGGGGGGGGGATTTGCACGAAGCGCCAAGAAGGCCATCCTCTGAGCTGTACAAAATCCGCCGCTGACTTAACTGGAGCCCTTCCCTCCACGCGTATGCGTCATTAAGTTCTTATCTCGCTACAGCGCGCATGGTACTGTCAATTTCACGGCCGGAACTCAGCCCCCCTCCCCACTCTCGCCATTTTCCTCCTACACTCTAGGATATAGTTTATTGATTGGAAAGCTGTTAAAGGTGCGAGCTCCAGGTTTACCGCCTTCTTTATTCGACAATAAGGAGTACCTCTTTCTCTAGACATGTGCTGATGCTCCTTTCCCTAGCTCCTTTATTCTATTTTATTTTGGGCGAGGGACGCCCAGCACGGTTTGTAACTTTCGGATATGTCACTGCAAACTCGGGGCTGTATTTTCTTGCTAAACTGTAGCTGGAATTAATTTTTCACATTGTATTGTTCTGTGTACTTCCTGATAAGTTTAAGCATGTACCAGCCGGAGGTCGAATTTGTGACCTTGTTTTTCGTAGCCATTGCCCTTGCCTACTAATTTGTCTAGGCCCTAACCACTACCCGTTGCCACAGCTACAATTTTCGCTGCATCTGTTTTTCCTACTTTATTATCCAAGAAAAGTAAAGTTTCGGGTTCAAACTCTGCTCGAGAATGTACGAGGGCTTGTTGAAACGTAGAACTTCCCATATTTTTAAAAGTTAAATCTCTTTGGTCTTCATTCCTACATATTTATTTCTCAAACTAGTCACCGTTGCGATGAACAGATTTCTCCCAATGAGAGAGCAGTTTCTTGATACGGTGACTACACAATGTTTATTGACAAAACCACAACGTCACCTCTCTCACTGCCAAAGTGAAGTCCTCGAGCTGTTCTTCAAGTTCTGGAAACAGATGAAAATCAGGTGGGCCCCTGTCGGGACTGTATAGAATATGATCGAAGACAGTGAATCAAAGGCGTTTGATTTTTGCAGATGTCGCAGTTTTTCGTGTGTCCTCTGGCGTTTTTAAGCACGAAGAGGGGGTTACCCACATGTGCCGACGAACTCTTAGAATTCGAAACTCGATTACATCACGTTATTTTCTCGTGTAACGACATGATTACGTTTCACACAGACATGTTACACACTGCTGTTCGGATCCCTCTAGTGGAAGAAGGCTGCAAATATGTGAACATGTAGAACAAATGCGTAGAATGTTAATAATGTTTGCTTCAAAAAAATTACGAGTAATTACATAAAACTTCCTAAGGCATTACTTTTGGGAACGTAATCTTAATTTCAAAATGTTAAGGCAGGCAGGTTGTCGTAAGTCAGTATGTCTTGCAGTTAACCACCCAGGGCATGGCTGCAAAGGAGTGTTACTTACATATTTCTTTATTTTTTGTAATTATTGCCTGTTATCTGGAAAGCTAAAATAGGCCATACAGGTCACATTTCCTTGGACAGAAATAAATTTATATTTGAACAATTTTTTCTGATATCTAATTTTTTAAATACTACAGCAACTTCTACTGATACTAATCTAGAGTGATACCCTTAACCAATTACCTAACTACTAATACTGCTATAAGCTCTACAGAATCTGTTCTCTGTAAATTTATTTTGGTGCGTTTAACATGTAGATGTATGTTTCCGCCACTGGACCCGCGCTCATACCACCGCGGTCAGCAGCCATTGTC
Organism: Schistocerca piceifrons; assembly: GCF_021461385.2. NCBI lineage: Eukaryota > Metazoa > Arthropoda > Insecta > Orthoptera > Acrididae > Schistocerca > Schistocerca piceifrons. The sequence continues at coordinate 394,179,857 of NC_060144.1, read as the reverse complement.
TGTTGAATTCCTTGGGCCTCGGACAGCACGTCAGCAGCGTTTCCTTTTCAGCAAGCAGTTCCACCAATCACCGTTAAGTCTAGAAGTTCACACTTCCGTGGTCACTTGCACCAACACAGTGTAGATTTTTGGGAAACAATTTCATTCGGTGGTCTGCGATCTCAGTCATCCTCTCTTCATCTGCAGAGTCTGTTGCCTAGCCCGCATGGCTGCATGCTGACCCTGCGCCTTCCTGGATACTGAGGCTGCAGTATCGTCCAAGATGCATCAGGTCGACAGGCTTCTTAATGCAGAATGGGCAACCAACATCCTTAATACCTGACGTTCATTAACATCTTGATTGAGCGCACACTTCAGCAACATCTGTTCTTGGTGTGCTCACACTGCCACAGGTATCATTCATCTGTCTTTTGATTTTGTATTGACAAGTAGCATACGGGCCATGGCCAGTCAGGTACTGCATCAGTCCACTCAATGTGTTAAAATATGTCATGTTAAATATCTCGGTGATGTTACAGAGAAAGTACACTACTGGCAGTTAAAATTGCTATACTAAAAAGAAATGGAGATGATAAACGGGTATACATTGGACAAATATATTATACTACAATTGACATGTGAATACATTTTCACTTAATTTGGGTGCATAGATCCTGAGAAATCAGTACCCAGAATAACCACCTCTGGCCGTAATAACAGCCTTGATACGCCTGGACATTGAGTCAAACACAGCTTGGATGGCGTGTACAGGTACAGCTGCTCATGCAGCTTCAACACAATACCACAGCTCATCAAGAGTAGTGACTGGCGTATTGTGACGAGCCAAATGCTCGGCCACCATTGACAAGACTTTTCAGTTGGTGAGAGATCTGGAGAATGTGCTGGCCAGGGCAGCAGTCGAACATTTTCTGTATCCAGAAAGTCCCGTACAGGACCTGCAACATGCGGTCGTGCATTATCCTGCTGAAATGTAGGGTTTCGCAGGGATAGAATGAAGGGTAGAGCCACGGGTCGTAACACATCTGAAATGTAACGTCCACTGTTTAAAGTGCCGTCAAGGTGAACAAGAGGTGCCCGAGACGTGTAACCAATGGCACCCCATACCATCACGCCGGGAGATACGCCAGAATGACGATGACGAATACACGCCTCCAATGTGCGTTGACCGCGATGTCGCCAAACACGTATGCGACCATCATGATGCTGTAAACAGAAACTGGATTCATCCGAAAAAATGACGTTTTGCCATTCGTGCACCCAGGTTCGTCGTTGAGTAAACCATCGCGGGCGCTCCTGTCTGTGTTGCAGCGTCAAGGGTAACCGCAGCCATGATAGTCCATGCTGCTGCAAATGTCGTCGAACTGTTCGTGCAGATGGTTGTTGTCTTGAAATCGGCGCCATCTGATCGAGACGTGGCTCCACTCTCCGTTACAGCTATGCGGATAAGATGCCTGTCATCTCGACTGCTAGTGATACAAGGCCGTTGGGATCCAGCACGGCGTTCCGTATTACCCTCCTGAACCCACCGATTCCATATTCTGCTAACAGTCATTGGATCTCGACCAACGCGAACAGCAATGTCGCGATACGATAAACCGCAATAGCGATAGGCTACAATCCGACCTTTATCAAAGTCGGAAACGTGATGGTACGCTTTTCTCCTCCTTACACGAGGCATCACAACAACGTTTCCAAGCAACGCCGGTCAACTGCTGTTTGTGTAGGAGAAAGCGGTTGGAAACTTTCCTCATGTCAGCACGTTGTAGGTGTCGCCACCGGCGCCAACCTTGTGTGAATGCTCTGAAAAGCTAAGCATTTGCATATCACAGCATCTTTTTCCTGTCGATTAAATTTCGTGTCTGCAGCACATCATCTTCGTGGTGGAGCAATTTTAATGGCCATTAGTGTAGTATGTTCTCCTGCCAGTTGCCGAAGTGTCCCACTCATTTTGCCATTTGTAATATGCGATTATTTATCACTAGTGTACTTTTTTCATAACAGGTATAGTAGTGGAGTTGATACCGGGAAGGTGGCCAATCTTCCCCGTGACGCAGGCACCCTCGGCTACTACTGAGGCGAGCTGCTGTCGGTAGCAGGCCGCCAGGGGAACGGCGATACGCGGGTGATGGCCGCCGCCGGCGAAGAGCTGCCGCTAACACGGCGCCAGGGGTACCGGAGCGGGAACGGAGGCAGTGGCGCGTGTCGGACGGACGGCGCGCAGCCTGAGGCGATGACCGTGCGCCGCTGCCCGGCCTCAACCCCGGATACTGGAATACACGGCAATGATCGCGAGGTGTATGCGCAGCAGCGAGCCCCGTCTCTGACGTCACTGTGAACCCAGCCAGCACTCACATGTCCGTAGCTCGCAACTGCCATTATGTATTCTGTTGTACGAGGGTCACTCCAAAAACACTGCACACTATTTTCTTTTAAATCCATCTTTTATTCTACGTGTTTGAAAGTTTCATAGTGTGTAGATACATCCTTTAGGAACAATATTTTCATTTCTCCACATAATTTCCATCCCTCTCAACTGCCTTACGCCATCTTGGAACCAGCGCCTGTATACCCGCACGATAAAATTCTGGAACAACCTGTTGGAGCCACTGTTTGGCAGCGTGCACGAGGGAGTCATCATCTTCAAACCTTGTTCCACGAAGAGAGTCTTTCAGTTTCCCAAAGATATGATAATTACATGGAGCCAGGTCATGACTGTAAGGCGGGTGTTTCAGTGTTATCCATACGAGTTTTGTGATCGCTTCCATTGTTTTTGACTGACATGTGGCCGTGCATTGTCGTGCAACAGCAAAACATCCTGCTTTTGCCGATGTGGTCGAACACGGCTCAGTCGAGCTGGAAGTTTCTTCAGTGTCGTCACGTATGCATCAGAATTTATGGTGGTTCCACTTGGCATGATGTCCACAATCAAGAATCCTTCGGAATCGTAGCCATAAGTTTTCCAGCAGAAGGTGTGGTTTAGCATTTTTTTTTCCTTGGGTGAATTTGTATGATGGCACTCCATTGATTGCCTCTGCGTCCCTGGTGAAAAATGATGGAGCCATGTTTCATCATCTGTCACAATCCTTCCAAGACATTCATCTACACCATTCTCGTACTGTTTCAAAAGTACGCTGCATAACATTTTTCGTGTTTCCTTGAGAGCCACTGTCAACATCCTGGGAACCCACCTGGCACAAACATTTTTAACGCCAACACTCTCAGTATTCTGCAAACACTTCCTTCCCCTCTCCCAACTTAGTGTGACAATTCGTTTACTGTGATGCGTCTGTCAGCAGTCACCAATTCGTTAACTCTCTGCACGTTGTCTGGAGTGTGTGCAGTACGAGGCCTGCCGCCGCGAGGACAATCCTCATTACTGCCGTGCCCGCTATCATCACGTAACCTGCTTGCCCACCGACTAACGGTACTGCGATCGACAGCAGCATCTCCATACACCTTTTTCAACTTCTTGTGGATGTTTCGCACTGTATCGTTTTCACAGCACAGGAATTCTATGACAACACGTTGCTTCTGACGAACGTCAAGTGTAGCAGCCATCTTAAGACATGTTGTGACGGCGCAACCCACGGGAACTGGTTGAACTAAGTTCGAAAACAAGCAGGAAGGATGTATCTACACACTGTAAAAGTTTCACACATGCATAAAGGAAACTGTATTTTTACAAAAATTGTGTGCATTTCTTTTGGAGTGACCCTCGTAATTGAGGTTAGCAGCGAAAACAAGGTTTTTATCAGTGACTGGCGACTAAATTCAGAGTTTCGCAGAAATTATCAGGGTATTAAGGGACCTCTATGTATGTTTTGAAGTGGACTAACAATGTTTTACTGCGCGATCACCAGTTGCACTAACCGCAGCAGACAATTAAGTAAGTTAGGAAACAAGTATCATTTACACTGATAAGCCAGAACATTATGACCACTTCCCACTGCGACGTTGAATGCCACCTAGCGGAGTTGCGGGCACGTGACGCGTAAAAAGAGCAGCTAAGCGCGGCAGAGAGAAGTTATGGGCTGCGAATGTGGAAACCCATTGAGATAAGCTACTTCGACAAAGGGCAAATTATTATTACGTTCAGCCTGTGAACAAGTATCTCTAAAATGTTCACGTTTTACTGTTGTGAGCATCTACGGAAAGAGGCAGGGCAACAGTGAAACTACGACTAAATGATTGGAAATCCACCACTCTTCACACGACGTGGGGTTCGGAGGCTTGTCTGAACTGAAAAGTAGGATAAACCATGATCTGTGGCATCTCTGCAGATTGAGCGCAATGCTTCTGCACATACAACTGTTTGGCAGCACACTGTTCATCGTACATAGTCGATAACATGGAGCACCGCAGCAATGAAATTTTGACCAAAAGACATCGTCAGTAACGATTGCAGAGGACACGGGACTATCGGAATTCGACCTTCGATAAGTGTAAATGTGTCGACTCTTCATGTGAATCAGATTTTTGCTACACAAGGTCAATGGTCGTCTCCACAAACGCCGTTATCGAGGTGAACGGCGGGTCGAAACGTGCAGCGTTCTGCGAATGCAAGCTATGGGAATGGTTGTATGCTACGGGAGACGTCCTTCTGCCCATGCATGAGACCTGTGGTAACAATCGGAGACACGCAGACAGCTGCGAAGCGCCTTACATCCATTCATGCTTGATGACATCCCCGACGGCGATGTCATCTTTCATCATGTGTCTCGGAGTCAGAACCGTGCTATACTGAACTCACGTAGATGTCTCTGTGACCATATTCGACTGAAGTAAATTCTATGGAAACCATTTGGGTCGCATATCTCCACAAATCTACCAACAAACTATCGGATCCCTGATACGCAGAATCAGTGACGATTTCGTTTCAAAGACGGACAAACAAGCTATTAAGCCGGTGGCCATAATATTTTGGCTTATCAAGGAATTTCCTATAAACAAGGCCGAAAAGAAAGTGAATAAATGTTTCCAGTTGCTCAATACATTTCACTAATCCGAATTATCAAACGGATTTGAAAAGTGAACCGTCGAATAGTCCTTAGAAACGAAAGTTGAGAATTGATGCTGTTCGAAATCTGACTCCACCATCCTTCGGTGCTGATTTAGGGCGTAGTAACGAGGCTCATAATGAGAGAAACATTCTGTCACGGAAACGGAGCTACAATAAAGAAATAGAAGATATTTTACGGGTAAATATATTACCAACTAATGAAGAAATTACCACTAGGAAAAACATTAACTGTGACAACAGACACTGCTGTAAATGCGACAGTGCGTGCTTACACCAACAAATAAATATCGTGGAAACAGAAATAAAGGACATAGGGAAAAAGAATGTATATTTACAGCATCATATTTCTCGATAAAGGGCTGAGATATATGAAATTAAAACATGATCAAAAAGTGATTCGGAGCTCTTTTTCTGTCAGCAACAAGTGGTTTTGAAAGAACGGTGTGCTAACTGGTCTTCTGAAGATATTACAAAGCCTGCAACATTACACCGCCTATCTTACAAAGCTCCAGCGTAGGTTGTGCTGAGAAATAATTGTTAAAAAAATCTTCGGTACATTGAGCCGTTTCCGATTTAACTGGCATTGAAGTTAGCCAATCAGGTCGTTGTCCATGCAACTTCAAGCAGCCTGCCAAAGGCGGTGTTTCCGAGCGTGTTCTTCATGCTGTTAGCTGAAACCGAAAAAAAATCTGAGGAAACCATCGGATGGTGCCGAGTTCAAGCCTTTCCATTGTCCAATGTCCAAATTTTGTATCGCTCTCTTATTCATCTTGAGAAAACCAAACGGTGCACACATCTGGCATCACTGTCTATGACACGTTGCTTGAATTTGTGCACGTAATGACCTGACTGACTAACTTAAATTCTAATCAAATTGGAAACTGTTTTCTCCTCACGATCATTTTTCATCACAACCTACCATACAACCGCGTTATAAGCTTCTGAGACCGATTATTGCTACCCCTTGTATACGAGCCTACGCAATGCCGCAATTAGGCAGTGTTTATACAAGTCTCGTCGGCGAATGTTTCCGAAGTGGCAGTGATCCTGGCGTCTTAGTCATAAGCCGACCCTAGTGGCCAAGCGGTTCTAGGCGCTGCAGTCTGGAACCGCGCGACCGCTACGGTCGTTGGTTCGAATCCTGCCTCGGGCATATATGTGTGTGGTGTCCTTGGGTTAGTTGGGTTTAAGTAGTTCTAAGTTCTAGGGGACTGATGACCTCAGAAGTTAAGTCCCATAGTGCTCAGAGCCATTTTCTTAGTCATAAAAGGACCATAGGTGTCGGATGTAGTCACTGGGCAATCACAACGTCATCTGCCCTAACTTTCCCATCATGTTAGACCATCCAGAGGCTTTGCCGGTGTTGTAATGCGTAGCAACTTGTCCTTTTCAGAGGCCCTGTGAGTCGTCTTGTGCAATGTCAGCTTACTGAATAAATGTTTTTGTGTCAGGACGCATAGTAACTGAGTCATCTTGCAATACCCTCTGTCGTAGCACATGTCGATACAACCTCACAGCACATGAGGACTGGTGATAGAATTACAAGTTTCTGTCCAACGCCAATAGCGGTCGTGCGGGATGCGGCGAACTCAATGGAGCACAGCCGCTGAGCCATGCCTCCAGTGGCTCTGGGATACGAAGCCAACTGCCGCCACGATATTGGATGGTCCCTTACCCTTGAAGCGTCTTCTTTGAGAAATCGCAAACTGGTCTCTATCGCTTGCTGCATTAATTGGAGTCTTCGTTCGCTTGGGGAAATACAAGTTAAGTACATCTTCTTTTTACTGTGATTAACTTGTTCGATAATCATTTCTGCTCCTGTCCAGCTTCCCTACAGCGACAGTTGCCACACAACCTGTTGCCCACTTCTCATTGGCATTGTCGTCCACAAAAACCTCCTTATGACGCCAGTTTGCTCAGCTGGTCACAAGAGCAGTCTACTGAACGGGGCGAAGAAGTTTTTCAGCAAAAAGTTGTTACCACTAACGCTTTTGGTTTAAAACGACCCCGAAGACAGTTCACGTTGGGTATACTTTAAAAATACACAAAAATTACAATCGATGCGAGTAATGGATACAGCTGAGTTTCATTTTAGGTCACCCTGAAGTGCTGGGAAACCTGACCACATCAATGGACTAGGTCGGTAACGCACACCTGTACAGAGGTGGTTAGCCCGTAGTTAGGTGGTTTGCCTCCTAGTGGTGGAAGATATTTTCATCACAACTACTTAACCTTCAAGACAAGGATAGCTGGTGCCAAAATTTTCTGATCATCAGGCCTCACTTTAAAGTCCTAGATTAAATTCCATACCTCCCCGCAGCATCCCTTATAAGGAGGGAATGTGAGAGGACGTTCAGCTTGGTGGTCCAATTGATAATATGAGAGATGTGCAGGAGATAACGATCTACTTTCCATTAGCACATAGACAAGGTATCACACTATATACCCGTCCATTACAGTCATGTCACTTAACAGATACATTAACGACATAGCTCTCACACTGGGACAAAAGAGGTCATCTTGCTAGGGGGCAAGAAATCATTTTCTCATTCGGCAGCTGAGCCATCCCTCAGGTTCTACTAGCAACCATTGCTGCAGGGCACATTCTTCTTATTAGTGAACGAGCAAAATTTGTCTCAAGCGTCTTTATGTTCTAAAAGCGGTAAAGGTGGTCATAGCTTTCATGTTTCTTTTTACCACTATGCTCAACTGTCCTCTTGTATAATGTGTTTGACTTATTAACGTATAAATTTTTGTTGTTTAGAGCTAGTAGATCCTAGAGGTAACATCTTTGGCCAGTAACAGAAAGTCATGAACACTGGATTCAATTCAAGCCTGTGATAAAATTTTGAATAAATATGATCAGCAGAGGTGGCAGAAAGCTTCCAATATAAAGAATCACCCTCACTCTGCCAACCACCTTCTCAAACAGGACGGTGGGGCAGATGGAAACTGAACCCATCCCTTTGCCGTTGAAGTAGAAACTACCGCTAAAGGGCGTAAGAATTACCAATGAAGAGCAGCATGAGAATCCGGGAGGCAATGGAAGGCACTGGTTTTAAGACACATAATACGTGTCCACAGGGCAGGTGGTCTATAACGAAAAAGTGACTTGATGATCTCTCCGTTCCAAAATGATTCAGGCTCAGTCCCCCATTCGCATATCGGGGAGGACACTGTGAAGAGGGAAGAGACATTGAGGAAAAAATGGAAATCCAACGGAAGGGTAACATACTATGAATAGGAGTGTGGGCCAACAGAAGTTAGAACTAGTAGAAAAGTAAAATCTGATAATGGAAATGTAAAGGCTCAATATGGATATGGTGGAGGTCGGCGATTCGAAATGGAAAGAAATAACGTTTGCTTCAAATGGCTCTGAGCACTATGCGACTTAGCTTCTGATGTCATCAGTCGCCTAGAACTTAGAACTAATTAAACCTAACTAACCTAAGGACATCACACACATCCATGCCCGAGGCAGGATTCGAACCTGCTACCGTAGCGGTCGCTCGGCTCCAGATTGCAGCGCCTAGAACCGCACGGCCACTCCGGCCGGCGAACTAACGTTTCTCGGTCTCACTTGTATAGGGTCATGTCAGCATGAGCAGAAAATGATGTAACTGGAGTAGAATCGTTGTGAATAGGAAAGTAGGTTAGAGAGTGAGAGTATGAAAGGGTTGTTCTCGTCACTTTCAACAGCAAAAACAACACCAACAACAACTGTTCTGGTGTATATACAGAAATTCAAAAGAATAAAAGACAGAGAAAGTAAACGGAAAATTCCATTTCTAATGGACATTAACAATCTGATAATAGTGAAGTCTTAGAACACCGTAGCAAGGGAGAAAATATAAGAGTTCCTGGAAAATATAAATTAGTAAATGGCTAGGAGAAACGGAGTAATGAGTTCTAGAATGAATTAGAGCCAGTGACAGCGAATACACAGTTAAAGAATCACAAGAAGAAAAGGTATACTGGGGAAAGGACAGGTGACATGAGAAGATTTCAATTGCATTTCATAATGCTCAGACTGAGTACGACATCGGATAGTGGTATGCGACGGGTATTATGACGATATGGATAAAAAGTTGTGATGTTCTGGATTAGACCAACATTTGAAACGTGACGAATAATTAATGGAGAATTTACAGTTGTGACTATCTCGTTGATTCCACAGAATAACTGTTCAGTTATCATCTTACTCATGAGCCACACCTGAATCTGTACGAATAATAAAATGTTACAGTTTATAGGACCTCTGAATGCATTATTACATCAGGACTAAACATTGCATGTGTTACGTTAACCTTAAAAAAAATCCAAAGTTCAAATAATGCAGCCAGAAATTTCTGTCGAAAGTAATGTTCGCTGCATACAGTATTTTAAATTTTAACAAATCTGAGATGATTAGATCAGAGTAATATTCATCACAAGTTAATAATGAACAGTATCTCATGTTTGCATAAACTTTTGGAAAACAATGATCCCTTAATGGAAATTTAACATTAAAGTTCCACAATTGCTAATTAATTAAATCCCAAGAGCACATCATTTGCATAGTAAAGTAATTAGAGTTCAGAATGTTTCACGTGACGTGAAATATTCGAAGTTCCCTAGATGGAAACATTTCAGTGTATTAGCTAGCAACACGTGGGAATTCCAAGGCTGAATACTTACAATAGTTCCATTCTCGCATACTCGAGAGGCGACTTACTGCTACTCATGCATACTTCGTGCTCCAGATCTAAAACCGGCCCACCAAACGAATGCCAACCAAGGAGCCCCAGACCAAGCATCTGCCGTTAGGGGAATCCTCACTTTGACACGAGTCAAACACACCCAGATCCCATTTCCGCAACATATTTAAAAACTATAAATTTAATGAAACTTCGTGGAAGATTAAAATTATGTGCCGGACCGAGACGCGAACTCGAAGTCGTGCTTGGGTAGCGCTGTTGGTAGAGACCTTACTCGCGAAAGACAAATGTCCCGAGTTCGAGTCTCGGCCCTGCACTCTGTTTTAGTCTGCCACGAAGTTTCATATCAGTGCACACTCCGCTGCAAATTTATAAATTTAGTGTTCTATACACGTATTATATATGAATTAGCACCGTACGTATCCACAGATTTTTATTGGTGCTCTTAAGTTTTGTCTGAATAGATTGTTCACGATTAACTATTTTGTGTCAGATAAACACTCTTTTGCATCGTTCTGTTACTAATACATATAACAGATTGAACTAAGTACATTACACTCCCTGTCTTCTTTTACTGAAAAATGCTGCTACTACTTTTACTGTTTCATTAATTTTTTCTGTAAGAAATTGTATTCTTGCATGCAGAATTCACATTCTAGCATGTAATTCGATATAGGTGTTATGTATGAAAAATCATATATGATAGTCCGCCAGTGCTCAATGAGCCCTGTCCATGTACAGTTATTGTAAATCGGTTAAGACTTTGATGGTGATGAAGTCCCATACTCCGTAACAGAGCATAGAGGACGATGCGGGAGACCCGCACGGTCTTACTAGGGAAGGGCCTAGAGGAGGTGGTTTGCCATTGCCTTCCTCCGCCCGTAATGGGGATGAATGACGATGATGGAAACGACACATCAATATCCAGTCATCTCGAGGCGGGTGAAAATTCCTGACCCCGCCGGGAATCAAACCCGGGACCTCGTGGTCTGGAAGCGAGAACGCTACGGCGAGACCACGAGCTGCGGACATTAAAATAGTGTGAAGCTGTAACTATTTTCATTCACGTCTTAATACATTTTGTCTTGAGAATGTATATAATTTTTTCTTGTTTGATGTATATTCTGGACAGTCAATCCAGTGGTTATCCATCCAGTTTTCACGCCAAAGGCTGGCTTTTTCCGGCCACGCAGCTAGAGCATGGGCTTACCTAACCTGCTGTCTTGGCAATTCTCACATTTAGAGTGTCCGCCAACCACAGGGGATCATAGCCAAGTATCGATGACAGTGTAGAGCTCCAGCGGTCATTGGACTCTGCTTGGTTCGGCCTACCCGCGGTCCTGCCTGTCGAAGCAGTCGTCTGTCTAGCAGTGGCTGCTCATTAAGTCACAACAGGATATATAGCCACAGCGCCGACTGTTTTTAAAGTTTCTTGTGGTAATGTCGGGGTGTAGCTTCTCTGTTTGTTGGGGCAGATATATTCTCAGGTCAGAATTATGTAACGATAAAGAGTGGTAGTCACAAAAGCATGATACACAGGCTTAAATACAAGGAAGGTAACGGCGAACAAATTATGAGTGACAAAGCTACATCATAAGGCCTCCATGAAAAACAGGTTATCTTAACACAGTAACTTCGTGGCAACATTTGCAGGGACACGTGGAAGAGAAATAACGAATGAACCAATGAAAGAGAAACATTCTAATGTCCACGTGAGAGGATAACGTCTCTTAATGGCGTTCCATGTTTACGTTCCAGGTTACTAACGCTGATTAATGTGACCATCATCTCCATCCATGACACCCGCAAGCTTGTGTGAATATCATTTCGTAATTGTTTCAAGCTGTTTTCCAGTGGTGTACCACGGAATGATAAGCTGTCGTAACACAGTTTGTGCACTGCTTGAAGGTACCACATTGCGTCCAGCGTTCTTAGCCATGGCAACAAAAGCTTCTTCAACAATTCGTGGCGCCATTGGCCGTCGGCCTCTCCCAGGAGCCATGCCAAATCTCTCGTTAATTGGAACATCCGAGTCACGTTCTTCAACTTCGTTGCGGAAAGAGGACTACCCCGTATTCCATTAATGCATCGACAATCGCGAAGACCAGCAGCATTAACCCTTTCAGGAACAAAAAAGAAACTTAATTTTATTTTTTCCTTGTTTTATTCTATTAATTTTCATAAAGTGACATAGAAAAATGTAAAAATTAAATGAAATATACATAAACTGAACACATACAGGGTGGTTTCAAATGGAGCCACTGCCCGCTAAATGTCATCACTTTTGATGATACAGTAAAAAGTAATTCCTTTCTGCAGATAAGCATAATGCTGCCTGGCAGTGACTACATGTCCATCTGCTTCTGTGGGGTTCTTTCTTTTTGCTGCAGTGCACACAGCGCCTTGACGTTTCTCATGGGCAACAACAGTTTTGATTTTTTTTGCAAATGGTTCTGACGGTGCACTGGGATGGCCGGGACTATCTTTGAAGACATTGCTGCCTACCAGGTCGGTAGCAACACGTCTTCGAAAATCCTGTAGCACTTGCTTCACCGTTATATTACATAATCGTAACAGAATAAATGCATTTCCAATAGAAATATCAACTATATACCAAAATAATCTTAGCCACCACCTTCGTGATTTCCTGTCTATTGCATAAAAACTGTTCATCATACCTGCCTTATCGACACATCCCATATTTGCATTATATGATTTCACTATTATTGGGCAAGGTATCTTTGTGATTATTCCATCCTTTTCTTTACGGCTGACTTCTTCAACACGTACAGGCAAATCAATTGTTGACAGCAACAAGACTACACGTTTGTCTTTCCATTTGATGCAGGCAATGCCGTCAGAACGAACTGACCAGTCAAACTCTCCTCTTTGCAACTCCTTGTCTGTTTTTAGCGTAGGAAGTCCTTTTCTGTGTGATCTAATTGTTCCACAGGCAAAAAGTCTGTCATCTTTTAGCTTCTGTAAAAGTGAGACACTGGTAAAAAGATCATCATTGTCATTGTCAAAATGGTCCTCACTCTCACTTTCCGAAATAATTTGAGATAAAACAGGGGTTTTCATTCGCAAATCCAAGTCACTGTCTTCAGCTAGCACATCACCTTCACTGTCATAGCTGGTGTCAATGTGGGAGTCGGGATCTGAAGAAATATCTGCGAAAAGGCACTCCAGAATTTCCTCATCCTTTAGTCTGTGAGAATACATCACGTGAAACTGGAAAAAAAATTCGTCACACCTGCTAATGCTGCCGTTACAGGAGCAGTGGTTTCAAATGGAACCACCACAACATTCGCGGAAATAAATGCATTATTTTGGTTATTATTGCTGTAAATATAGTATTAATGTAAACAGAACAGTATTCTGCATTTAATACATGCATGAAAGTTACCTAATACAGAAGAATACAGTCACAATTGGAGAACAAAGACGTTCGCACAAAGCTTTCAAAAATGGCTGTCCAACTCGCCTCACTACTTGCAAATATTTGCTGAATTTGAAGCGGTTCCAGTGACAGCCGCTAGAGGGCAGCACCATCTAGGCTGCTAAATGGTGTCCCCAAATGTAGCTACTGCCCTTTTGCCACAAAATGAGAAAATTGTAAGTGGTTTCAAACGGAACCACTTCCCCTGAAAGGGTTAAAGCTGTTGTTTTGATAAGAATGCTTCATCGGAAAAGCCCCATTCGCCTTATCCAGACCCTTGTTGACCGTCAGCTACTATAATGCACATTGATGCAAGGATGGATGCATATGAGTTAGAATCGTCAAAATCGAAAGCAGCTTCATGGGCACACTAAAACTATACCTCGAACATAAACCCCAGTTACCATTATACGTATAATCGAAAAATTGTATATATAAACGAATATAAAGCAAAATAAGCAAATTAGGGCTGATGTCTAGGCAAAAGGCCCAGTGCAAAACAAGCTGGACAGATTCATCAAATTGAGACCTCGGGTAACTAAAGTCGTCACAACCTCGTAACAGTAACACCTTTTCATATATTCCATTTGGATATTACGCACATACACACACACACACACACACACACACACACACACACACACACACACACAAACACACACACACACGTTATTGAACATAATCAGAATTACACACACCAAGGAATGGTGTTTTACCTACACACCCTTTCTTTCCACGCAAATTTCATCCCATTCTACGGCCTTCGTCTAGCATGAAACAAGGGCGTGTAAGCCCTCTCGATACCAATCATTTTCCGAGTGGCGGAGCGATGTTGTACAATAGGCTATTTACACGTATTGCGACAGAAAATTGTCCTATAACACTGCGTTGGGGTACGCCCGAAGTTACTTTTACGTCTAAGTTTTCGCAACGTTAAGAACGACATGCTGTGTTCTGCTTGCTAGTAGCTCTTCAGTCACGTAGCTAGGTGATATTCCGTACGCTCCTACTCTATTCACTAGGCTATACTGCCGAATTGTACTGAACGCCTTCTAGAAGTCTAAGATCACGGTTCAAACTGGTCACCGGTTATCAGCTGACTTTTGGGTCTCGCGGACGAACAGAGTGAGCTGGGCTTAGCACCCATCAACGTAAAGAGGAACCCTTTTCTGGCGACTGCACAAGAACATGATGGTACGATGACATTACACTTAATTGATACAGTTACCTAATGGAGGACTGCTTCATCCCGTTACATGGAGACGTCAAAGACACTGTAGACCGTTTAGAAGTTACACGCTTCACTGCAAGAGCTGGAAAAAGCAACTAAACGATTGACGACTTGTTCGCTGCATGTGGAAATTGGACGAATGAGCAACTACCTCAGTAACTGAAAATAAAGGAAGGCGTCGTATAAATAAATCTGACTTTTGTGGTAAATTTTCTGATTTATCATTTGGAAGCCACGTGTGGAGGGGAGTAATCCGATGACATACTCTTCTTGGAACGTTCACAATAGAAATAACGACAGTAGGCCTCTACATGTTCCACGACGTCTGTCTTGAACCGCCGACCACAGGAGGTCGTTGGATATCTGCCTTTACCAAACAAACCCGTGACATAACGCGCCTCTCCGCACTGGAATATTGTTGCGGAAATAAACTCTGCCAGTTTACGTACTCCCTGAGCGTACTACCTACCCAGAAATTTGACTCATTCCACTTGATTTGGTTGTTGGGAAGGGAGTGGATGTCAAATTTAGGTTTCATGTTTAACATTTAATTCATTTATAAATTATGGCCTATCATATAACACACTATGTGATCAAAAGTATCCGGACACCCACAAAAACATACTTTATTCATATTAGGTGCATTGTGCTGCCACCTGCTGCCAGGTACTCCATATCAGCGACTTCATTAGTCACGAGACATCGTGAGAGAGCAGAATGGGGCGCTCCGAACGTGGTCAGGTGATTGGATGTCTCTTGTGTTATACATCTGTACGCGAGATTTCCACACTCCTAAACATCCCTAAGCCCAATCTTTCCGATGTGATAATAAAGTGGAAACGTGAAGGGGCGCGTACAGCACGAAAGCGTACAGGCCGACTTGTCTGTTGACTGACAGAGACCACCGACAGTTGAAGAGGGTCGTAATGTCTAATAGGCAGACATCTATCCAGACCATCACACAGAAATTCCAAACTGTATCAGAATCCACTGCAAATACTTTGACAGTTAGGCGGGAGGTGGGAAAACTTCAATTTCATGGTCGAGCAGCCGCTAATAAGCCACACATCACGCCGGTAATTGCCAAACGACGCCTCGCTTGGTGTAAGGAGCATAACATTGGGCGACTGAAGAGTGAAAAACCGTTGTGTGGAGTGACGAATCACGGAACAGAATGCCGCGATCTGATGACGTGATGGGGGTTTGGCGAGTTCCGGATGAACGTTATTTGCCAGTTTGTGTAGTGCCAACAGTAAAATTCGGAAGTGGTGGTGTTAGAGTGTGGTCGTGTTTCTCATGGTGGTGGCTTGCATCCCGTGTTGTTTTGTGTGACACTAACACAGCACAGGCCTGTACTGATGTTTTAAGCAACTTTTTGCTTCGCACTGTTGAAGAGCAATTCGCGGATGGCCAACACGATCGAGCACCTGATCATAACACACGGCCTTTGGCGGAGTGGTTACACGACAATTACATCCCTGTAATGGACCGCCTGCACAGAGTCCTTACCTAAATCCTATAGATCACCTTTGGGAAGTTTTGTAACGCCGACTTCGTGCCAGATCTCCCCGACTGACATCAATACCTCACCTCAGTGCAGCAGTCCGTGAAGAATGGGCTGCCATTTCCCAACAAACCTTAAAGCACCTCATTGAACGTATTCCTGCGAGAGTGGAAGTTATCATCAAGGCTAAGGATGGGGCAACACCATACTGAATTCCAGCATTACCGTTAGGGAGCGCCACGAACTTGTCAGTAATTTCAGCCAGGTGTCCGGATACTTTTGATCACATAGTGTATGTGAGTGCTTGATGGATCCTTTGAAGAAAAAATTCGATTCTTTAATAAAGGGAAGAGGCCAAATCGATCAATTTTATACAGCGTGTGGTTGCGCTTCTACTGGATGAAGATGTCTTATGCAGGGTGTTACAAAAAGGTACGGCCAAACTTTCAGGAAACATTCCTCACACCAAAGAAAGAAAATATGTTATGTGGACATGTGTTCGGAAATGATTACTTCCCATGTTAGAGATCATTTTATTACTTCTCTTCAAATCACATTAATCATGGAATGGAAACACACAGCAACAGAACGTACCAGCGTGACATCAAATACTTTGTTACAGGAAATGTTCAAAATATCCTCCGTTAGCGAGGATACATGCATCCACCCTCCGTCGCATGGAATCCCTGATGCGCCGATGCAGCCCTGGAGAATGGCGTATTGTATCACAGCCGTCCACAATACGAGCACGAAGAGTCTCTACATTTGGTACCGGGGTTGTGTAGACAAGTGCTTTCAAATGCCCCCAAAAATGAAAGTCAAGAGGGTTGAGGTCAGGAGAGCGTGGAGGCCATGGAATTGGTCCGCCTCTACCAATCCATCGGTCACCGAATCTGTTGTTGAGAAGCGTACGAACACTTCGACTGAAATGTGCAGGAGCTCCATCGTGCATGAACCACATGTTGTGTCGTACTTGTAAAGGCACATGTTCTAGCAGCACAGGTAGAGTATCCCGTATGAAATCATGATAACGTGCTCCATTGAGCCTAGGTGGAAGAACATGGGGCCCAATCAAGACATCACCAACAATGCCTGCCCAAACGTTCACAGAACATTTGTGTTAATGACATGATTGCACAATTGCGTGCGGATTCTCGTCAGCCCACACATAGTGATTGTGAAAATTTACAATTTTATCACGTTGGAGTGAAGCCTCATCCGTAAAGAGAACATTTGCACTGAAATGAGGATTGATACATTGTTGGATGAACCATTCGCAGAAGTGTACCCGTGGAGGCCAATCAGCTGCTGATAGTGCTTGCTCACGCTGTACATGGTACGGAAACAACTGGTTCTCCCGTAGCATTCTCCATACAGTGACGTGGTCAACGTTACCTTGTACAGCAGCAACTTCTCTGACGCTGACATTAGGGTTATCGTCAACTGCACGAAGAATTGCCTCGTCCATTGCAGGTGTCCTCGTCGTTCTAGGTCTTCCCCAGTCGCGAGTCATAGGCTGGATTGTTCCGTGCTCCCTAAGACGCCGATCAATTGCTTCGAACGTCTTCCTGTCGGGACACCTTCGTTCCGGAAATCTGTCTCGATACAAACGTACCACACCACGGCTATTGCCCCGTGCTAATGGGCATGTGCCAACTCTGCATTTGTAAACATTGCACTGACTGCAAAACCACTTTCGTGATGAACACTAACCTGTTGATGCTACGTACTTATGTGCTTGATGCTAGTACTGTAGAGCAATGAGTTGCATGTCAACACAAGCACCGAAGTCAACATTACCTTCCTTCAATTCGGCCAGCTGGCGGTGAATCGAGGAAGTACAGTACATACTGACGAAACTAAAATGAGCTCTAACGAGGAAATTAAGCGTTTCAGGACACATGTCCATATAACATCTTTTCTTTACTTGTGTGTGAGGAATGTTTCCTTTTTGTAACACCCTGTATAGTGTCATTCGTCGGCGTGGAGGTAACTGCTCCTTGAAATCCGTCTCCCTAGGGCTGCTGATAATTTAGAGGCGGCTTTACTGCTGAAGTTCAATCACTACACGTGGAGCCCACTGCTCAATTTCTTGTCTTATTTACTCCCACTAAAGCAACTGATACCTGACAACAAGGATAGGGATAATTTTAAGGAAAAACACATGGAAGGTGGACGCACATATTTCGTCATTTCGTGAAATACACTTCATTGCTTAGCGGAAATTATTATGATTACACTTTAAGGGCCTTGTCAAAATATGAATGACGGCGCTCAAGATAGTTTAAAGAACTTGAACAGGATAAATTCATTACTAAAAAACTTTAAAAGTTTATAGCATTAAAATCAGGGCTTAAAACCAGGAATAAACACAAGTCCCAAATATCAAGTAAGAATTCACACCAACTAGATGGGACTGCAATTTGGTTCAACGAACTGAGTTTTATCGGTACCATGAAGTAAATATGACTGCCACTACAAGTACTAACAAATTCCAAGCAGCCATATGACTTTAAACAACTAGACAACGTCCACACAAACTACAGAAAGGATAACAAGTCACACCGCTGATCATGGTAGTTGGAAAGCCTTTAACAACTTACAATCTTTAATAAAATCACTTAAGCGATGAAATACACAATTCTCCAAAAGACAAGAAAAGTTAGGAAGGCATAATATTCAAATGTTACTCCCAGCTGGTACACATTAGCAGAAAAATTAATAAAGGCTCTGAAACAAATACACAATCCCTCAAACTCAAAGAAACGCTGGGTGTCATACAATTTAAATGTGACTCCCAACTGGTACACACCTGCAGAAACATTTACAATGACCCTAAAATAAATAAACAGTCCCTAAAAATACAAGAAAGGAGACAAATTACAGCAATCAGTGATCACAGCAAACTGAAAACAACCAAACAGTTTGACAATAAATTGAGTTAGGTAATGACTGCGGATGGAAAGCTCAACAGTTCGTACTGACAAGTATTACTCATAAGTAGTACTTAATGTTACATTGAAATTGACGATATAAACTACAGTCACCCGCAAATCCAAATACTAGGACACACGCTCTTTCATCCTGCATTGCGTTCGACACAGACCATATTGCAGTCTACATTGTATCAACTCAGTTTACAACGGAGAGTATTCATACAAAACAGACTGACCAGTGACCATGCACACAATCACTCACAGGAGTAATGAACATGCCGAGTCTAGTTCAACATTAACACAGACGTGGGATTGCCATAACAACTACCAAGAAAAGATCAACACTTAACTCCACTTAGGTGCCAAGGAGCCACGATTTCCAGGATTCCAAGACTGAGTTTTAATGCTTCCAGTCTGTGCATGTGACCTACATGTGCCGAAATGTTTAAGCCTTCAGAGTTGGCCAGGTGCTTGCTGACCAGGCTGCATGTGCCGTCAGCTGCCACTACCGCAACTCACCGCTTCATTAACTAATCCAGCTGGAAACCTCTGGCGGCGTCCAACTTAATGACTCGCAATTTCCCGAGGTCCACGCCCAGGCGGCAGGAGTGCAACCAAAACCAACTCGCCACCCACTCTCTGCCATTTCCACAGCCTGCCAAACCCAACGACACTCTCTTTGAACAAAGACACTACCTCAGACATATGACCAGGATCGCTGTCGTCTGTACATGTAGTTAGTGGCGCCAATGGAATGGCATGTTCACAAAATTAAAGCCGCTATGGCTCAACTTGCCTCTCTTAAACCAATACTGGCCCCTGGCAATACATCTGGGTAATTGTGGTGGGTTCAACTAACCAGCTTTTAAATTGATTGGTGTGGACTCTGAGGATCTTGCCAGTGGCATTATCTTTGACCAGCTAATTAATGACAATTAGCTCAGTCCGACAAAGCAGGAGGTGAATTTACCTAGTTTTGAATTCGAAGGGATATCTACCATGGCTACAGCGCTTTGCCTGCCAACGATGGGCCGATTGAGTATTGGTTCTATCCTGTTGCCAATTTTCCTGAAGTGTATTAGGAGTGGTAGATGTGGCCAGAAGATTATTAATGTCCCGCACTGATGGGATACGACAACATAAGGGCGACAGGTACTTGCTTCGACACTTCATGTTGAGCACATTTAAACGCAGAAGTTGAGCCAAGGGTTACGCAGAAGTTGGTATATCATCAACGCCAACTAAAGATTACGGTTTCTCATTCAGCAAAAGACTGCTGAGGATCGTATGGCGGGGTTGTGATACGCTTAATGGTCAGGACTGTTTAAATTGCTTAGAAAGAGACACAGGAGAGTTATCGCTCACGAGAGCCATAAGTGCGTCAAAACAAGAGAATATGTTTTTCAGGTATCTTGTAGTAATCTCAGAAGTAGCAAGCCAAACAAATCTCGAAAAGTCGTCAACGACCACAATGAGATAACGGTTTCTTTCTTAGTGGAGGGAAAGGATCCCACTAAATCAATAAAGATTTTTTCCATAGGATACTGTGCACCCTCGGATTGCAGTAACCCCATCGGTGCGTTGTTACTGGGTTTCCCCCTTCCACAATAGTCGCACTCATTAACCAATCTCCGGATATCCCTATACAATGATGGCCAGGTAGGGTGAGCGCGTATCTTCACCAATGTCTTGAACAGGCGTAAATGCCCACCCACCAACGAACTGTGGAAGCAATGAATGGAGGCGACTAACTCAAGACACAAGCAAATCCTGAATTCCCCAACTTCGACCATTTGTTTTCACAATTTACTATACTTTAGTGAATAACTAAGCACGTCCTCCCTGGATAACAACAGCATTCTAATCAGTCGCCTCAAGGTGTCCTGATCCGGCTTAACTTAAAGATCGACAAACAGTTGGGGGCACTTCGCTCAGAATGATATAAACATCATTGGAGTCATGGGCGTTATCTCCCTCAGTGGTATTTTCCTGCTCGAACATGCAACTGACAGCATTGTCTACATGGTTGTTGCAGTCTTTAATTGGCGCACCTTGGAATGAGACACCGAAATCAGGATCATCAACATCGTGATTCTACTGGTTTTCCTGGGTCTGGCCAGGACCCAACTTAAGGCCTGATCATGGCATCTAAATCAAACTCCCGATTTTACAGATAGAACTGGAATTTTTCCAGGGCGAATAGAGTAACCAATGCCTCAGATTCGCACATGGAATACGTAACTCGGCAGACAGCCTCCTTGATACAAAAGCACAAGGGTTTCTTTGACCTTGATCTTCCTGGAAGAGAACCATAGCAATCCGGTTGTTGGACGCATCAGGATACTCAATAAATCACTTAAAAGTCGGACACAGCCAGCACCAGAGCGTTCATGGCGGCGGTCTTAATAGCTTCAAGGGCACACTGTTCGCTTTAGCTCTACATAAAGTTTTCTGCCTTTCTGGTCAAATTATTAAGAGGGTCAGTAAGCTGAGAAAAATTGGTAACGAACCTTAAGTACATGAAATCAGATGGAATGATACGAACATCAACGCAGTATTGCTTACATTAAGAACGATTTAGGAAAAGGATGATGTCTTTCATCTTTACTGTTCAACCACTGTGTCGAAAGAAGTAAAGGCTCAGAAATGAGATTTAAATTCAATGTGAATTGATTCAGTTATAAAACTGACTTACAACATTGCTGACCTCTGCGAAAACGTGGGAGGGTCTCAGGACTTACTGAGTGGAATGGAGAGGCCACTGAGCAACAGCTATATGGTTGGAAATTCCTGGCAGATTAAAACTGTGTGCCGGACCGAGACGACCTTTGCCTCTCGCGGACAAATGCTCTCCCACCTGAGCTACCCAAGCAAGACTCACGTCCGGTCCTCACAGCGTTACTTCTGCCAGTACTTCGTCTCCTACCTTCCTTATTTCACAGAAGCTCTCCTGCGAACCTGGCAGACTAGCACTCCTGGAAGAAAGGATGTTGCGGAGACATGGCTTAGCCATAGACTGGGGGATGTTTCCAGAATGAAATTTTCGCTCTGCAGCGGAGTGTGCGCTGAAATGAAACTTCCTGGCAGATGAAAACTGTGTGCCGGACCTAGACTCGAACTCGGGACTCTTGCCTTGTGAAGTTACCAAAGGTATTTATAAATTTATTAAATGACTTATATGATGCCATTCAGAGCAACTACAATTACCTCAGTGATACGAATGACCTATCTCTGCATTCCGAGAAACATTCATTAACTCGCAACAAGTAACGAGAAAGGTGTGTACTAATTCAATAGCGACGACGTAAACCATTGGTCTAGGGGTATGGTCTTTCACTATTACACAAAACATCCTAGGTCTCAGGTTCGAACCAACTCACTGATAACATTGGAATAAAAATCATCAACAATGGCAGCCGAAGAATTCTGACATAAGAAGTCACCCTCGCTCTGTCACTACTTTGTCAAAGAGGGCGGCGGAGCGCACAGAGGTTCACGACAATCTCTACCCTCTCCTGGCCGGCCGTTGTGACCGAGCGGTTCTAGGCGTTTCAGTCGTAGCCGCGCTGCTACTACGGTGGTGTCCGCAGCTCGTGGGCGTGCGGTAGCGTACTCGCTTCCTACGCCCGGGTTCCCGGGTTCGATTCCCGGCGGGGTCAGGGATTTTCTCTGCCTCGTGATGACTGGGTGTTGTGCGATGTCGTTAGGTTAGTTAGGTTTAAGTAGTTCTAAGTTCTAGGGGACTGATGACCATAGCTGTTAAGTCCCATAGTGCTCAGATCCATTTGAACCATTTGAACTACAGAGGCAGGTTCGAGTCCTGCCTCGGCCATGGATGTGTGTGATGTACTTATGTTAGTTAGGTTTAAGTAGTTCTAAGTCTAGGGGACTGATGACTTTAGATGTTAAGTCCCATAGTCCTCAGAGCCATTTGACCCATTTGACCCTCTCCTTCCCGTGAGGTGGGAAACAGCCACACAAACGTGGGATAATCAACAGTGATCAACTGCATGAAGATGTATTCGAAACCGCTGTATGGAAGACACATAATTGTATCAACAATGGCAAAGGACTACGGGCTAGCCTTCCATTCGTATCTCAGGAGAGCGACTACCACAGGTTGTGGGCGGGGGGGGGGGGGGGAGGGGGCGGCATGAGAGAAAGTTAGAATCGTCAACGAAGGGATGAGGTTTGTAAGTAGGCTGGATAGGTTTTTATGTTGGTAACGCCACGTAGCGCTCTGTATGAAAATCAATGACTGTGCTGTGTGGAGTCTGTGGCTGGTTGGTATTGTTGAAATATTCGCTATTGTAATGTTGGGTAGTTGGGGATGTGAACAGAGCGTAGCGTTGTGCAATAGGAGGTGAGCTGCCAGTAGTGGCGGATGTGGGGAGAGAGATGGCGAAGTTTTGAGAGCGGATGATCTGGACGTGTGTCCATCAGAGACAGTAAATTTGTAAGACTGGATGTCATGAACTTATGATATAAATATATTATGACTTTTGAACACTATTAAGGTAAATACATTGTTTCTTCTCTATCAAAATCTTTTATTTGCTAACTATGCCTATCAGTAGTTAGTGACTCCAGTAGTTAGAATCTTTTATTTAGCTGGCAGTATTGGCGCTCGCTGTATTGCAGTAGTTCGAGTAACGAAGATTTTTGTGAGGTAAGTGATTCGTGAAAGGGATAGATTATTGTTAGTCAGGGCCATTCTTTTGTAGGGATTATTGAAAGTCAGATTGCGTTGTGCTAAAAGTATTGTGTGTCAGTTTATTGACGAACTTAATATGTAAAGAGAGAAATGTCTTTGCACGTTCAGTTTTGCTCAGCTGTTTGAAAATCAAATAACGTAAGGGGTGTATCTGCAGAATCATTCACATTTTTTTCGAAGGGGAGGTTTCAGGTTCTATGACTCGGAGCAGGGAATGTCAGAAGTTTTAAAATACTAGGGAAGCTAGAAAATCTGAAAAGGGAAATGCATATGCTCGCTCTAGATATAGTTGGGGCCAGTCAATTGAAATGGAAAGAAAATAAGGATTTCCGGTAAGTGAATGTAGGGTAATATCAACAGCAACAGAAAACGGTATAATATAAGTAAGATTCGTTATGAATAGGAAAACGGGGCACAGAGTGAGCTACTGTGAACAATTCAGTGACTGGTTTGTCCTCGTCCGAGTCGACGGCAAATCAGTGCTGACAACGATAGTTTACTTGTACATGCGAATGCTGCAAGAAAAAGGTGAAGAGACTGAGAAAGTATATGAAGATGTGGAATGGGTAACTCAGTATGTATAGGGAGACCCAGTAATAAAAGGGTTACAGGAGAATATGAGCTTGGCAGAAGGAATGAAAGAGGAGAAAGTCTATCTGAATTCTGCAACAAATTTTAGGTGGTAATAGTGAATACTCTGTTAAAATACCACAAGAGGAGGAGATACACTTGGAAAAGACCGAGATACACGTGATGATTTCAGCAAGATTGCATCGTAAACACCAAGACACTCCGAAATGTAGGATTTTAAGCCGTAAATAGGTCCGGCTATGGACTCCGATCACAGTTTCGTAACATGAAGAGCAGACTAAAGTTTAAGAGAATCGCTTGGAAGAATCGGTGAGGAAGGTGGTGTGATACTGGAGTAATGG
Organism: Schistocerca piceifrons; assembly: GCF_021461385.2. Lineage (NCBI taxonomy): Eukaryota > Metazoa > Arthropoda > Insecta > Orthoptera > Acrididae > Schistocerca > Schistocerca piceifrons. The sequence goes on along the minus strand of NC_060144.1, from coordinate 394,155,384 downwards.
GGAAGTTCACTAAGAACGTGGATATTGCGATAACGAATACCAGATAAGGAATTTCTGGTGACAGGAGAGGACACCTCTAAAAGAGTCAGTCACAGATGCTGTACTATGAGACATGGGCGGAAGAAATGTAGCCCAGGTGGCAGACAAATACATCACTTGGTCAAATAAGGAGGTAATACGAGGTTGTTCAAGGAAAAACAGGAATACTGCAATATAAATCATTTACGAATGAAATAAGTAGGAAGTGCAGGGCAGCCAAGGCGAAGTGGCTCTAGAAAAAATGTGAAGAAATCGAAAAAGAAATGATCTTCGGAAGGACTGACTCAGCATAAGGAAAAGTCAAAACAACATTCGGTGAAATCAAAAGCAGAGATGGTGACACTGGAAGTGCAGGAGGAATTTCCAGGCTAAGGAACGGGTGCCGGGGGGGGGGGGGGGGGGCGGAGGGTTAGAACTTGTCTGAAGAAATAGCAGGAGTCGATAAGGAAGACACAGGGAATCCAGTATTTTAGTCACAAATCAAAAGAGCTTTGAAACACTTGAGATCAGATACAGCCGAATGATAGATAACATTCCATTGTTCCATCGGAAATTTTGTAATCATTGGAGTACTGGCAGCCAAACAACTGAATAATCTATGAGACTCAACAACTTTCTATGGGATGTAAGTATTACGCTTCAGAAGGTGAACGTTGTCGACATTCAAGAAATGTTCAAAACAAACCATTAACTTACACCATGAAGACCGAATGGTAAATGGCGTCCCTCAGTGATCACAATGGTTTGAACCACCGTGATCGTAAACGAACTCCTAGGGAGTTATAACCTGTGCAGGATATTCAGCTAGGTATCCACTCTTAAAAAATGCCTAAAGTAGCTTATTGTTGTATCGTGGTGAAGAGAACTAATGAAATGCGATGGCATGTAACCGAATGTGAAAGAGTCTGTCGCAGACCTTATAGAGAAATTGGCTATCCTTTAAGGCGTAGCTGCAGATAGTGCAATTATACGTTTTACAGGCACGGAGGAAACAAACATCAAGACGCTGTCCAGTAGTTCCTGGTGATAAGAACTACAATGTCAGAAACTTTTCAAGAGGAAAAAAAATTGCTTAAATAGCTTTGAGCACTATGGGACTTAATATCTGAGGTCATCAGTCCCCTGGTCTTAGAACTACTTAAACCTAACTAACCTAATGACGTCACACACATCCATGCCCGAGGCAGGATTCGAACCCGCGACCGTAGCAGGCGCGCGATTCCGGACTGAAACGCCTAGAACCGCTCGGCCACAACGGCCGGCTTTTCAAGAGGAACAGATTGCTCTATAGGTGAACGATTTTTATACGCAGACAACGAAACAAGCAAAAGCTATTTATTATGACCAGGTATTGGCCAAAAGCAGTGCTTATAAGTTAGTTTTAGCTCTATTATGCCCATTTTCCCACTGTTGCTTTCATTGCATACGTTTCCTACTGCCCTTACACTAACACGCACGTGATAAAGAATCGTGGGGGGGGGGGGCAGAGCAATTCAATCTTCTCACAACACAATAAATAACCTTCCAGCCTGTTTAGCATTCAAATTACCAGTCGGGAGAGTTGTATACGAATGTATTAAGGCATTGATGTCAGTTAATCTTGATATAACTCTCTTGGTACCTCTAACATCCAGGGTTCCTTTCATATGCACTTCATCTTCAAATTCCGATTGGTGGGATAAGTTTGTTTGCCTCACCTACAAATTTTCGGGCCGATTCCGCGGTTTGCTGTGCATCATCTAGTTGACGCTTTGTCTGAAATTTCGTTATCTCACGTCTTGCAGTTCTGTAACACTGTTTCAAGCTATACAACCTTCCGCTGCTTCTGCTGAAATCACTGTAACCGATGTCGCGCAATTTAATGTACGTAATGTCGTAGGTCAGTATCAGGCACATCCTGTAGACTTTATCGCGCATCCCTCAAACGCGCAAACACCAACTTTTGTTACAAGTGCACTTTGTTTTCCATCGAATATCCGTAGTTCCTCTTGTGCACGTCACCGTCATACTGGTGCGGACTTACTCGAAATGTGTTCATAACTGTTTTTTTTACTATGCTGCGAATGTTTTTTCACTTGTTTCACATTCTGCGAAATTCCTTGGGGTCCTTTCTTACGAAATGTCAACGTCGGCGACTATTGTTGTTGAAACAATACCATACTTGCTTTGTTCATTGTTGCCATTACTCTGCCTTGTATCAAAACCACTGGCACTGTAGAATTTTTGTGAATTTAGTTGTCGAATAAACAGTTCGACTGCGCTCCAAGATAGTCGTTTCATGGTAAACAACATGTGGGGCATCGAAAGCCCTAAACATCATTCGGCACTTGCGACGTCACAATCAACGGCCTCTGTATTAGGTAGCAAGGGCAGGTAAGAACGAAAACTATCGCACAATCGTTTAACATGCATCCAAGCTGTTGACTAGAATAATATACAGAAAAATGGAAAGGAAAATTGGGAGTATGTTAGGTGTCTACCTGTTTAGCTTTTGGAAAGTTAAAGGTACCAGAGGGTTGGTACAGGCTTTCCGCTTGATAATGCATGCAAATCTGAAGAAAAATGAAGGTACGCCCATATAAATTGTCAACTCTAGAAAAATCGTCTGACAATATGATATGGTGCAACATATTTGAAATCCTGATAAAAATAGGAGTAAGTTGCGGTAAAAGACAGGCGATAGGAAATATGTACAAGAGCCTGGATCGAACAATAAGAGTGGAACACCTAGAAAGAAGTGCTCCGACTAAAACAGGTATAAGACAGCGATATGGTCTCTCGTCACTAGTGCTTACTTTGTACATCGAAGAAGCAATGACGGAAATAAAAGGGAAGTTCAAGAGAGGGATGAAAATTCACGGTGAATTTATATCAATGATAAGCTTCGCTGATGACAGTGGCTATCGTTAGTGAAAGTGAGAGAGTTTACAGAATCTGCTACACGGAATGAGCAGTGGAGAACAAAGTATGGATGAGTAAATCGGAAAAACAGAAAAACCAATGATAAGTACCAGAAAACAACTACCGAAAATTTAACATCAAAATTGGTGGCCATAAAGCAGACGAAGTTCAAGAATTCTGCTACTTTGAAACAAAAACCTCATGACAGGCGAAGCAAAGATTACACAAAATGCGCACTAGCACAGTCAGAGAGGGCATTCATGTCCAAGAGATTCCTACTAATATCAAAAATACACGTTAAACTGAGGACGAAATTTCTGAGAATTCACTTTTGGTGGATTTGTAGTGAACAACGGACAGTGGGAAAACCGGATGAGAATAGTCGAAGCTTTAGAGATGTGGTGCTGCAGAAGAATGTTTAAAATCAGGTGAAAGGGACACGCGAAAAACACTGTCAAGGACAAGATGGCAGAGCATGTGTTAAGGGACTAGGGGCTGACCTCCTGGGTACTAGAGGCAAGTGTTGAAGAGAAAAAACTGTAGGGACGGACAGAGACTGGCATAGGTTCAGCAGATAATTAAGGATGTTGGGTGTAAGTGCTACTCTGGTATGGAAAAGGTTGGCGCAGGAGAGGAGGACTGATGTCTGAAGACTGATGATTAAATGAAACAAAACGCGGCTATAACATAAGTCAAGAAACCACAATTCACTCGGTCTTTTCGTATACGGAACTGTAGCAACAAGCACGTCTTCCAGCAGATGCCGTAGACGAACACACAGACAAATAGTACAGAGCCTGACTCATTGCGTTCATTGTGTTCTCGCTAGTTTTACACGGGCACTCACCGCGTGGATCGACATCCGAGAGCTATGCCGAGTCACATGTTTCACATCGGACACAATGGGCGTAGAAATCTTCCAGTGTCCTTCCGGGATTATAAAGTGGCATATTTTTGTTATGATGCAAGGAAAGATCGGATATACCGATCGGAAACATTCTTAAAACTTAGCTTTTTCCACTAGAGACTACAGCTCATATTCTGTCGGTCTATTACTTCACATTGTTATGTGCAGAATGTTCTTCTGATGCTACTATTTGTAGGTACGACATTCTCTATAAACTGTTCGAGTTTTCATTATCACACCATGACATATCACCACAGCCATGGTAATAATAACTCACACCACTATAAAAAAAAACAATCATGAGTTTGAAAAGACAGTCGACAAAGCAATCAAAATCCATAATAACGATGAAAACAGACAACCGATTAATGAGAACGAGGTGGCCCTGTTAATACAACAATGGTGCCGCAGGCTCCAGTACAGAGTGATTCGCCGGTGGAATTAAAGAACCGATATCGGATAAAACTTCCATTATCGCGCAGGGCATCGCGGAACGCGAGGACGTATGGCTAGGTCATCGACCACGACGAACTGAACAATTACAGAGGATTATATGGGAGGTGTAGTAAAGGGGAGAGAGGACAATATTTGACGCTTCTTAAGCGGCATGAAATTAGCGTTTATGAAGAAACGGAAAACTCTGTACCGGAGAGCAAGGCTTGTCCAAATGTTTTAGTAATTGAAGTAACCAACCCCAATGACGCTGGTCCTAAAGAAAACCGAGGCGAAATTTCAGGAGAGCGGCAAGACGAGTTTGCCGATGATGACCGGGTAAGACTAACTGACGACAACATCGATTACGACATCTACGAGGTTAAGGCTGACGTCATACACTCAGACGAAAGGTACATGGGTTGCGTGAGCTCGGGAGATGAATTAGAAACAGAAGCGGAGCACATTTCTCCAAGACATTTTAAGATGATAGCCACTCTTAGGAAGAATATTTGTCTGACTTGACAGTTAGTGAATTTTTGGCATTACAAGGTTCATTAATGGAAGAAATTGACAAAAATATTCCAGTGTTGGGATCAAAGCGGCTTCAACAACTTCAGGAACGGCAGATTGAAATTATAAATGTCCACGAACGGAAAATGAAAAAAACCACCAAATAAATCGATATCGGCATCAGAGCCGGGCTGGATTTTCTGGATTGACCTTAATGTGGATGAAGACTTATTATGGGAAAACCAAGGACTAGACACAGATAAGTGTAGACAAATAATAGTGCCCGTCTATATGCATGGGCTACAAATGGACGTTTTAATACATACCGGGGCAGAGCTAAGTTAAAATAATCGATGATACCGGAAAGAGTAGCAAACCTATAATCGATCAAATATTTGCCTACTTCGAAATTCAAGGGCAACTATTTGAACATGAATTTATCGTCGTGACAGATTTTAAGGACCGAGATAATAATGGGCTTAGACTGGTAATTGAATTACCAAGCAGTAATTGACTGCAATATTAAACAATGATGTGCATTTCGAGAGACAAAACCGATATTAGTGTGAGTTTTAATGAAGCAGATGATGATGTGGCATAATGAGACTGGTTGAGACTGAAATATGGGAATGTACTGTATACACAATCACAGAGCGTGGGTCATACATACAAACTATTTTGAAAAGATTATGAATGCTTTGACACAGAAATCTACAGAAATTCAGTCCAGAGAAAGCTCTATTAGACCCAAAGCCTAAGAGTTTGGTGGAGGAGATAATTCATTTCCCTCCACGAGTTTGTATTGACACTGAGGTTGTGTTATGCATATAATACACTCCTGGAAATTGAAATAAGAACACCGTGAATTCATTGTCCCAGGAAGGGGAAACTTTATTGACACATTCCTGGGGTCAGATACATCACATGATCACACTGACAGAACCACAGGCACATAGACACAGGCAACAGAGCATGCACAATGTCGGCACTAGTACAGTGTATATCCACCTTTCGCAGCAATGCAGGCTGCTATTCTCCCATGGAGACGATCGTAGAGATGCTGGATGTAGTCCTGTGGAACGGCTTGCCATGCCATTTCCACCTGGCGCCTCAGTTGGACCAGCGTTCGTGCTGGACGTGCAGACCGCGTGAGACGACGCTTCATCCAGTCCCAAACATGCTCAATGGGGGACAGATCCGGAGATCTTGCTGGCCAGGGTAGTTGACTTACACCTTCTAGAGCACGTTGGGTGGCACGGGATACATGCGGACGTGCATTGTCCTGTTGGAACAGCAAGTTCCCTTGCCGGTCTAGGAATGGTAGAACGATGGGTTCGATGACGGTTTGGATGTACCGTGCACTATTCAGTGTCCCCTCGACGATCACCAGTGGTGTACGGCCAGTGTAGGAGATCGCTCCCCACACCATGATGCCGGGTGTTGGCCCTGTGTGCCTCGGTCGTATGCAGTCCTGATTGTGGCGCTCACCTGCACGGCGCCAAACACGCATACGACCATCATTGGCACCAAGGCAGAAGCGACTCTCATCGCTGAAGACGACACGTCTCCAGTCGTCCCTCCATTCACTCCTGTCGCGACACCACTGGAGGCGGGCTGCACGATGTTGGGGCGTGAGCGGAAGACGGCCTAACGGTGTGCGGGACCGTAGCCCAGCTTCATGGAGACGGTTGCGAATGGTCCTCGCCGATACCCCAGGAGCAACAGTGTCCCTAATTTGCTGGGAAGTGGCGGTGCGGTCCCCTACGGCACTGCGTAGGATCCTACGGTCTTGGCGTGCATCCGTGCGTCGCTGCGGTCCGGTCCCAGGTCGACGGGCACGTGCACCTTCCGCCGACCACTGGCGACAACATCGATGTACTGTGGAGACCTCACGCCCCACGTGTTGAGCAATTCGGCGGTACGTCCACCCGGCCTCCCGCATGCCCACTATACGCCTTCGCTCAAAGTCCGTCAACTGCACATACGGTTCACGTCCACGCTGTCGCGGAATGCTACCAGTGTTAAAGACTGCGATGGAGCTCCGTATACCACGGCAAACTGGCTGACACTGACGGCGGCGGTGCACAAATGCTGCGCAGCTAGCGCCATTCGACGGCCAACACCGCGGTTCCTGGTGTGTCCTCTGTGCCGTGCGTGTGATCATTGCTTGTACAGCCCTCTCGCAGTGTCCGGACCAAGTATGGTGGGTCTGACACACCGGTGTCAATGTGTTCTTTTTTCCATTTCCAGGAGTGTATATTCCTTGTCACATATTGAGCTGAAACACATCGTGTGAAGACAAAAACAACAACATTACTACGACAGTGACTCTTTATACTGCCTTGAGAAACGTCAGTCTCTTTTCTTGAGGTATGCACTTTGTTTCCAGACAAATGAGAACTCTAGACCTGCTGAACGGGTCCCATACTTTTAACCCCTCGGTTCGGTTCAACGTGAGTTCATCGGTGGTCAGACAATGGTAGCCAGTGTCTGGAAAACCACTGGGGAGCTCCGACCGTATCGTCATGCGTAGATGTCCTTGAAATAACGGACTATTTTACTTAAGCACAGAGAGACGGGTGTCTGTTGAAGACGGGTCTATAATTAGTACTGTCCTCTTAGTTCTGAAACGTGCGCGAGGGAGACCGCACAGAAACTAAGTGATTACTTACTAGCAATGCCACAGAGCTTTGTTTCTCCCCTGTATTACCGGCCATGAATGCGTCTCATTTTACCGAAGCAAGAGAGAAATTTATGGTTGCTGTGCACGATTTGTTAGTATTTATTTTACATTTTAGCTCACAGAGACGTGACTTTTAGCTCCTGAAAAGAAAAGAAAATTTTGCGAAGCGTTTGCATCTAGTACCAACGGCCTTCCCGTCAGATCATCGAAGTTAAGCGCCGTCGGGCTGAGCTTGCACTTGAATGGGTGACCATCCGGTCGGACGAGCGCTGCTGGAAAGCGGGGAGCACTCAGCCCTTGTGAGGTCAACTGAGGAGCTACCGGTACTTGTTCGAGAGGTAGCTGCTCCGATCTCGCAAACTGACATACGGCCGGGAGAGCGGTGTGCTGACCACATGCCCCCTCCATATAGGCATCCACGGACGCCTGTGCGCTGAGGATGACACGGCGGCCGGTCGGTATCGTTGGGTTTCCAAGGCCTATTTGGACGGAGTTCCGTTTTAGTTTCCATATAGTATTCACAGGATAAGAAGAAGGTCTGAGATGTTACTATTACGAAAATATTTCCCAATACGTCACGAAAATAAAAGATACTTATTAGTAGGGACTTCAAAGACGCCAACTGGAGCAAAAGATGTACATAAGTAAATGCAATGAATATTATCAAAATTATGTATACGAGTAATTATCATGCTATCGCACGATAAATCAATTAGTTGAACTGAATGCTGACATCACGAGATATTTACGTAAAAGATATTGGTAAATAATGAAAAGAAATTATTGGAAACTCGATTTCAGGGTATTTCTGCTTAGTGGCATTGAATAGCTAACGAGAAAACACATAATGTGTTCGGTCTTTGTACCCTCGAACAATTCGTCACCAGTCCTTTCTTTACGGCCTCTGAAAAAGAAATACAATTATTCATAAAAAAGTTATAGTTATTCACATGGCACATGATCACATCTAATACTGCAGTTAAGTTCCACTTACACATTTAAAAAAAGTATCTGAGGTTGCGGTATACAGAAACTACAACTACACCTCTTAGACGAAAGAAGACGCCACTGAACGGCCAGGATAAATGATTACAGTTTTGTTTTGCGGTAAAAGATATATAGAGCTTTTTTCCATTTGGTCCCTTAAGCAAAAGTCTCTGACCAAACGTCTGCTATTATGATTTTAATCACAAAACGTATTTTACATAGAAAAACAAAAAATCAGAAATTCACCACCCATTAAAGTATAAGGGGCATTCAAATGAAGCCCAGTCACTAGTGTAAGGTAAAGATAACGATTTTATTAACCCAGATACATAGTCGTCGAAACTTTTGGCACATTTATCCGCGCCCCGTTAGTATACGTCGGACCCGCGTGTCGCCATTATCAGTGATAGCAGACCGAGCGCCGCCACACGGCAGGTCTAGAGAGACTTCCTAGCACTCGCCCCAGTTGTACAACCGACTTTGCTAGCGATGGTTCACTGACAAAATACGCTCTCATTTGCCGAGACGATAGTTAGCATAGCCTTCAGCTACGTCATTGGCTACGACCTAGCAAGGCGCCATTACCAGTTACTATTGATACTGTAATAATGTACCGTCAAGACCGACGTTCACCATTTATGGATTAAAGTTAAGTATTCCACCAGCTACTTCCGGTTTTTTCTAAATTCTAATTTCCTTGTCCTATTCCAGACCTCACGCCAGCCTGCGTGAACTAAAACGCGTGCCTTTCGGCTTCCTCTTGTAACACGGTGTTGGCTCTCATGCAAACCCACAACAGATTCCATCCCTGAAGAAGCTATTACGTTGCTGTCGGATAAAGCCCTGGACCCAGTCACACACTTCGTCGAGCGTTGCGAATCGATGTCCGCGTGTAACTTGTTCTAAAGGTTCAAACACGTGAAAGTCACACGGCCAAAAGATAGGGACTGTGCGGTGGATGTTGCAGCGTTTCCCACCGAAATCGCATTGGCCATATGTGGGCGGGCGTTATCATGCAGGAGGATAGTGCCACTGGACAACATGTCTCGGCGTTTCGACTTGATGGCTCGTCTAAGGTTCTGTAAAGTGGCTTGATAACGCTGGGCATTGATGGTGGTTTCCCGTTCCAGCAACTCGACAAGCAGTGGGCTCTTGTGGTCAAAAAAGTTGGAAATCATGATCTTACCATAACTGGTGTGCACGGACTTTGATTTCTTTGGAGGTGGTGAAGTCGCATGTTTCCCCTGCTTTCTCTGACGCTTGCTTTCCGGTTCAGAATGGTGATACCATGTTTCGCCACTACGCGACAGAAAGCCGTATTCCTCCTCATGATAACGTTGCTGATGACTCACGCGCGCTCTAAGGTGCCTTGTCACGGTCCGCGCGGCTCCCCCCGTCAGAGGTTCGAGTCCTCCCTCGGGCATGGGTGTGTCTGTCGTCCTTAGAGTAAGTTAGTTTAATTTCGATTGAGTAGTGTGTAAGATTAGGAACTGATGACGTCGGCAGTTTGGTCTCATAAGACCTTGCCACAAATTTCCAAAATTCTCAGAAGACTCAAAGACAGCGCAATTCGAATGTTGCGTTGTTCCGTGGTCAGTTGGTGCGGAAGCCACTGCGCACAGATTTTTCGAAAGTTCAAACGTTGATGTATTATGGTGTGGGCGGCGCCCACGCTAAACCCAGTAACCGATGGATCCCATCCATGGTGATTCTGCGAATGTCCAAGTCTAACACTTTCACTTCCACAACTATTTTTGGTGTGATGACACGATGAGCCACCAGCAGATGAGCATCGTCTTCCAGTGACTTGCGCCGGCCACTGTGGCCGAGCGGTTCTAGGCGCTTCAGTCCGGGACCGCGCGACTGCTACGGTCGCAGGTTCGAATCCGGCCTCGGGCACAGAAATGTGTGATGTCCTTAGGTTAGTTAGGTTTAAGTAGTTCTAAGTTATTGGGGCTGATGACCTCAGATGTTTAGCCCCATAATGTTCAGAGCCATTCGAACCAGTTTTTTCCAGTTACTTGCGCCCCTCAAGGAATCGTTTGCACCATTCCACAACACTTGAATGCGTCAGACTGTACTCACCGTACAAAGCCTTCATCCGTCGATATATTTCACGGCCTCCAACTCCTTCCGCCGCCAAAGATCTAATCAATTCTCGCTGTTCCTGCTTACTCGCGTGCAAGTTCGGTAGTGGACGACAACATGTGTGACCGCCTTCTCTTTGCCGTGAAAACACACTGACGCTATACAACATCAAACGGGGGCACGCGTCACTCTCTCTACCAAAAGATGACGCACCATATCTGCTGTTACTTGGTGCCACCTTATGTGTAAGCCAAAGGTATTCGCACTGACCATGTTTCATTTGCATGAACCTCATTTAACGTGTTTCTATACTTATATTTCACCTCACGGTTTAGAGGGTAATGAGGTTGCACGAGGGTAACGCATATATATATTTCATGGCTAGCATACAAACGCTATACGTTTAGTGTATAACAAATAGGTCGATACAAAGTATGTCTCTAAATGGTTTCCTTGCCATTTTTGTCAGTTTAAATAAAATAAATATACATCTCAGTTCAGTAGTTGGCTACAAACTCTATCCATTTCGAGTTTATAATACCTAATCAAGATCTCAACCAAGATCAAGTTACTTCTGTTTTTCAGAGTTTGAGTAGCAGGTGAGGCGTGCATTTCGACTTATACGTGTGCAGATGGAAGAAGCTGTTTGTCCTTAAAGATGTAGTCATCGTGTTGGTTTGTTCTACACCGGGTCCATTATATGAAGTTTCCATAAAAAGCATCAGATTAAACATGTTCTTTGCACTTGCGAGCGTAAACTATCCTGAGAGGTCGTGTTTAGAGTGCATATTAGGTTGGAGCTTGTTACAAAAGAAATAGTCGGGATGCGTTGCCGCTATCTGGCTCTGAAAATCGTATCATCCTAATTTCAAAGTTCGTTTCTGTAGCTGAAAACAGTTGATAAGAACGTGGGGGGGGAGAACGGGGGGGAGGGGAGAAGACTAGAGAGAAAGTGTCAGGTATAAATTTATTTGCCAGGAGTATCGACAGAATTTTATTGATAATTGCTTCACACACAGTTACAAAAATTCTGAATGAAAAGATTAACAGAAAACCATTTTAAAATTACTGAAGGAATTCAAAAGCAAGGTAAAAAATTTCGCGGGAGGTGATCAAGAACCAAAGGCAGTGCGCTTTATATAATATCCCAATTTTGGAGAAAATGCGCTGAAGACGGCTTATTGCATTTGGGGAGCAGTACACTCATAAAATTATTAATCAGTGTGCAACCACAACAAGAAAACGATTTAACAAAACCGCAAGCAGATTAAAAGAAACGGAAGAACTGATCAGCTGAAGGCTGTTAATTAAAGAGGAGGCACTGTTATTCAATTATAGTTGTGCAAGGAGTACTATTTTAAAATAAATATACATGCAAGGCAACTTCGCTGTTATGAGAAACTACTCGACATGCGCAGAAGGCAAGACACAGCGTTAAGAAATTATGTCATGAACGTGAGGAATTAAACACAGTTGCCGAAGCTGGCGTAATGCCAAGTTCCAGGGAACTGAATGTTAATTACCTTACATAAACAAGGGGCAATAAAACAATTCATTTTATTTCAACGGCTAGGGCGTTCCAAATCCAGTAACCATGGATTGCTTCTGCTTATTGGTGGCAGCTAAAAATCTATTGTAAACTGCCTAACTCGTGCCAACAGTATTTCGTGAGATTATCTCTTCAGCACTTTCGTCCTACTTCCACCCTTCACAAAAGCACTTCTATATTCTTTGGTGCGCTTTCAGTGTTGGGCAAAAACGTATTGAGAAAATTAATACTATCTGTGTTTCGGATAGAAGGTAGCTGTTGTTATTTTTTATCAGAACTAACAGGTACCGTTCAGTCATTGTAGTGGTACGTAACCCAAATCAACAACGCATTCGAAATACAGTTCTCTAATCGATAGGTTGTCAACAACCCATGCTCATTGCTAAAATATTAACATTATAGCAAACCACTGGCGGCGGTAATCATATTACATTTTATTATCTTATCGCCTAAAATGTGTTAGTTAGGGCCTTAGCCATAGTCGTTAATTTTTGACAACATGATAAAAACAGCAGTGCCTGTCAGAATGCGTTGTTGATTTGTGTACAGTGCTATTATATTTTAAGAGCAGCGGGGCATGAAAGGGATGCATTGATTAAGAGGGGAGTTAAACAGTGTTGTAGTCTATTCCCGGTGTTATTCAGTCTGTACATTAAGCAACAGTAAAGGAAACCAAAGAAAAATTGGGAGTAGGTATATATGGAGAAGAAATAAATGTTGAAGTGGCCGATGACATTGTAATACCACCAGATATGGCAAAGTACTGGGAACAGCAGCTGAACGAAATGGACGGTGTCTTGTTAGAAGGAAGTAGAATGGTCGTGATCTAAAGCAAAACAAAGGTAATGGAATCCAGTCGAAATAAATCAGGTGACACTGAGGGAATTAGATTAGGAAACGAGAATCTTAGAGTAATAGATGAGTTTCCCTAGTTGGGCAACAAAATAACTGATGATGGTCGAAGCAGACAGGATAAAAACTGTTAACCGGCTATGGCAAGAAAAGTCTTTCTGAAGATCTGAAATTTGTTACCAGCGCATAAAGATGTAACTGTTAGGATGCCTTTATTAAAAATTATTTATATGGAGTGTAGCCATGTATAGAAGTCAAACAGCTTGATAAACCGTTGAGAAAAGTAGAGAATAGATGGTTTTGAAATTTGATGCTACGGAAGATTGCTAAAGATTATATGGGTAGATCATACAACTAATGAGGAGATACGGACTGGAACTGAGAGTAACATTTACTATACAACCTGAATAGAAGAAGGTATCGACTGACAGGGCACATCCTAATATCTCAAAGGATCACCAAGCTTTAGTCAATTGTAGGGAAGTTTGGAGGGTGGGGGTAAATGATCGTAGAGGGACACCAAGAGATGAATACAGTAAGATTCAGAAGAAAATAGGATGCAATAACTATTCGGTGATGAAGAGACTGGCACAGGATAGAATGACATGGAGAGCTGCATCGAATCAGTCTTCGAGCTGAAAACCGCAACGACAAAAACGATTATATTGATTCAACACTAATAATGATTAATGACATTGAGGAGGAATGGATAGCCACAAATTACTGATTCTTTACAGAACGAATCTCTCTCTCCGAAGCGGAGTGTACACTGTTGAGAAACTTCTTCACCCGGAATCGGGACACCCTCTTAATAACCAATGTCAATGAAATTCACCAACAGCCGTATAATGTGAGGTTTGACTTTATTTTATTTTATTTTGAAGGCTACCAGTTTCCGCATTTAACTATGCCATCCTCAGGCCCAATATGCATCTCTCCAAGCAAACGAAAATGTCATATAGTGCTATAAATATCTGGTTGTGAATTCAGTCGTTACACTAATGTTTCATCCGAATACTTGATAGCAACTTGTTTGCCATCAAGTCTGCGAATGAATCACTAGTGTAACGATTGAATTCACGACATCCAGCAATTTATAGCTCTATATGACATTATCGTGTATTTGGAGAGATGCATATGGGGCCTGGAGATGGCGTAATAAAATGCGGAAACTGTTAGCCTTCAAAATAAAATTGAATGACATCTTAAGTTACACGGCTGTTGGTGAATTTCATTGACATTGACAGTTACTTAACCAGCCGATGTCCCTGCCCATGACGGACCAACAAAGACCCTGGTAATCTGTCATCAACTAAGAGAGCAGCCAGTACTTCCTTGCAGAGATAACAATTAGCACTACCGTAGAGCACTGAAGAGTGTTTGTTTCATTCGGCTACATCTTTTACATGTGCTTGCATCGATGATGGATATTAAGACATGCGGAAGGAGTTGCAAAACGGTATATGGGCAGGAACGCCAAGATAAAGACTAATTGGCGTTAATAAATCACATAGCAGATTATAAGCCGTAGTGATTATTTTCAAGGTCTCTATTATTACACGATTTTAGTATTTGTTCTCATCACGTAGCAACTTCACTTACATACGATGGTGTAAATTAAAGTTCACACATAGCAAGTAGTGACGCATTACGTTGTTTATTTTATTTTAAGATTTGAGTAACATAGTAATAAATTATTTCTCACACAGAATATTATTTAATGCTCCACAACTCTATACTTGTAACAACAGTTCACTGCCTGTTGGTACTAACGATCACTATGCCACAGTATACACTCCTTCCTCATATGCTCATTTCAGCTGCCTCAACTGCTTGGAATGCGTAGATAGTGTACCGTTCCCGCAGCGGCACCGTAGATTATACAACAGAAGAGGTGCACCTGAAAGACTGTGGAATATTCCACAGCTATTTCTGTACTAGGCCGCAAACACTGACACTCGTTACATTATCGTCTTTATTTATGCAAGAGCTTTCTCATCACTTCAAGTAACTTTTCCACGTGAACGACTGATCAATATTGAATAAAATATGACAGACACAAGTAGTAGTGAGGAAGCTTGTTCTTAATGGTAAAGCAACTTTTCAGCTTCTCGATTCTTTAAAAATCGTCAGGTCTTAGCATAACCGTAATTTCTGAAGACAGCTGTTATTTTTTACGTGTACACTGTGATTACTGGGAATATCATGTAGGTACTGGGGTTTCCACGTGTCTAGAGTGTACTGTTAGTACTTTGATTTGGGGTAAACCTTCACTGCAGTAGATGTCACCACATCGCTGACTGTCATTGACTGAAACAGCTGTTGGACGCGGCAATAAATCGCTCGTCAATCCAACTGGCGCGTCATATGCAGAGCAGCTCTGTCATGGAGATTCACGTCCTTGCTGACGTTATAAACAAAGACATGTATTATGTTGTCAGGACGACTTTACTCACAAAATGCTGGAAAATAACCGTCCACAACAGTTTACTAAATAAATCGTTTGTTTCACCCGTGCATAAACGCCGGGAGTGCAAAGAGAGATTATCTGTTATCTACGGTTCAGGGTTCAGGTTGTAAGTACGATATTTTGCAGGAGTAATTTAACGTTCTGTACACTCATTGTGTTCCATGAGAATCACAGCAAATCACTTATTAAATTAAGAAAACGCGAAATAATGCAATAACTCACAAAGCCTCAACCACCACACTGAAAATCATAGTTAAAGCCCGTAAAATCTGCTGTAGAAAATGTGTCTAGGTTCATGAGCACAGGAAAAAATTTACAGTTGCCTTGAACTGTCGCACGGAAAATTACAAACACTGTTGTATGTGTCTCATATGTCAAACACCCGCAAGATTCCGGTGCACCACAAGCTTTACACTGTTGACTGTGCTCAATCAAAATCCGTGGGTAAATATAACAGCACGCACTTCTAATACCGTGAACCCGTCGTCTGGAAAGTCACAAAAATTCGTATATAGTAGTATGAATCGGCGGAAATGATCGGGATCACTGGCTCCTTAATTGTCGAGGGGCAAGCGGTGAGGGCAACTGTAACAGTGGTTTTCCGTCTTCGGAAACAAAAGTATTGTGGCATGTATTAAAATCTACGCGGTGATGTAATCACAGTTTTATGTATGCAGACTGAAGCGACGAATGAACATTTGTACCAAGGCCAACATTGGAATTAGTGTCATCCGCTAACTAGAGAGATGCGGTAACCACTACGCCACCCTGGCGCAATGGCTTCACGCAACTACACGTAATTCCCTGCTACACCCCCTCCTCAATCCAAATTCCCATTCATGCCTAAGCCCACTTGTTATTTCCGCTAAAATCGAATTTTTATTCGTCGCTTCAGTCTGTGTACGTACATCACAGATGTTTCAGACTTGTAAGGGTCTCTGGAACCATATAATTTTATTTGAATTGCAGAAGTATTTGAAAAAAAAATAATAGCTACACATTTTTTCCAATTCTAACGGACTGTTTATCATGTGATCTGTTTCTTGAAAAATGTGTGCGTCCTGTTACATCCCGTTTGTTGTCATTATGGAACAAATATTTCAACTTGCATCTCATCGCGATACCTAGGAAAGACGCCACATTTTCTTTGGGGTAAGGTGGACAAAATCGGTTTATTGCTAGCCACGGCTGTAACAAGTTTTTAACAGTGTAGCATTTCTTCAGGATAAGTTGGGTAAAATATACACTGGTGACTAAAATTAGAGCAGCAAACGGATATTTAGCAGGGTTGCGTTTATTTTTCCACAAAACAGTATAAACGGGAGATGGTGAAGTAGATTCAGTGTAACGAATACAGAACGTAAATATTTGCAAGAAGAATAACTGTAATCAGAAACTGTCTTCGTTTCTCCCTACTTAACGGATTGCACATACATTCTGACAACTGGTTAACGTTCTCGGAAGGTGCCGTGACCAGCTCTGGCAGCAGTACAGTTCTGACAACGATGAGGCATGGTGTGAATGGTGTCATCAATGTCATGTTGTGGCAATAATGTCCCTTCGTCCTGCAGAGCTGCTCGCAAGTGTTGGGGAATGGTTAGTGGAGGCTGACGTGATGCAACCCGTCTCGCAGACATGCTCTATGGGATTCAAATCGGAAGAGCGAGCAGGCGACGTCTTGGGTGCAATTTCTTCCGTTTCCAAGGAAATATCAACCAACCGGTCTCTTTGGCGTCGAGCATTATTGTCCATCAGTACGAAGTCTGGGCCTACAGCACCTCGCAACAACCACACACGAGGTCTCAAGATCTCTTCACCATACCTGACAGCAGTTAAACCTCTCCGATTCACCGTACAGGTTCATGAAGAGCTGTCAATCCGTGCCAACACCATCAATTATGCTAGTCGATAACGGTCTCTTTCTACAATATTGGGTCCAAAATCGTGTTCCACGTTCCCTCCAGATGCGAATCAGTCGAGAAACATTCTCCAGACAACATCGGGACTCACCTGTGAAAAGAACATTACCGTACTCTTTGACCGTACAGGTGGAATGTTGACGGCTTTAGTCTAAACGTTCCATTCCGTGAAGACACGTCAGAGATGCACATGCAGCTGCTCACTGACGAAAAGCCGCTCTACTTAAGCCTTCTGTACACCGTTTGCCGCCGGCCGAGGTGGCCGAGCGGTTCTCGGCTCTACAGTCTGGAACCGCACGACCGCTATGGTCGCAGGTTCGAACCCGATCTCTGGCATGGATGTGTGTGATGTCCTTAGGTTAGTTAGGTTTAAGTAGTTCTAAGTTCTAGGGGACTGATGACCTCAGATGTTACGTCCCATAGTGCTCAGAGCCATATGAACCATTTGAACACCGTTTGCCTCCATACAACAATTGCAGTGGATGCTGCTGCGTCAGATGCCAGTTGGCGTGCATTATTAACTCAGGACCGTCGTGCCGTTACAACCAAATAACGGTATTTCTGATGCCGCGCGTGGTCGACCCTGCGCTGTTCTTCAGAATACAGTTTCGGTCTCTACGAACTGTTCGCCACATCCGAAAAACAACAGAATGATTCACATTAAGCCATCGGGCCACATCACTTTGCGAGAGTCCTGCTTCCATACCTCCCATGGCCCTCCACCGCAGAGAGCCTGGTAGGCATTTTTTCTGTGCTTAACTGCACCGTTTTTGTCTGTGCACACAGCGACTGTGAATGTGGGACTACGCGGCAAACACTACCCCGTTCGATAGGTACCATGACGTCATCGCTGGCGTGGTTGTCTGTTGACTGGAATACCATCTTCCGTGTAGAACACGATCGTAAGGACATCTGTTGACAGATTGTTTGATTATATCGTGAATTAAACGCAGGACGATGCAATAGCGCTTTGTTGCTTTAATTTTGGACACCAGTGTATGTTTTCATACTGCATTTGTACCTACTAATCTCTTGCTTGCCTGCCGATATTCCTACGGCGACACATACTTTTCCCTCCCTCCACCCATTTAAATTAGCTACGAGGGCATAATGACTACCGACTTGCAACTCAACAAAGTAAAGTAGCTAAAGTTCCGCGTTCTGTCTCCAGACGAGCAAATCGGACCGGGCAGACCGCCGTGTCGTCCTCTGCCAATGGCGACATAGGATGTGGTATGAGGGGCATGTGGTCACCACACAGCTCTCTCGGTCGCTATTGTATTTGCTGTCTTCAGAACCGCTACAAATCGTTCGACCAGCTCCACAGCCGGCCTCACGAGGTTGCGTGCACCCGTAACAGGTCTCCCAACAAGTGAAAATCCCTGGCACTATCGGTACTCGAACTTGACTCCCCGGCATGCCTATCAGCCACGCTGAGTACTCAGCTACGGCATCGAGCATCCCAGTCAGCAGCACCATATTCACCTTGTGTTACTTTAATTTAAAATCCGGTATGGTATTTCTATGGTAGTGATCGTGGGCTACCAGTGGACATTTGGTATTAACTTCTTTTTAAGAACAAAGGTAGACCTATATCTTCAATCGTCTCTAGCTAAAGTACTAATCTCCCTAAGAACTAGTCTCCATCATCACGTTTTTCTCTTTCGTGTGACGCTTTCGCATAACACTTAAGTTTTTTAGTACTGGTGTACCCATACATTTTATATGCTGCCCTCACGACAGCCGCGGTTTACTTCGTAGTGGAAACGTCCCGACAATAGCAAACGCCCAGATGTCGCCTGAATTGAACCTCACAGCTCCAACACGCCACATCCTGACGAATTAGGCTCTCATTCACCGGACTCGCTCCGCGACGTGAGTGAAACCTGCTTGCGTTAGCCGCGTCTGTCATCTTCCATTAGTAACGTGAGATCTTTGCATTCATATTCGCAGACTGACAGCACTTGCATTTGCATCGAGGCGCCGAGGGAGTACTGGCTGACTGTCAGACTGCAGGGAAAACTCTCTGTCACGATAGCATTCAGGGGCACACTTGTTGTAATGCGCAGTAATGGCCACGTAACTCTGATCTATACCATGCAAATTCGTAACTGCGTACCTAAAGACTGGAAAATTGCTCAAGTCACACCAATATCCAAAAAGGGGAGTAGGAGTAATCCGCCGAATTACAGGCCTATATCACTAACGTCGATTTGCAG
The DNA here is from genome assembly GCF_021461385.2 of Schistocerca piceifrons. Taxonomy (NCBI): domain Eukaryota; kingdom Metazoa; phylum Arthropoda; class Insecta; order Orthoptera; family Acrididae; genus Schistocerca; species Schistocerca piceifrons. The sequence continues at coordinate 394,135,825 of NC_060144.1, read as the reverse complement.
TAGGGTTTTAGAACGTATACTGTATTCGAACATTATGAAGTACCTCGAAGAAAACGATTTATTGACATATAGTCAGCACGGATTCTGAAAATATAGTTCTTGTGAAACATAACTAACTCCTTATACTCATGAAGTAATAAGTGCTATCGACAGGGGATGCCAAATTGATTCCATATTATTAGATTTCCAGAAGGCTCCTCACAAGCGTCTTCTAATCAAACTGCGTGGATACGGAGTATGGCCTCAGTTGTGCGACTGGATTCGTGATTTTCTGTCAGGAAGGTCACAGTTCGTAGTAATAGAAGGAAAGTCATCGAGTAAAACAGAAGTACTACCCGGCGTTCCTTAAGGAAGTGCCTATTGTTCCTGATCTGTATTAACGACACAGTAGACAATCTGAGTAGCCGTCTTAGATTGTTTGCAGATGATGCTGTTATTTACCGTCCTGTAAAGTTATCAGATGATCAAAACGACTTGCAAAATTATTTAGATAAGATATTTGTATGGTTCGAAAGGTGGCAATTGACCCTGAATAAATAAAAGTGCGAAGTTATTCACATGAGTACTAAAAGAAATCAGCTAAATTTCGATTACGCGGTAAGTGACACAAATCTGAGGGATGTAAATTCAACTAAATACTTAAGGATTACAATAACCTAAATTGGAACGATCACATAAATCATATTGTTGGTAGAGCAAACCAAAGACTGCAATTCATTGGCAGAACGCTTAGAAGATGCGACAGGTCTACCAAAGAGACTGCTTACACTACGCTTGCCCGCCCTATCCTAGAGTACTGCTGTGCGTTGTGGGATCCGCATCAGGTGGGGCTGACTGATGACATCGAAGAACTACAAAGAAGGGCAGCTCACTTCGTAATATCGCGAAATAGTGGAGATAGTGTCACAGACATGATACGTGATTTGGAGTGGCAATCATTAAAACAATGGCGTTTTTCGTAGCGACGGGATCTTCTCATGAAATTTCAGTCACCAGTTTTCTCCTCCGATAGTGTAAACATTCTGTTGGCACTCGCCTAAATGGGGAGAAATGATCATCACGATAAAAGAAGAGAAATTAGGACTCGAACGGAAATATTTAAGTGCTCGTTTTTCCCGCGTGCCTTTCGAGAGTGGAACGGAAGAGACACACCATGAAGGTGGTTCATTGAACCCTCTGCCAGGCACTTTATTGTGAATAGCAGAGTAATCACGTGGATGTAGATGTAGATGCATTTTTCATGTCCCACAGAGATTACCTGAGATGGAAGATACGTTCGCATTTGGAAAGAAAGGCAGAGGATGCCAACGTGCCCTTTCAGAGGAATCAACCTTGTATTTGCCCGTTGTGATTTAGCGAAATCATAGTGCATATCAACCTGGATGGCCAAACTACGATTTCAACCAACATTCTCGGATATGCAAGCACAGTTTGTATGCATTTAACGACCACACTCCGTTCCTCGTTTCCTAAGTATACAAACAAGGTAGGCAGGGACATAAATGCACGTGGGGAAAAGATCCGAATTTGGTGTAAGAAAACTTATGAGCGTACCGTGGCAGCCCTGCATCTTCAGTTGAAGACTTTTATGGTGAAAGAGTCAGGTGCGTTGAGTTAGTGGTCTGGGCTTTGAAGCTGTTTTGTACCACTTCGTCCACAACGGTAAGGAGAGGAGGGGTACAGTGTGATGCGGCAAATGTCATCGCTGGACAACAGCACAAACGATTATCAAACAACTTAACAACAAACAGATGATTTACTTAACATGTACACTACTGGCCATTACGATTGCTACACCACGAAGATGACGTGCTACAGACGCGAAATTTAACCGACAGGAAGACGATGCTGTGATTTGCAAATGATTAGCTTTTCAGAGCATTCTTACAAGGTTGGCGCCGGTGGTGACACCTACAACGTGCTGACATGAGGAAAGTTTCCAACCGATTTCTCATACACAAACAGCAGGTGACCGGCGTTGCCCGGTGAAACGTTGTTGTGATGCCTCGTGTAAGGAGGAGAAAAGCGTACCATCATGTTTCCGACTTTGATAAAGGTCGGATTGTAGCTTATCGCGATTGCGGTTTATCGTAACGCAACATTGCTGCTGTCATTGGTCGACATCCAATGACTGTTAGTAGAATATGAAGTCGGTGGGTTCTGGAGGGTAATACGAAACTCCGTGGTGGATCCCAATGGCCTCGTATCACTAGCTGTCGAGATGACAGGCATCTTATCCGTATGGCTGTAATGGATCGTGCAGCCACGTCTCGATCCCTGAGTCAACAGATGGGGACTTTTGCAAGACAACAACCATCTGCACGAACATTTCGACGACGTTTGCCGCAGCATGGACTACCAGCTCGGAGACCATGGCTGCGGTTACCCTTGACGCTACATCACAGACAAGAGCGGCTGCGATGGTGTACTCAACGAAGTTCCTAGGTGCACGAATGGCGAAACGTCATTTTTCGGATGAATCCAGGTTCTGTTTAGAGCATCAAGATGGTCTCATCCGTGTTTGGCGACATCGCGGTGAACGCACATTGTAAGCGTGAATTCGTCATCGCCATACTGGCGTATCACCAGGTGTGATGGTATGGGATGCCATTGGTTACACTTCTCGGGCACCTCTTGTTCGCATTGACGGCACTTTGAACAGTGGACGCTACATTTCAGATGTGTTACGACCCGTGGCTCTACCGTTCATTCGATCCCTTCGAAAACGTGCATTTCAGCAGGATAATGCACGACAGCATGTTGCATGTTCTGTACGGGCCTTTCTGGATACAGAAAATGTTTGACTGCTGCCCTGGCCAGCACATTCTCCAGATCTCTCAAAAACTGTAAACGTCTGGTCAATGGTGGCCGAGCAACTGCCTCGTCACAATATGCCAATCACTACTCTTGATGAACTGTGAAATCGTGTTGAAGCTGCATGGGCAGTTGTACCTGTACACGCCATCCAAGCTCTGTTTGACTCAATATCCAGGCGTATCAAGACCGTTGTTACGGCAAGAGGTAGTTGTTCTGGGTACTGATTTCTCAGGATCTATGCATCCAAATTGCGTGAAAATGTAATCACATGTCAGTTCTAGTATAATGATTTGTCCAATGAGTAGCCGTTTATCATGTGCATTTCTTCTTGGTGCAGCAGTTTTAATGACCAGTAGTGTATTTCTTCAAGCGTAAGGAGACTCATCGCAGATAATGCAGCAATAATTAGAATCCAGTTCACACTCAAACTAGAATGACGTTCGCTGTACTAAGCACGAACGGTGGCGTAGTAGCCACGAGGCTCCACGAGCAAGTGGGATGTAACCTGCGCCGACAGGCATATATTGCGGCGGCGAGGGTTCTCTCAGTTATGAACAACTGGGTGCATGACTCAGTTGGTAATCACCATTGGATTGACCAGATCCTGTGCAACCGCTATTGGCTTCAGACGGAAACTTTCAATTGCACTGCCCGTGGTGTGGTATCGACACGTGATACCACAGAAGCCGACGACATATTAGGTGAGTTAGCTCATCTTTTGGAGCTTTCATTCTAAGAATCTACCATGCAATTGATAGCTATTTGTCTGCTATAAGAAAATCCCAAACAATTAATTTTCAAGCTTAGTAGTTAGTTTAACAGATTTTACCATTTATGGCGGCTGATGACAGAAGTTTATAAATCACTCCTACAGAGCGAAGCTCATACGAGCTACCCGACGTAAATGTCCGCATGCGTACCTTTAGTCCAAAACATTTGTCTTGTCGTTCTTCGGTTTTAATATGGAAAATGTAGGTTTACTCTGCAAACGTACTACATCTTCAGATATAGTTAACTATTTCGCATTGACTGATTCACTATTAACAAGAATAGTTCAACTTAAAATCACAGAAGCTACAAGAGAATATCGTCCTCCACGCCGTTGTCTTCTGAAACGTTAGAGGAAGCTAATACGCCAATATAAAATGGATTTTCAATTAGAAATGCAGTTTAAAGGATTGGGTGTAATGATTCCACGACATTTAAGGACTTAAAGCAGGCTATGGAGTGGCGTTATTGGGACGTTTCAAGTGAGTATTTTTGGAGACAGAGGAAGCTGAATTATCGGGTGGCTGAACAGTCTTGATTCTATGCACTGTGGATTTGCGTTTAAACATTTGTGACATTTAACATACTGGTTTGCTGAAAGTAATGGCGTAAACCACCGTTTCATGAAGGACCAAAGTGGCGGGGAGCACGGGGCTCGCTCATTCATCGTTCGTCGTAATTTAAATTTGATGCAACCAGAGAAAAACAGTATCGTGAGGATAACGAGGCTCAATAAAGCACAAATGGCCGTTTTTGCAGCCACTGGTAAACTTTGCAGTCAAGATACAATTTTCTACCTCATCGAGTTACAATGAAGGCGAAACAGGAATATGCCGGGAACACTGCAGAAAATGTTCGCAAGAAAAGGCCAAATAATGATAATAATAATACGATGTGTTTCCTTTTGTTACAATGTTTTGTATATGAGTTAGTGATATGTTACTGTAATGTTTTGGTGTTTAATACGATCAGGATAATGCAGACAATGATGATGATGGTTGTGATGTTGGCGATGATTTTGATATAGTAAAACATTATACAAGTTAATAGCGGCAGGACCTGACAAAAATTGTAATTCTTTTTTAGTATGCTATAATTATAATAATTTCTTATCGTGTGCAATTATGCCTCATAACAATAGGTTCTTTACCACAGGCCAGGGGCAAAGATCCGTTTCTTTCACTTGTAACATTTTGTTAAATGTAACTTTCAGCATCGTGCAACTAATCTTGAATTTCTGGTATCGTGTAAAGTATGATCTTAGGTGTACTGTGTACAGTTTTCACTGTCACGTAATCAGAAAAGCACAAGGGAAAAACAGAAAAGTGTTGAGTGCACACCTTTGCCGCATACTACCCTAAATGATCTCTTAATGGATGTGGTTCAGAGATATTCATTCTTTTCTCCGTAATATCTGTTCCCAAATCTGTAAATTTGATCATTATTGATTTAACTTCAGCATTATGTCATGCAACAATTGTTGCCATGATAGGACAGGAAAGGAACTAAATAGTTTAACACGCTATGTTGAACCAGTAAAAGAAGCTACTTCGTCAATGAGTGCCCAGTTTGGAACTACCTATGAATAATAACTAGACTTGTGTGTCTGTTGACGCTATTGTCATAATGATGAAAGGGGAACCACACGAAATCTTGAAGGTGTATCTAATTAAACTGCGTAAGACTTTAGACAAAGTTTGTACTATACTACACTATTTGACATACAAATTGAAGCACCCACAAGACGAGGGAACAACCAAATGAAGCTCAAGGGGTTGTAAGGATATTCGAAGTTATTTCAGTCATTACTAAATCGAGTTAAATATACGGACAACTTGGCTGTGTGAGCCCACTTATCAGTATGACGTGCACCCCTGGAAACATACACTTAATAGGTTGGGAATGGTGTCGCAAAGCTGTTGCATCTTCTCTTAAGGCCAGCTGCCTCACAACTGTTGTCCTTGATGTACTGGATAATGGTACGGGAATGAAGTTGATCTTGTCGCACACAAGTTCTATCGTGGCATGATGTGGGGATCTGTCTGGTCATGGGAGTACTTCAACGACACAAAGACACTTTGTAGAGACATGTGTCATGTGTGAACGATCGTTGCCCTGTAGAAAAGTGTCACCGCTGTACTGACGCAAGAAAGATAATGCGTAAGGACGCAGGATATCAGTGACGTACCGTTCTGCCACCAGATTTCCCTCAACCACTTGCAGCCGCGAACTGAAATCATACCTGATAGCTCCCTGACGCCAGGGATAACATAACTGTGACACTCCCACAGACATTAGAAGAATGGGATCTGTCTCCATGCCGCCACCAGAGTTGTGTAGAACCCCGATTCATCTCTGAGCTCATTGTGACGCCACTTATGAAACCTCTATGCTTCCCAATGACAGCACCACTCCAAATGTAGCAGAGGTTGAAAATACCGCATCGATCACCAGCGGTATATCACCAGCGCAGAGTGCTCTGCTCTCGCTGGTGATACACCAGCCCTGTACTCGTCCGCCGAGGCGGTCGGGATGACAGCACAGAGTTGTAACACTTGATGATGGCCACATAAGACCTCGAAGCCTGCCGCGTTTGAAATGAAAAGAAGCTTACAATTGAAGCGGTATTTTCAGCCGCTGCTACAAGTGTCAGTTACGGATGTTCCTCCAACAGGGTTGTTTCTAAGCAAATGTACCCGTTTCTATTGTGCCCCGAGTCTGGCTGTTGCTAGTCTATGAGCATGGCTGGCACAGACGTGAAGGAGTTACAAACTGCTTAGCGCACAGTACGGTGGCCCTCACTTGTGGTTTAAACGTCACCCATCGAAACCTTTACGATAAGCATGCCTGCCCTCACGTTCCCATGCAGTCCAAAATCTGTTTACTGTCTCATCGGAAAGCCCCACAAACCTAGACATTGCATGATTCGACCAGCTAGCCAAAGGGTTACACACAATGGCGCCAGCCTCAAATTGCGTCAGGTGCTGATAACGCTGTCAAACACAAATACGCGGCATCTCCGTGACTATCACAGTGTTCTGACTATTCACAAATCTTATACAGGGTTAGTCACCTAACGTTAGTCTAGTGTAATTGTTTAATACAAACCATACAAAAATGCACGGAAGTATGTTTTTTAGCACAAACCTTCGTTTTTTTAAATGGAACCCCGTTAGTTTTGTTAGCACATCTGGACATATAAACAAATACGTAATCAGTGCCTTCCTGGCAGATTAAAACTGTGTGCCCGACCGAGACTCGAACTCTGGACGTTTGCCTTTCGCGGGCAAGTGCTCTACCAACTGAGCTACCGAAGTACGACTCACGCCCGGTCCTCACAGCTTTACTTCTGCCAGTATCTCGTCTCCTACCTTCCAAACTTTACAGTTGGTAGAGCACTTGCCCGCGAAAGGCAAAGGTCCCGAGTTCGAGTCTCGGTCGGGCACACAGTTTTAATCTGCCAGGAAGTTTCATATCAGCGCACACTCCGCTGCAGAGTGAAAATCTCATTCTGGAAACATCCCCCAGGCTGTGGCTAAGCCATGTCTCCGCTATATCCTTTGTTTCAGGAGTGCTAGTTCTGCAAGGTTCGCAGGAGAGCTTCTGTAAAGTTTGGAAGGTAGGAGACGAGATACTGGCAGAAGTAAAGCTGTGAATACCGGACGTGAGTCGTGCTTCGGTAGCTCAGTTGGTAGAGCACTTGCCCGCGAAAGGCAAGGGTCCCGAGTTCGAGTCTCGGTCGGGCACACAGTTTTAATCTGCCAGGAAGTTTCATATCTGCGCACACTCGACTGCAGAGTGAAAATCTCATTCTGGACGTAATCGGTGCCGTTTGTTGCATTGTATAATGTTGATTACATCCGGAGATATTGTAACCTAAAGTTGACGCTTGAGTACCACTCCTCCGCTGTTCGATCGTGTGTATCGGAGATCACCGAATTACGTAGGGATCCAAAGGGAACGGTGATGGACCTTAGGTACAGAAGAGACTGGAACAGCACATTAAGTCCACATGCTAACACCTTTTTATTGGTCTTTTTCACTGACGCACATGTACATTACCATGAGGGGTGAGGTACACGTACCCACGTGGTTTCCGTTTTCAATTACGGAGTGGAATGGAGTGTGTCCCGACATGTCAGGCCAATAGATGTTCAATGTCGTGGCCATCATTTGCTGCGCACAATTGCAATCTCTGGCGTAATGAATGTCGTACACGCCGCAGTACATCTGGTGTAATGTCGCTGCGGGCTGCCACAATAAGTTGTTTCATACCCTCTGGGGTTGTAGGCACGTAACGGTACACATTCTCCTGTAACGTACCCCACAGAAACAAGTCCAGAGGTGTAAGATCAGGAGAATGGGCTGGCCAATTTATGCGTCCTCCACGTCCTATGAAACGCCCGTCGAACATCCTGTCAAGGGTCAGCCTAGTGTTAATTGCGGAATGTGCAGGTGCACCATCATGATGATACCACATACGTCGACGCGTTTCCAGTGGGACATTTTCGAGCGACGTTGGCAGATCATTCTGTAGAAACGCGATGTATGTTGCAGTGCTCTCCGGTACACACGATCGAACAGCGGAGGAGTGGTACTCAAGCGTCAACTTTAGGTTACAATATCTCCGGATGTAATTAACATTTTACAATGCAACAAACGGCACTGATTACGTATTTGTTTATATGTTCAGATGTGCTAACAAAACCAACGTGGTTCCATTTAAAAAAACGTAGCTTTGTGTTAAAAAACATACTTCCGTGCATTTTTGTATGGTTTGTATTAAACAGTTACACTAGCCCCTCTCCTCACGTTCGGTCGGTGGAATCGGTTTGTTAGTATTTGATGTGGTTTACGAAATATATCCAGCGGTAACGTTAGGTGACTCACCCCGTATACAAGCCTGGTAGCAACACTAAACCCAAATAACACTCTGTGGTTGTGCAATTTCAATCATTTACCTACCTGCCGATGGTGTGTACATGTACGAAATTACACCAATATCTGACCATGTTGAAACACTCTCTATTAAACCCACCGTTATTGACTAGCGGATCATAGCGTAACAGTTTAAAATAGTTTGGACCTGTGCGACTGATAATGCCTGATCGGTTAATATTTTCATGGGAGTTGTTTCGCATTAATTTCAACGAAGCTAAACAGGTAGCAATAATTGGTACATACTTTCTTGTTAGTATTCTATTTTATTTGTCTAAACAACATGAATGAGGCTGTTACTCTCTTCGTCTGACAAAGTAATTACAGTCAATCCATCACAGGTCGCCTATTAACGTCGTCACACGCTAATATTCTTCATGTGGCACTGAATTTACAATCGTCACTACAGTCGAAATCATGGGTGTCCAGCGCAGTTGTCACGAATTCACGGTCCGCAAATGAACACTTAAACACATCAAACAAATCACTCAGTTAACGTCATTTACGTATTTGCTGGAGTCAGAACCACAGCTTTGGGTGACACACATAGCCATTAAACAATTTTAAACGCGTTCGGCCGTCCTGCGGAAATCCGGCCTGCTCGCTTAGGAATGGAATGGCTCTGAGCACTATGGGACTTAACAGCTATGGTCATCAGTCCCCTAGAACTTAGAACAACTTAAACCTAACTAACCTAAGGACAGCACACAACACCCAGCCATCACGAGGCAGAGAAAATCCCTGACCCCGCCGGGAATCGAACCCGGGAACCCGGGCGTGGGAAGCGAGAACGCTACCGCACGACCACGAGATGCGGGCTGCTCGCTTAGGACCCAACAACTTACTTGCTTTGTGTCTCAACACTGACTACTCTTTGGCACACTGGGCGTTCGACTATCGATAGTACGTACTGCGACCTACGAGAAGCAAAGGTATATTTTTCTGAATACGTAAGGTGGCAGCTGACCCCTTACAATGTCTTCTGGGTTTTCCAGTTTATGTGATACTTTTGAATCAGATCTTTGGTATCTTTGTTTTGAATGCTGTATTTGCGACATTATTTTATGCTATGAACACTTTATTACTTAAATTAAGTGTTGCATCCTGTTCTCGCTGTTCTAGGCGCTCAGTCCGGAACCGCGCGACTGCTACGGTCGCAGGTTCGAATCCTGCCTCGGGCATGGATATGTGTGATGTCCTTAGGTTAGTTACGTTTAAGTAGTTCTAAGTTCTATGGGAATGATGACCACAGATGTTACGTTCCATAGTGCTCAGAGCCATTTCAACCATTTTTTTGTTGCATCCTGTAATACGGATTAGTTAAATATATAAAGCTGGAGAAGACTACCCGTTTTTGAACCTGTGTACTCTTCAAACAATAACTAAAAAGAAATTGAAAAGATCAGCCAACAAGTAGCAAAACCAAAGCATTATTTAGCCACTGACTTAGATTTCTATATTTATAGAAATATGTTTTACTTTTACAGTTTTATTTAGCTAAAGAGCTTTTTTACCAGTGAGCGAATACATTTGTGTACGTGTTCTGACGTAAGCTGAGTGTAATGTGGCTGCTGTCTTAAACCATGGAATGCGGTGTTTCTAGTTTTTACATTAATTTGATTTATGACAAGAGCAGCTCCGCTTCAGCTAATGTAATTTACCACCATGTGATGCAACAAGGCGCACTCCTACGAAAAAAGGTAGTTGTATAAATATTGAAACCTAGGTGAAGGGCTAAATAAACCTTCGGTTTGCAACTGAATGGCTGATTTTTTTCAACTTCTTGAAATTTATAGAGCTGCTCAATCGCAGCCATGTTTAAGACTTTGCAAAATCTGAGATATGAAATCTTTTCGGCAACAAAGCTCTCAAAGTCTTTCTCTCGAAACAGCCATAACTTCGTAGAATTTGCTTTATGTGTAGCTTTATTTGAATACCTATGCTTTAAAATCAGTATCAGGAAATTGGAATCTCGCGGTGCAAGTCTACGTGAAACAGGATCCCGTGCTCAGCGGCAACGAGTGCAGTACGCCTCGCTGTCAGTACGGAGCGGGCGCTACAGAAAGAAGGAAAAGCAGGAGACCGAAATGTGGGTAAGTGCAGCTACGAAGAAACTGTGGTAGCCTTGCACTGGAACTGAAGTTAGCGTTACAAAGGGAATGAAAGACAATTTGTTTTCCTATTCATTTTTTCGATAGCCGAAATCGACATTTTTCATTAACGAAAAACGTTTAAAATCAATCTTTTCTGATCGACAGTAGCCCCGAACTACGGCGACACTGCAGTAAAGAAACCGACAAAATCCTTTTTCACGAAATCCTCTGTTATTTTACTGAGGTCTTCTGTAATTTTGCTGGGGTTATTTTCGAGAGCGTTATTAGTATCTCGGCGGGAATTATTCTTATAGCCTTGGTAGCTATGTTGTTGCGTTTTGTCTGTTAATTCGTTGGCTGTGCAGAGTATGTGTCAGTGAGTTGAAAATAAATTCCAAAACGGCGATAATGAAAAACGTCAGAAAAGAAAAAAAAAAATGTAATGATAAGGGAAGTTATTGGGCTTCCCATAATCCACTGCGAGAAATGTATATCAGTCACAGTACACTTTTCGTACTCACCAGTAAATTTACTCGTCTTCGCTTCATAATAGCTACTGGTATATATCAGAGGTATCTCCGTTACTACTGTTCTGTTTTATAGAGACAGTGTTAATGTACAAGTGTACAGGGTGAGTCAGGAGGAATGTACAGACGAGCTTTGACGATTGATACTACTGGTGATTCTGAACAAAAAACTTCTAATAAACATATGCTCTTCTCTTAACCGTCCCCAGGTAAACGAATGAAAACAGCTAGCAACGGGAAAGGTGCAGGTAACCGTAAACTAAGAGACTGTTATGTTGTTGTTTGATTATATGTGTACGTTTCCTTACAGTAGATGTTCAAAGAGTCCACCGTCAACTTCAATACATGTTGCTGCTCTTGTAGACAAATGTTTTGTCACCGATCGGGGCTCAGTTTTGCATTCCTTTACCTGTGCAAAAGCATGCAAAATATGAGTGAGAAGTTCCTCTCTTGTGTCCACTCTGATGAATGCTAGGACTGGTATAGTTGATGGGATTCGATACTGCAACTGCCCGGTTTCCAAACCCTACTCTTTAACTTGTCGACCTTTTTGTTCCTTCCCTCCCATTGGTGGTGTGGTGTCACCGCCAGACACCCTACTTGCTAGGTGGTAGCCTTTAAATCGGCCGCCGTCCGTAAGTACACGCGTGACCCACGTGTCGCCACTACCAGTGATTGCAGACCGAGCGCCGCCACATGGCAGGTCTAGTCTAGAGAGACTCCCTAGCCCTCGTCCCAGTTGTACAGCCGACTTTGCCAGCGATGGTTCACTGTCTACATACGTTGTCATTCGCAGAGGCGACAGTTTAGCTTAGCCTTCAGCTACGTCATTTGCTAAGACCTAGCAAGGCGCCACATTCAGTTACTATAATCACTATCTTCAAGAATGTGTTCTGAACAGATAATATTGTGAATCAAGTACCGTCAAGAGCGACGTTCATCATTAATAGATTAAAGTTAAGTATCAAACTAATTACGTCCGCTTTCTGAATTCTATTCCTTGTCATGTTCCAGACCTCACGTCAGTATAGTTCTTCTCTCCTCACGCCAGTCTGCGTGAGCTAAAACGCGGGCATTTCGGTCTCCACTCGTAACACGGTGTTGGCTCTTGTGCTACCACAAAAAGTGGATGCTGCCACAGTTAAGTTTCTTGGTAGAAAGGCCATTATTTTGGACGTAGCTGCAATTTTCAAATTTCACCTCAGTGTCATGGTGTGTCCTTAAACAATTTGTGGGAAGGGCTGGACATATGCTTGCTCACAATACAACTATAGGAAACAATAAATTGTTCATTCGGAAATTTCATGTCACGATTGGGTTTTTGAACCACTATAGAATTCCTAAATAGGTTCTTCCTGCAACATTCGGAAGGAGGAGGAGGATGGGCCTACATCATGACAGGATAGAGACAACAGCCAACACTTCTGCAAGACAGAGTCCACTACAATGTGGGGAGTAGCACTGAACACGAAACACTTGAACCACAATCCATTCCGTAGAAGTAATTGTCATGGCTAGTCTCAGAGATCGTTGAAACACTCACACATCCCTCGCACTCATGTCTCAATGTGCAGAAGCGTTGTGCCAGTAGCCTCATACTCCATCAGCGTAAGTTCAGAGGCCGCAGTTGTGGACATGCATGTATGGTAGAGTGCACCTGCCCGAGCTATGGTGGGCATCCGAGAATAATAGGAGTGGTTGGAATTCGGATTTTATCAATACATCCAGAACCAAACGTTGACAGTGATAGGTACTGAATCGCTTAATTTTCTGCAGAGGATACATGCAGCACAAGCTTTTTCGGAGACATTTTTATTTATTTAGCATATGGCTACTACAGGCATATCATAAAATTAAATTACGTATATGTATGTCATGTAACATAACGTATACTGTGTAACGTACACTGAGTATTGGTTCGCCATTCTACCTACTGCTCGCAACAGCTTTAAGCTGGAAATACCCATTCGTTCCTACCTCCACCACACGCTCCGCACCCCAGGAGGTGTGGTCCTAAGAAACCAGCCATATGTTAATCACTGTAGCTACAGTGAAATATTACTATTGTAGCCCCAGTCTGATGACATTCGACAGTGAGGAATGTATCGGAAATACCTCCTCCTGATGGCTGTGGCTCTGGAATTAATATCTGTATCCCTCTTATAACTTGGCATAATTCTCCACGTAAAATCATCTACCTCACGGCTATCAGTGGTGACTGAGAATGATCACATACACTAGATGACGTGCCATGCGAGGAATCACTTTCAAAATGCAAAGCTAGATTGAAGTTGTAAGAAATGTTCGTAATCTTATGACCAATATATTGGCTTTTCAGATTTATAGTGTTACACGTTCTCCTAGAAAGGCTGTCTGCGATTTCGAATCAAGTCCCTCCATTAAACCACGTACTTGAGTTGGATCTTACAGAGACGTCTTTTAATGATGACAACTTCCGGCGAATCATATTTGTGGCTCTCAAATATTTCGAAACAAGTCACCTTTTTCCAAACCTATTTTCTTAGGACACCATACAGCGAAACTACAGTGTTCTTCAATTCAATAAAATTTACCAACAGCCTCACACCTAAAGATATTTTACTTTGTTCTGAAAGCAACCAGTTTCGGCAATTCATTTTACCATCTTCAGGCCCCACACGCTCTTTTCAAATCAACGAACTTCTCATATAGCGCCATAAAAGTGGATATCGTGAATTCCAATCGTTGTGCAGGAAATTCATACCATCATGACTTCCACATCGGTGTCAGGTGCTAAGCCGACATTTACATGTTTCGATCCATTGGCTCTCACAGAAAGCTGGAAATTACATGGTGTCAACTATGCTTTTCCCACAACACAAAGGATGGTTGAAATAAAAGATAGAGTCAGTGTACCTTATTGACAAAAATGTAGAAGACGTCGCAACATAGGGAAATACGAAGAGTTTGTGGCAGTGTGGAGCATTTCCAAATAGCTGCATTCAATCACATCTTTGGTAGTTGTAGTGTAGCATACTAGTAGGTGATCTGTTCTGAAGACACCAAGAGCATTGATTACTGTCATTGCAGCCATGTACACGATCACTGTTTTGATGCTGGCCCCCAGAAGATGTTGCTCCACCAAGACTCTCTCCATCTCAAACAAGTGCTGACAATCAATTATTATGTAGTAATTAACAGTGTATCAGTAGACAGATGGGACAGAAAAGACTCTGTCAATACGGAACAATTTAGTGTAATAAAAACCACAGTAACAGTGCTATCAAATCTTACTAGTTTTTCCATAATACCAATGCCGACCAATGATACAGGACCCTGCTTCCCAGTTTCTGTACCATCACTAACCACCCTTCCACTACTTTGCGTGTACCATATACGAGATCGCAAAAGTAGATAGATAACTGTGCAGTACGTACATTCATGGTTAATTCTCAAACATATACTCAAAAGTATACCAGACAGCATTTTATACCGATGGAGTCAGGTTAACAGCATATTTCTCGCACTTCGATCACAGTGCATAGTTTACGATTATGATTACCCAACTTCTCCTATGTGCATTGGAGTCACATTGTATTCTTCCATTCTTTAAAGTTGGGGTTTGAAATATTTCCCTGCATTTTCATGAACCCTCCCTACAACACTGTCGCTGATTTAATTAGCAGCTGACCAGAAGTAGGAAAATACTATATGAGCTACATTCCACGTCTCATGAAGGAAAAGAGCTAAGTGAGTCTGTAACTGCTGATCCAAGTGTACAAGATCTCTCCAGATGAGCACTTTCGAAGAGGTTGTCATCATATAACTGGTGGTTGAGAAGAATCGTGTGGTTTATGGAGCTCTAGATGGATGGAGATAGAAGAATTTTAAGTAAATAAACTGTGCTATCAGTTGTTAACTACTGTTCCAGTGTGTGGGGTCAGTAGCAAGAAGGTACTGGCAAGACAGAAATGGGTGTATATCATAAACACATGCACTGCCAAGGTTTCAACAGACCTGCACTTAAACAAGTTGTAGTGTTAGAGCCATGTGGTTTCCGAAATATTAGTCAAGCGGAGTGCAAGGCTCTTAATACTGTAACACAGGACATATATTTCCAATATCTGACGTACTTCCACCCTGAAAGTCTTCTGTGTCACTCACTACCGTGACAAACTTTAAGTTCATAGAACTACCTTCTACGCCAAGGAAAAACATATACTCTTTGTGATAAATGTATTACAAAGCTTTCTGGAGGTGTATAGCAAACAATGTTCACATCCACCCAATGTTCACATCCAATTACAGTTCACAAATTATACCATTCTCGCGTCAATCCTAAAAAATGATCGTCAACAATAGAAAATAACTCTTACAAGCAAACAGACAAACGCATAGCAGTGGTGTTTATCATGTGTGCCACACTGAATTAGCTCCATAAACAGAGCAACTGTCAAACAAATGCACACATAGGGTTTGCAGTACTTGGATAGCACTCTAAGTCACACACAAAACACACTATGGTGTACAAGTCAATCGCAAGTTGTACCACACAACTGATGAACCCTGAGAGAGCAACGGGAAAAAATATTTAAATGCGTGGGAACTGACCAGCAGCTCTATAATGCAATATCAGTGTACTATTAAATCCTACCTTGTTATAAACCCACTCAGCTGATCCCTCCATCTACTTTACATCATCCTTTAACTCAGATCCAATTCATTTTAGCGGCAGGTGGTTCTCTTTTTCCAGGAAAGCATCAAAGACAGCAGTCAAATTGCATGTTTCGCTATAGCCCCAATAGACATACATCAGAATATTATTAAAAATCATGCAGCAACTGTTCTGTAAATTATTTGTCAGCCAACACTGCATAGCTATGATTAGTGGGGAGTACAAACAACCACATTGTAATTACTGTTTGTTAGGATTTAAAACACCTGAATAGTCTTTCACATGGTCAAATATGCAACGCATTCTGTAGGTGTATATTGCAATCCCCCAGCTCGTAATACAACACATGCTGATGAAACTTGAAAGAAACATGTGAAGTTGGGGTCCATAGCTTTGGGGTCACGCCTGGCCTCGTGATCCGACATATTTCAATTTATTACTCTACATTTAACGGTCATGCACTTCAACATTCTATTCGAGCCATCTAATCGCTGTCGATAAGAAATGAGTTTCTCTGGTACCTGTTGCTTCCAAGTCAAGATTTTCTACTATTCCTCTTCCGGTTACATACTCGTTCCCATGTACAAGAATTTTCCCACACCAAGTAGAAGAAATGCAAGTGCTCCCTCATCCCCCCCCCCCCCCCCACACACACACACACAATTTGCCGCCATTTTGACATATTTTCCCTCATCTCGTAAGAATGTTCCGTCAATATTGGTAATTTTATCGATTTCGTGCTACTTTTCCTCTTGCGATCATGGCCTCACTTCTCACCGTGTATCCTAAAAGTGCTTATAAATTTAGTAAATTTGTCAACACCTACCGCAAATGCACTACTTTTGTCGTCGGACAGTATAGCATAGCATAGGACTGTAAACAAATACATCGAGTCACATCCGCTGGTATCCAAAATTAAAGCAACAAACCTCTGTTTTCCTCTCCTGTGTCTATTACATGATATAATCACATAAACTGTTGACAGATTTCCGTATGATCGTGTTTTATAAGGAAGATGGCATTCTGATTTATGGGCAAGCACGTCGACAATGACGTCAGAGCACATATCACACAGGGTAGTGTTTGCGAAATAGTCCAGCATCCACAATCGCTGTCTACAGAGTCACAGACAGTGCAGTATTGCACAGACAAGACGCCTGCCTGAGTCTCTGCAATGGAGGGCTGTACAAAGAATGGAAGCAGAACAGTCCCAAACTGATATGGCGCGATAGCTTAATGTGAATCTTCTGTTGTTTCTCGGACGTGGCGACAGATTATACAGAGATCGAAACTGTATACTGAATACCAGGGAGCACCGACCTGGTGTGGCGTCAGAAATAGAGAACCGCTATGTGGCTGTAAGGGCAAACAGTGTACAGAAGGCTTCAACAGAGGGGCCTTCATTGACCGAGAAATGCTGTACGTCTGCCTCTGATGATTCTGCACCGAAGAGAACGTCTAGAGTGGAGTCGTCAACATGTCACCTGTACGATCGAATGAGGGGACAATATGCTTTCCACACGAGACCCGATTTGATCTTGAGAGTGATTCTTGAAAGATTCGCATCTGGAGGGAACGTGGAACATGATTTCGGGTCACAAATATTGGGGAAAGGGACGGAAGTTTTGGAGGATCCCTAATGGTGTGGGCAGGAATTACGTTGAACACTCAGAAACCTCATTGGCTCAGAAGTGGTACTGATAGACGATAATGCTCGACCTCATAGAGCACAAGTGAAATGTTTTTCGGGAAACGGAGGATATGGCACACATGGCGTGGCCAGCTTGCTCTCCCTATCTGAATCCCAGATCTAGGATGTACTAGGGAGACTGGTTGCATCACTTCATCATTCACCAACCGCTCTCAAGACTTGCGACCAGCCCTGCAGGAAGTATGAGCGCTACTGCTTCAGCATGAAATGGATGATATCATTGACAGCATGGCCCTCGTTTTCAAGCCTGTGTTGCTGCCAGAGGTAGTCGTATTCCGTACTGAGCACTTTAACCAGTGGTTGGAATGTGTATGCAAATACGATACGTCGGAAGAACACGAAGAACTTTCTTTGTCTGCCATTACGCACATTGAAATAATTTACATTCTTTATTCTTTACATTTTTCTGGTTTACAACCTCCTGTCTGAACTGTTTTGTGGCAAAATATACGCAACCTTGCAAAATTTCCACTTGTTTCTTTATTTTTGGATACCTGTGCGCATATTTCACAGCCGCTGTGCATTGGCTCTAATAGGTTTTTGCCAACAGCCGCAGAGATAAGTCCTGGCGGCGGCACCCTCTAGATAATTGAATAACGAATTATTAATCTGGATGCTCTGGGCTGCCTCCACGATCACTTATGTTGCATGTATCCTCCGTCGAAAATTGTGCGATCCAGTATCGATCACAGCCAAGTTTTGGTGCTGGACGTACTGATAACATCCGAATTCCTATTACTTCAGTCGTTCCCTGATGCCGTCCTTAGCTCGGGGTGGTGCACTAATATACACTGGTGACACGACTATGACCTCTGAGCATTGGCACTGGCAGTGTTGACGGGATTTGCGTGATGCGTGTGGACATTGGCACAAGGTATGAGCTAGTGTTTCAGCGATCTCAGATATCTAGCCATGCTAGAATGCTAGATGCATACTGCTGCAGACAGATCATGGTTGACGTGTATTATGCTTAGTGTTTCTCAGTACACTGCAGTGGGGTTCTTACACTGTTATTTGTTGTTGTCTCTATCCTATTATGCAGCAGGCCCTTCCTCCTACTCCTTCCGAATGTAGTGGGGGAAACAAATTAGGAATTTTATAGTGCGTTACAAAATCGATTCGCGATGTCAAATTTCCGATTGATAGTAATCCCCGACGTCTGACCATGACGTCTACTACTACTACTACTACTACTATTACAACTACATACTGGATCGTGGCTTTAGTGTGTCATCTTTAATGCTCCTCAATACATCATAGTGGTCTGCCTTGCAGAGGTATTGTTTGTTCTTGTCTGTATCCTATCACGCAGCACACCCTTCCTTTCCCATCCCCCCCCCCCCCCCCCCCCGAATGTGGTGGATGGAACCAATTTAGGAATTCTATATTGCTTTAAAACCCTATCGCAATGTTAAATTCTCGATTGTTCTAATTTTTTTTTTTTGAGAGTTGTATTGTGAACAATCCTATGTCCAGCCCCTGCTGCAATTTGTTTAAGGACATAAAATGCAGTTGCGGTAAAATTTGAAAATTCCAGCTACCTCTGTCATAATGGACTTCCTACCAAATGGTCTAGTAGTGCTAGTATCCACCAATAGGAATAAATAGACGAAAAAGTTCCCGAAGATGGAAGAGTAGGGCTTGCAACCGAGGCAGTAGCGCCATCGAATCCCATCAAATACATCAGTCATAGTATCCAACAGTAGGATGCGAGGGAAAAACTGAACACACACAAATGTTGTCGAGTTTATTCCTTTGTCAGTCAATCTAATAGAGTGAGGGAATATTTCCAAGATATACACCGCCGCGTGGTGGTGGTGGGGTGGGGGTTGGGGTGGAGGAGGGGTGTATGCCTTGTGTATCCAGTACTTTGGTACAGGGAAAAGGTGGCGTTAGTGTGGCACACAACTACTAGTTGTTCTTGAATACCTTTGTTCCATCCGCCACAAATATCAAACGGTTGCTGTCACCTGGTGGCTGGTCTTTGTGACCGAGCGGTCCTAGGCGCTTCAGTCCGGAACCGCGCTGCTGCTACGGTCACAAGTTCGAATTCTACCTCGGGCATCGATGTGTTTGATGTCCTTAGGTTAGCTAGGTTTAAGCAGTTCTAAGTTAGGGGACTGATGACCTCAGATGTTAAGTCCCATAGTACTTAGAGCTATTTGATTTCTTTGCCACCTGATGCTTTGTTTAGGAATCAGTGTAACATCTGATCTGTGAGCTACCGAGTCGTTGGCAGCCGACAGTGGTTGCGGAGCTGCAAGTGGGTGTAGTGAAGTCACCTGAGAGACACATGTACTGCAGCTTGGCGTTTGGTGGACGGCGAGTGCTTCATGATCGAAATACTTTTAACAGTGTAACTGTATGTGTGAGTTATGTTTATGGTATTCTTTGCATGATCGGGGAAAAAACGGTGCGAATTGTTTAAATATTCCACGTATTATTTTGTATCCCATAAATTAAAAAAAAAATATTCGACAGATTGCAATCACTTTGCTGAGAGAGTTTTATCAGTAAAAAGTCAAATCCATAATGTCATTAGACTTCACATCAATTTCTGATCAGTTTCATTAATTAGTCAATTAATTTGATGTCAAAAGTGGTATAGGTTTCCATGAAGGAGGAGGGCTGGAGGTTTCCCAGAAGGGGAAGGGGTGACTCGGAGAATCACCTAACGAAACAAAAGATTCAGGAGCATGATATTTAGGAACGAAGCAGAGTGGAATCAGAACTGATCAGAAGGTTAAGGGGAGAGGGAGGGGTCATATGAAACATGACACTGGTTAAGAGGGGGTTATAAATTTGGCAACCATACAGAGTGGGGTGATACTGCCATTCCATCTTCAATGAATTTGGCAACAACGCAGAGTGGTGTGATCCCCACTTTACTTTACTACTTACGGAGAGTATAGGAATGATGTTGTTTGTTCTTGTACAGTGTATACAGCAAGATATCACAAAAGACGTCAGTCATCTCAGCAGTTATTTATAACGCTCTTGAACCACTTAGGCGATAGTTGTAGTGTAAGACCCAGGCATTGTAACAGAAGGGAACAAGTAACAACAGAGGAGTAAGAAATTAATATTCTTGCTGCTGTTACAGTTGAATCACACGTTAGCTCCCGCACAATCACATGAAGAAGTGGCATACAGCAGGCAAGTGTCCTTCACACATCGACATACGTTCCAGCCCTATCACATCTCCCTCCATCGAGAGCTCCCTGGAAACGAATATGAGAGTGGTGTTAACTTCTGTACATGGATATTAAGGAAGATTACTCAAGATGTGTCGTGTTTAGTGATGAAACCACTTTCATAAATCATGGCCAGATAAACTGCCAAAACGAGCACTCTTGGACTGTTAACAAATCCTGTTGGCTTCGGCAGATGAAACGTCAGCATCCATAGAGTTTAAATTTGTGGTGTGGGATACAGAACCATCAGCTGATAGTCCCGTTTTTCATAGACGTAACACTGAATGCGTACAGGTATCACAAACTTCTAACAAACCTCCTTCCAAGGAGTATAGAAGACGTTCCTCTGCAGATTACGAGGAGTATGTGGTCCAAAATCATGGCTGTTGAGCCGTAGTGAACGAAGTGCTATAGCATGTCTTCACGAAATGTTTCCAACTCATTGGACTGGACGCAGAGGACGTGTACTTTGGACGACCCGTATCCTGGATTTGACGTTTGTGGACTTTTCTCCGAGGGCAAAGCGAAAGAGGATGCGTACAAAGTCATATAACATACAGCAGATGATATGCAACGCCGGCTGCACACTGCTCGGCTTACTACGCTGAAATGCTAGCCCGTGTGCAAACTGGAAGCATGTATTGCGGCTGCTGGTTGTCATTTTGAACACAACTTGTGAGGGACAGTTCCTTCGTCACTGGTCAGAATCCACATGACTAGTGTACGCAGTTGTGTTGTTCATTAGTGTGTGCTACCCCACTTAATGCAAAAATGTCGGTGTGCGAACGTTTCAAAATTGGATATCTCGTAAACGTCTCGTACTAGAATCCTGCAACAAACACCACTGACATTCTGAATTACCCTCCTTCTAGTTTATTATTTTCAACAGGAATTGTTCCATTTAAAGAAGTATATGTTTGCACATGAAGTGCACTGCCTAAGTGTTATTGTAATTTGTTAATTTTTACAATACTAGCACCTGGTTAATTCATTCTGTGAAAACCCCAGATCAAAATTGCTTACCATTTCCGCAATATCTGCGGTGCCAGTGCGGCGGCGCAGTTCTTTCCGTCCCTTTACGACGGACTTGCTCCTACCTGTGAACACTATCTCAGCATTTTATCAGTAGGGAAGCCGAGTAAAACCTACAGTACTTCGATGTGAAGCAGGCTTCAATTAAAGTCACTAACCTACCTTTCGAGAGAAAGTTTTGTCACTAAGTGAAAGGTTGGAAATTTTGTCCTCAGTTAATATATTCTGAAACTTAGGTGAACAAGTATCACTGCGAAGCCCGTGCTAGTCTTAACACAGTCACTCACAATCCCTTTCACTCACGTTAGCAAGTTTATCATGTTGCATTTCCCGAAAACGTAATAGCTACAAAAATACTGATTGTTTTTGATTGAGAATGCTCGCCAAATATTTAGTCTGTTGGTACCAAATGCAGTCACAGTTTTTAGCCACCGACCTCCTCAATACGCCACGCGAAATTCATGTCTTGTTGCTTCACAAAATTCACTTAAAAATTCCGAAATTTCTACACGCCCATCGGAATAATTATGTCGTCACTTTTCCACACTTTTGATGTATGAAACACTGCTAGATCGGGCAACTTATTGTTTCCATCGGAACTACTACTACACGCGTCCGAACTGTTTCATGTCTAGAATCCGACTCTTCTCTAGAATACTCTAAGTCTTCTTTTCCAGCAGAGAAAGGCGCGCGAAGAATATTGCTTTACCATTGGTCAGTTTACTCAAAATCCAATAGCAAAACAACACTTTTTCGCATCAGTCTGCGCTTTTCATCAATAACTAATCGCATAATAGTAAACCTAACGACTGCGCTTTGACTAATATGCTGAAGTTTCGCTTAAGCATAAAGTTATTTACTATTGTTACTCATACCTGACTTAACTTTCCCTTTGCCATAAACTTACTTTACAAATCCATTCTACAAAAATCCCCTTTGTCCATATCCATTCTTCTTCGAAATGTTCCCACACTAAATTCTACTACATAAAACAATTATCTTCATATTTACCTTAAACCACACTCACGCATCATTTGTACTGCTGATACACATTTATAACATTTTACATACACAAAAAGACATAATAACACTTTATGAAAATACTAGAACAGTTAACTAAAAACATTCTATTACTTTAGTGCACTCTAGTGGGCACAATCGAAACTAGAATCACAGTCCCCCTACCCAATATTGTTCTCTATCGGCTGATACATAAACAACGTGCGCGTCCAGTCTCGCGTCACCATCTGTCACTATCCAGCTCTGAGACACATCTCCCACTTAACCGCCTCCAAGGCAGGATCGTTACACGGCGCTAAGCCTGACCAGGTTCAGGTGATTCACGCTTTATAGTGCCGATACATACAGTCAAAATACAAGTATGTATAAACTTATATTTGTTCAGCAATTTGTCCTAAAGTACTTTACTGATTTCAACCAAACTTGGTTCATGTATGGCCGGCCGTGGTGGCCGAGCGGTTCTAGGCGCTTCAGTCTGGAACCGCGTGACTGCTACTGTCGCAGATTCGAATCCTGCTTCGGGTATCGATGTGTGTGGTGTCCTTAGGTTAGTTAGGTTTAATTAGTTCTAAGTTCTAGGTGACTGATGACCTCAGATGGTTGGGTTGGGTTGTTTGGGGAAGGAGACCAGACAGCGAGGTCATCGGTCTCATCGGATTTGGGAAGGACGGGGAAGGAAGTCGGCCTTGCCCTTTCAAAGGAACCATCCCGGCATTTGCCTGGAGCGATTTAGGGAAATCACGGAAAACCTAAATCAGGATGGCCGGACGCATGACCTCAGATGTTAAGTCCCATAGTGCTCAGAGGCATTTGAACCATTTGGTTCCTGTATGACAGCGGTCAGTTACTTGCAACAAACTTCATACATATTCGTAAGTCATTACGAAACAGTATTTTCGTTGAAAAGTCCCACAAAGTGATGAAATGAAAAATTTTTGCCACTTAGTAAATTTTCGCATGCAGTACAATTGCCGAACGTTGCATCAAGTTTTAATTTATTACTTCTTTACTACTAATTCTACTCGCAACACATTTCGCAGACAGTATCCACATATGTCACTGAATGTGCATAGAGAAAGATACTATTATTGTACATTATACATTTCAGCAGATACGATGTCATAGACACTGAGATGTGTGGAAAACTATCACATTAGGTATGGCTTTCAAATTCATTAATCATTCATAACACATTACGCAGACAGTTTCAACATACACCACTGGATGTACCTGCAAAATTATTTCATTGTACGACACATAATTCAGAGATGCATTATGAAGCGTTGAAATGAAACTGCAGGGCAAAAAAATTCGCTACAGAAACAGGTGCTTTGTGCACAAATACGTATGAAATATGGTAAATATATGTAAAAGGCATCCAATATGTGCCTACTGCCTACGCTGTGTGAACAGCTCATTCTAAAACTCTGGAAGGATTTCAGTAAAATTTGGTACACATATTGGTTACGAGCTGGAAAGAAAGAAATACGGTGGAGATAAGAACGACTAGCGTTCTGTCGGAGGGGATGGGCATTGATTTGTGGGATGAGGAGATGGATAGAGAGGGGAAGGAAGAAATGGACACAGACGGGTTAGAGAGGGAGATGGACACAGAAAGGGAAGAGGAGAAGATGTACAGACATATGAGAATGGAGGACATGTGCAGCGAAAGGGCAGAGGATATGGAAAAGAGGGGAGAAGGGTGAGGAGAAGATTGAGAAAGAGAAGGGAAAGGAGGAGATGGACGAACAGAAGTGTGTAATAAATACCTACCCAGGAAAGGCCAAGTACTCAGCTAACTGAGCAAATGGAAAGTATTGCAAAATAATTAAACTGTCCTTTGTACTCACACAGTGCACCACTGATTATTAGATATTCATTTTGATTTGGTCCTAGGTCATTAAAAAGAAATTTAAGCACATGCTGACCTAATTCCCACAAATAAATACTTAACACATTTAGTTAGCTACTTATTTTTATTCAGAATTTACATCATTTCCAGATTACACATGTTCTCCACGAGCTCTGAAACATAACTAGATGCTGCACAAAGCGTGAACGTGAGAAAGTTGCCGCTAAGGAAAACATAAATGATGTAATTTAATTTTTTTACATCACAGTTGATCTACAAAATTTATGTGAACTTAATATTCTAATTATGAATGTTTCAATTAAACATTTGACCTTAGTTCCTCTATTGTAGACGATATGTTCCGCAAAGAGATGATTTATAGTTAAAGTTTATCACAAAACGGTTTATTGTTTGACAGTAACACATTGATTTATGAGATGTGCAACGCCTCACCCCCGACCATTACTAACGAATCGATTCCCCCTGCTACGTATATAACAAACTCAATCAGCCGACATAACATTGTGACGTTTCTCTCAATTTGAACTACATTCTGTTTGTTAATTTTAACACAGAATTAGGAGGCTACACCTAACAGGATTAGCTCGCTTTTTTGAGAGGCAATATAGAGTGCTACAGCGACGAAACGGCTGTTCCGGGCTTTGTAGCATAGCCAGCGAGCTGGTCACTCCATAAGGTGTACACCAGAGGTATGAGACGTTACGAGTAATCTGTCAGAGTGAATATAACTCGTGGATCC
Source organism: Schistocerca piceifrons (assembly GCF_021461385.2). Taxonomy (NCBI): domain Eukaryota; kingdom Metazoa; phylum Arthropoda; class Insecta; order Orthoptera; family Acrididae; genus Schistocerca; species Schistocerca piceifrons. The sequence continues at coordinate 394,110,459 of NC_060144.1, read as the reverse complement.
ACCAACGTCTAGGTGAGAAATTATTTTCTTTATCGATTATTAACTATGAAAAGCCACATTGAGCCCAATAAATCGTAGCGAGAGCTTAAGTGTCTAAAAAGTTTTGTTACTACATGGGAACTATAAAGTAATCTGTTTATACCAGGAAACTTATAGCGATTATCGTTCTGACGACAAATTATGAATAATTATGAAGTTACAATAAGTGTGCTGAATATTTCTGCTGCGAACCAATCTCTTTCGTTGGCGTTCGGATGCAATCCAGATCTGTCCTCTTTGTTAATAATGCTCTGTATGTATGAAACTCTGTGACTGGGAATTATTTTTCAGTGATTGTTAATAAGGGCACCGTTATGGCATCCTAGAACTTGTTTAATGTGATTGGCTACTCTCACTTCTGTTGACAGCCATACGGAGAGATTACCTGCACCTCTAAATGAATCCAGTACGCTGATGGAGCTGCTTCAAGGGCCTAGGTCAGCGAGAGAGCTGCATGGAATAGGTAGAGAGGGGTTCCAAACGTGTATTTACTAAGCTGGTACAGGTAAGGATTAACCTGTCTTTTGCAGTCTCAAGTGGGAAAGAGCGAACAGTTGTACCGAAATTCTCCCATACTCCTTCCGTAGACTCGTGGCTAGACAGAGGGACATTCGCGGATGTTAAGTATGACATGGATATCTAAAACAACACTAAATATGTGAATATGTGAACCAAAAGATAAATACCCTGTATATCGAAATTATGTACCGAAGAGACCGATACAGCACAACGGTTATAGAACGCGTGAGTCGAAAGCTATGAAGCGAAACATACCGTGGAATATCTCTGTCGATGGAGTAGGAGAACTTCGTATAAGGTAATAAATCTATCTACAGCAGTTACTGACACTGAAAATATTAACTCTCTACCAACATGTTGGGTTATGTCATGGGGCAAGCAAACGGGAGTCTACACTAACGCACTGCAGCTGGCGTGATTTGTAGTTTGTACAAACCGTCCTGTTGAGAAGTTATGTAAGGTTGCTTGTAAAAATGTGTCAATTATGGAATTAGCAGCCATGGTCTTCGCATGCGGAGAAGCAAATCGAAATTGCAACGTAGCTGACAGCCTGTGTCTCATCAAGTACTCAAAAAGGCAGTCAATGCATATCTTGTTTCCGAGACTGTGCTAGTGGTTAAGCTATGTAGAGCAAGTTGTATGACGTTACTAAGACCGCGGAAGTCAAGTAAAAGCGTTGACTCCCTCTTGGAAGTAGTGATTATTTGCGTGGAAAAGGAATTATTAATTAGGATTCAAGTAGTTCCACGTAAAATGAATGCCCTGCAAGGGGGGCCGTTTAAAATAATACGGAAACAGTAGCTTCACCTTATCTACAATAAAGTTCACTGCTCAGTTTCGGCATATTGCGAACATCACGGCGCGTTGAGTCAATGGAAACGCAAGCGCTGTTTGGTCCATCCTATCTTTGATGTTTATGTACTTCTCTTGGATGAATACTCTTACAATACGGGCTGGGTGTTCATCCATAAAAATGTTTTCGTATAGGCCGTTGTATATTCCCACGTTACTATTGTAAGCATCACCCATATCTGACTAATGGGAAGCCACAGTCCATGGCTGGTTAATAGGTGCGACACTGATTCCTCTCGCCTCGAGTGTAGATAGTTCCCGAGGAGGTTTGCTCTACATCAGAATAGAGACATTTTGATGTTTGCTAGATTCCTGAAAGATTTGATCATCACAGAAACGCAGAGTGTAACAGATGGTATGGCCAAACCTTCAGGACAAATTCCCCACACGTAGAGGGAAACGTATTATTTCCATATTCTCAGTTTATACAGCCCTTCAGCATATTAGTCATCTAATGTCTAACGAAACCTTATCCGTTGATGATGATGATGTCTGCAGTTCATGGGATCTCAACGGCGAGGTCGTCAGCGCCCTGCCTCATTCGATACAGTACGTCCGCAATAACGTGACGGCTGACACAGTGTTCAACGAACCTCTTGCAGAAGTGTACCCTTGCCAGATAATCATCTACCTATAGTGCCTGCACACGCTGTGAATGGTACGGATGCTGCAGGTTCTGCATCTACATCTACATTTCATAGACACTCGGCAAGCGGAGCGTATCACAGGGTACCCTGGACCACTACTAGTCATTTCCCTTCCTGTTCCACTCGCAAATAGAGCGAGGGAAAAACGATTGTCTGCATGCCTCCGTATGAGCCATGATTTCTTGTATCTTGTCTTCGCGGTCCTTACGTGCAGTGTATGTTGGCGGCAGTACAATCATTCGACAGTAAGCTTCAAACGCCAGTACTCTAAATTTTCTCTATAGTGTTTCTCTAAACGAAAGCCACCTGCCCTCCAGGGACTCTTATTTGAGTTCCCGATGCATCCACGTAACACTTACGTGTTTTTTCGAACCTACCGTAACAAATCTAGCAGCCTACCTTTGAAATGCTTCGATGTATTTCTTCAATCTGACATAGTACGGATCCCAAACACTCGAGCAGTGTTCAAGAGGAGGTCACACAAGTGTCCTTCGTGCAGTCTCGTTGCATGTGACCCAATAAAGCGAAGACGACCAGTCACCTTCCTTACCATAGTTCTCACAAACTCATTCCACTTCATATCGGTTTGCAACTTTACGCCCGGGTATTTAAGCAACGTGACTCTGTCAAGCAGGAAACTAGTAATACTGTATCCGAACATTACAGGTTTTATCTTCCTACTCATCCGGATCAACTTCCATTTTTCCACATTTAGAGCTTGCTGCTATCCATCACACCAATTGGAACTTTTGTCTAGGTCGTATTGTAACTTCCTACTCAACTTCGACGCCTCACCGTACACCACGGCATCGTCAGCAAACAACCACAGATTGCTGCTCAGCCTGTCCGACAAATAATTTATTAATTTATGTACATTGGGAACAACAGCGGTCCTATCACACTTCTGTGGGGCACTCCTCACCACACCTTTGCCTCTGATGAAAACTCGCCGTCGAGGAATATATACTGGGTTCTATTATTTAAGAAGTCGAGCAACTCACGTATCTGTGAACTTATTCCATATGCTCGTACCGTCGTTAACAGCCTGCAATTGGGCAAATGCTTTCTGGAAATCTAGGTATATTGATTCTGCGTGTTGCCCTTCATCCATAGTCCCCAGTATATCATGTGAGGAAAGGGCAAACTGAATTTCAATCCAGCAGTGCTTAATGCATTCGTGAATGTAATCTTCTCAGTTTCAAGAAAGTTTATTACATAGGAACTTGAAAGTATGTTCATGGATTCTGCAGCAAACAGAAGTTAAGAACATTGGTCTGTATTTTCCCGGCTTCGTTGTGTTACCCTCCTTATACACTGGAGCCACCAGCCCTTTTCTCGAGACGCTTGGGACTTTGTGCGCGGGAGAGATTCACGATAGACGCAAGCTAGCTAAGGGATGAATGCTGTAGAGTACTCTTGGTAAAATCTAACTAGGATTCCATCCACACCTGGTGAACTCAAGTAGCACACTCCAGTCAGTCAAGCGCTAAACATTATTTGTTGCAGTTAATTATCTTACGCTGAAACTAGGGTATTCGTCAACTGCACGAAGTAGTGCCTCCTCCAGTTGAAGTGTCTTATCGCTTGTAGCAGGCGTAAACGCCCCACGCTGCCTTAAGACAACGATCAGTTGCTTCAAACGCCATTCTGTCTGGCACCGTCGTTCTGGAATTGTATCAGAATTCAAATGTTGAGCCCCACCGTCATTACCATCTGCTAGTTGTACACTGTACAGAAAATTGGAACCATATTTGCGAACACTTCCACCGTACTGTATCGGAAACTAAGTCAGTGGTGCACATTAAACGACTGAAGCTACGTGCTTGATGCTAGTAAAGCAACGAAGTGAGTCCCATGCCAACATTATCTTCGTTCAGTTCTAACAACAAACACTGACCTTGGAGGTAAGAATTACAATTTGCTGTACTTTCAGACCAAACGTAACCAAGAGAATATGTTGAACAATTCGTGTACGAATATGTTTCATGCAATGCGGGTACGTTTTGTTTCGTTTACTTCACATAATAAAAGTTATTAAGAAGAGGATGCTCAAATATGGAAATATAGCGTCTCTGGACCCATGGCCGCTACACACATTTTATTGCTCTGTCACAAAAGTTTCATGAAGATTAGGTCATAACAGTTCGTTACACTCTGTATACCGTAACTGGGGAACTGTTATATGTTGCTCGTGTAAGCCACTGTACCATGTTCAATCAACAACACCCAAACAAGGAAATAATTTTTAGAGTTCTACTCAAGTTTTTTATTACATTTGTGAACGTAAAGCTATGAATATGTCACCAAATAGGACGAGAAGAAGCAGTTGGTGATGAACATAATGACTTATACAGTGTCTGGTATCTTTATTGCACACAACATTTCCTCCAATTACTACGATAATGTGACAGCTCGCGGTAACATAATGCGCGGGAATTGCATAGTCTGTGCCTTATACCTCGGTAGGCCTACCAAGGATATGTCTAAGCCAGTCCACGTAGAGTCTCTGCTATGCCGCTCCCTGATATGATGAATCATATACGTACGAGTCGAATTTGGAGGTCAAGACATGAACAATGCTGCTGGGAGACATTTAGTCTCGATGTGGGAGGTCTTAATAAAGTTTTCGTTCAGCACGTTACATCGTAATTTTTCTGTTGCCTGTGAAAATTTAATCTCTCATTGGTGTTAGTATTTTATCCATTTTCATCAACTGTAATTGTGTTTATTGAAACAATCAGTAATCATTCGCGCAAAAGAAAAATTTATTTTCTTAACCATCTGAAAAAAAATGCTCTAATTCCCTGAGAGCGGCTAAAGAAGTACATATTTATATAGAAGGACTGATTGCTGATTATTTCAATAAACAAATCTCTCACTGAGAGTTTTTTTAACAGAGAAGTTCTTTACCACGTACTCTGTAGGCCCTTATACAATGTTTCGTTAATCATCACTTTATAAGACGACTGCTTTTCTTGTAATTTAACTACTGGACTAAGTAGAACCACCAAGTCCCGAATCAGTGAAACTAAAAATTCTTATAAACAAATTTATGACCAAATAAAGTGATAAAGATAGCTATTTGACCGCAATTATGAAAAAGTCAAACGACGAGGTCTCACTTATCTTTATGAATGACAGGTATAGTACGAATAACACCATCAATGAATATCAAAATTTCTCAAAAGGGCCCATCAAAATTAGCAAAATGTCACAGTGAACAATTTATAGTATTAACAGACAACAACTGGTAGCAATTTAACTTAGAGTCACTTGAATGATGTTGCTGTTCGAGAGATTTGAATATATTAACTTTCCATTTAATATTAACAACGTTGGGTTAATACTGTACGTAACTTATCTTGTGCAACACAAAAAAATTAACTTTACAGAATGAGCAACAGCATCTCTCCGCTCAGCGATCGGTGTTAAGACAATTGAAATCTGCGAGCATTAGAACTGGATATTCATGGATATAAATTGTGGAAACTATCTAAGGTACTAAATTCTTCGCTAATTGTATAATGTACAACAGTTAGTCGAGACAAAGGTAGCAGCTTGTAACACGTGATCACTAAATGGTGGTGGACAAAGAATATGCCGCTACGTACTCGTATATTCAATAACTGGTTTAGAAAAACGAAAAATAAAGTAGCATGGGTACTCGGGTTATATAAATTGTTCGAAATCATGCGAACATAATACACAAGCCATTTTGCGTCCGAAAGACATGTACAACATCATTCGCGTTTAGTAGGAAACTAGTAAGTTCCATTGTGTGAATTAATTTCAGAAACTAAGAATAAACTAAATTGAAGGGACGCTGATTTATTTGACTTCATAATGCGTCGGATGGAATATCAAGAATGTGACCGCGCAACAAGACTCATTTAAAGGAGACATTGCTTATGAGTATCCACTTCGAATAACCATGATAAACTGACAGCTTCCTCAAAGCTATTCGACTGCAAAGTCTCCCAACGATTAACAGGCAGATTGGCACGAAAGCTTCACTCCAACATCTCAGTGCCGCAACTCAAACATCTACATGGTATATACCAATATTGGTTATATAGAGTGTTTCAGATTGACGTTTTAATAATTCGGTCTCAGGTTTCTTACACCAAACAAGAAAAAAAGTGCAGTAAACATGGGCTCTAAAATGGGTGCTTTAAGCACTATGAGCTTTTGTTCATCCTCGGTACTGTGAACCACAACTCTTCTGCTGTAAGCGCTTTGCTTTCCTTACATTGTGAGGAGGTAGTATGGAGAAAAAGTAAAAGGAAACCTGGAAACATACGCTCTAAAATGCATACGTTAAGAGGTACGAGCACCTGTTCATCAGAAGAGATGTGTTTCGCTGTAGCGAAGACGAACGAGTGGTCGTAGCTCTTAAAGTATGAGATTTAGGGTCCACGTTTATAAGACTTTTCTTCCTTGTTTTCGTCCCTACTTTCTCCTCCCAAAATCTTGAAAGCAAAGAGTTTACAGTAGAAGATCTGTGGCTCACAGTGTCGAGGGTAAACAAGAGCTCATAATTCTTATGGTACTCTTTAAAACGTCATTCTGCAACTTCCAGTAGAAACATCATTGCAAAGCATCAGCAAAGACAAGTACATAATTTAATGTGAATGTAATAATGAAAAATTGTATGCAGCCATGTGTTAGGCAACTTTCAATTTACGTATCATGTTGTTAGCTGCAACGTATATTCAGAACACGGTAGAACCGAAAAGCTTTTATAATATTTTATGGGTACGTGGAAAGACGGATTATGTTTGAAGAAGTTATTACCAAGATTCTAATATAACAACGAAGGTAATTAGTTTAATAACTGTACGATACTAAAAACTCGTTAACGTATACTGACGAAAGATTTTTGTTATCAGTCAGGTGTGAGCTACAGAAACTTTATTACGCTGAAAGCTAATCCTTTACGTAAAGTAAAAGCCAAATTGCTGCAGACCTGCATAAATTCAGTGTATTTTGCAAAATACATGGGTGGACATTTAATGAGCAGCCTACTGCAGAGGGAAAGAGGTCATAGCAATTACACTAAAACCTTCTGTTTCGCCCATGGTACACTTTCCGCTTCCTTACCCACCGAAAAAAACTGCCCTTTTTTGTAATTAATTATCATTCGTACTCTGAAGAGAATGTGGAATTGCACTGAAGATTAAATGGCACCCCTTCCGGGGGTGCTGCCAAAGCAGCGGATCCCATAACAGAATCGCCTGCGCATTTCTAACAAATCCCTCCCTGCGAGAGCGACTGGGGATTACCCAGAGGGAGTCTGGAGGCGGCAGACCGTGGATAAATCCACGAAGGCTTGCGGGTCGCCGTAACAGCTGCAAGCAATCCACTCTAAACGTCACACTTTATTTCCCACTGGACCAAAGAACAAACGTACCTACTGTATAGCTAAACATTGTTGTGATGCCCACTTGTCTCTTATAGGGTGCCTAAGGGATGCTGCTTTCTCGGATAGCTATACAACAATTCAAGCAAACCACATTAATTGTTTTGATTACAATAAAGTCGACTGATAATACTTAATTTGGGTTTACAATTTCGTCGCAAGCAATGGGCGACTTGCAAATAATGAATGTCTTTCACTATATACACCGTCCATGCAAATAATGGAAATGGATCGCTAGTAACGGCTATCGCAGTGCTCCCTTCTAATCTTGGCCTACTAGAGTCCGTCTCCTAATATCCGGATCTGCTAGTGCCGTTCTACTATGGTCCGGCCGAGGCTCTCAGGAGCGGCGCTTATATTCTCTTCGGCCACAGACCTCTCCTATCGTTGTGACATCCAAGTCAGCGAACTATTGGCTGACGTCTTCTCACAGCCTGCTCTACTCTTGCGTTCTTCATGTTCATTCCCTTGCTTGCAGTTACGCCAGAACACATTGTACTCTATCAGGTGAAGTGATCGAGGATACAGTCCTTTATTCAATTTTGCTGCATATAACCTTAATGTCATATTGCATCAGGACATTACTGGGGCAATAAACCTCTTCCAGTGTCTATCAGCATAACAAAATCATAGAGCGGGAAGTGGGCGTCCGCTCTGAATCCTTGCACCGTTCTGCAGGGAGCAGTATTCAGGATTCAAGGACACTCTTTCACGACAAAGCAGAAGAAGCTAGTCATCATTCCTGTAAACCAAGGTGGTGAAATCTTACAGCTCCGGCAGGACTTCTGGAGGAGCTGAGTTAAACATGAAAACTGGAGGCAAATGTAATCACTGTTGCCCAATGGCAATGCCCTGCTGGTCCAGCTTGCAGTGAGTTCAAGGGTGAGAGTACTGCTACTCAAGAAATTCTAACGATTCCACTCACATACACTCAAATCTGTCACACATTGTCTGACGTCCATTAGTCACCAGCTTATTGACTACCTGGCACCTTCTCTCCATTAGTCACCAGCTGATTGACTACCTGGTGTTGCTGGTCCCCTCCTTCGTGAGCTGTGAGGTCGAAGCTGGGCCAGCCTACTGCCAAGCTATACACAGCTGTCATCCCAGCTGTACAGTCCTACGATTTTCTGGAAAGTAGCCCAGGATGAGTGCACGCCATCATCCTGAGTTACGCTTGGAATCACTGTTTGAACCAGTTCTATCAATATGTATAGTTGCTCCAGCCACGGGGCAGCCGGGCCATAAGACGATACCATGCTCATCTCTCTCTGATGGCACTGCGCTTGCTTCAGATCTCTATGGGCTTGCCGACGTGAGCAGCTGCAGCTTCCTGCTCACGTTGTCAGGTGGGCAAAATGCTGATGGTGATACATTGTGAGGCCTGGTCCATGGCTAACTACATCACTGAGGGCAGCAACCCTCTCTGGAGCTGTGGCTCCAGCCTTGTAATTCATCATCATTTTCTTTGGGCCTCTGTCAAAAAAAAATGGAAAAAATGGCTCTGAGCACTATGGGACTTAACTTCTGAGGTCATCAGTCCTCTAGAACTTAGAACTACTTAAACCTAAGTAACCAAAGGACATCACGCACGTCCATGCCCAAGGCCGGATTCGTACCTGCGACCGTAGCGGTCGTGCGGTACCAGACTGTAGCGCCTAGAACCGCTCGGCTACAGGGCCTCTGTCCCATTTCAACACAGGGTCGGCCTTGTTACTATAGATTTGGTGATGTTAGTGTCAGAGGGTGGCCAGATGCCCTGCTTGTCACCCACGGGATGGAATGAGTTTACCCCAGAAGTCTGTGTCTAGTGTAAGCCATGAAATAGTGCGAATGTGCTCAAATGTCGGTTAGTCGTGTAACTGAGGCGGGACGTGGGGAGCAGCCCGGTATTTACCTAGCGGGATGTGGGAAACCGCCTAAAGACCACATCCAGACTGGCCGGCAGACCGGCTCTCGTCGATAATCCGCCGCGCGGATTCGATCCGGGGCTATGCACCAACCCGAGTCCAGAAAGCGGCGCATTAGCTCTCTCAGCTAACCTGGCGGGGTGGCTCCATCCATGTAATTGATATGTATAAAGGATTATAATGACCAGGAATGTTTTACTGAAAGTTTGCTATACGATGACAGACGCAAACAGAGCCATAGTTCCTGTTCAGATGGGGAGACGGAAAACTATACTGATCTGTCATCAGCCTATGTATCCACCACCACAGAGGTTACATCCCGATCACTGCAGTCCTTATTTACATAACAGGTAGCATTTAGAACTACTTTTGACTTAATCTTCTTGTAGAAATACTAAATAGCCAATCAGTGTCAAACAGGAAGATTTATTAAAACCAGTTTTTCAATCGAGTGGCTGTCTGCTACCTCAATAAGAAGACTTCACTCTGCAGTTGCTGCTCCAATCATCTACAAAATTTTCAAACCCCTAATTTGAATTTATTACAAGTTGTAATTCAAGAAAGTAGGGTTTCAGCATAGTAATATTTACATTTTTAAAATAACAACACTAAAAATAATAAATAATTTAAAATAAAAATAATAGGAGCATTATGTATTGGAGACGATATTACTCGAGAGGCTGTATTACCATGTATTTACCAAAAGCAATTTAAAATTTGAAAAGATTACTCGATCTTGACAAGTTTAAGAGTAATAAGCTTTCTTATATCTTTCTAAAAACAGTGAATTACACTCAGCCGGTCGGGGTGGCCGAGCGGTTCTAGACGCTACAGTCTGGAACCGCGCGACCGCTGCGGTCGCAGGTTTGAATCCTGCCTCGGGCATGTATGTTTGTGATGTCCGTAGGTTAGTTCTAAGTTGAAGGGGACTGATGACCTCAGCAGTTAAGTCTCATAGTGGTCAGAGCCATTTGAAGCATTTGAATTACACTCAAAGACTAACTGCTGGGAAGAGCTCTTGGAACCGACAGCATAATCTTATCGTTTATGAATCATACACAATTATTCACTGTCGAATGGCGTTGTTGTTAGCAGTCAGCCTCGGAAAAGCTCAAAATGGCTCAAATCGCTCTGAGCACTATGGGACGTAACATCTGAGGTCATCAGTCCCCTAGAACATAGAACTACTTAAACCTAACTAACCTAAGGACAACACACACATCCATGCCCGAGGGAAGACTCGAAACTCCGACGGGGGGAGCCGCGCGGACCGTGACAAGAAGCATCAGACCACACGGCTACCCCGTGCGCCATTCCAGTAATAAATAATTAACACAGTTAAGAAATAATTGGTAATATAAATAAGTAATTAACAATTAATAATTAACTAACAATTTATTTATTCATTTATTTATTTCATTGTAGTTTGTTACCTACAATCTCAACAGAGGCTGTACTCATTTTTTTAAAAAAATATCCACGAGTGCTCTTATGCAGTACATAAATGAGGTGTATTTTATGACCCACCTATTTTACACTGAGGTAACTAAAGTCATTGGGATACTTCCTAATATCGTTTCGGACTTCCTGTGGCCCGGTGTAGTGCAGCAACTGGAGTGGAGTCAACAAGTCTTTCGAAAGTCGCCTGCAGAAATACAGAGTTAAGTCGCCTCTATACCCCGTGCCTAATTGCGAAAGTGTTGCCGGTGCAGGATTTTGTGCACGAACTGACCTGTTGATTATGCCCCATGTATCTTCGAAGGGATAAGAGTGGGTCGATCTGGATGCCAAAACCATTCGCTCGAATTCTTCAGAACAATTGTGGCCCAGTGACATTGTAAATTGTAGTACATAAAAATTACCTTGTTATTAGCGAATATGACGACCATGAATGGTTCAAAATGGTCTCCAAGTAGCCGAACGTTATTATTTCCGGTTAATGATCAGAGAACCAGAGAACCTACCCAGTAAACTCCATGCAAACGCAGTCTACGTCATTATCGAACAACCACCAGCTTCCACTCTGACTTGTTGACAACTTGGGTCCATAGCTTCGCGGGGTCTGCGCTACACTCGAACCCTACAACCAGCTCTTGCCAGTTGAAGATGGGACTCATCTGACAAGTACAACCGATTCGGCCAAGAGCCCAGGAGAGGCGCTGCAGCAAAGCTGTTATCAGTGTCACACCCCTCTATACCCCGTGCCTAATTGCGAAAGTGTTGCCGGTGCAGGATTTTGTGCACGAACTGACCTGTTGATTATGCCCCATGTATCTTCGAAGGGATAAGAGTGGGTCGATCTGGATGCCAAAACCATTCGCTCGAATTCTTCAGAACAATTGTGGCCCAGTGACATTGTAAATTGTAGTACATAAAAATTACCTTGTTATTAGCGAATATGACGACCATGAATGGTTCAAAATGGTCTCCAAGTAGCCGAACGTTATTATTTCCGGTTAATGATCAGAGAACCAGAGAACCTACCCAGTAAACTCCATGCAAACGCAGTCTACGTCATTATCGAACAACCACCAGCTTCCACTCTGACTTGTTGACAACTTGGGTCCATAGCTTCGCGGGGTCTGCGCTACACTCGAACCCTACAACCAGCTCTTGCCAGTTGAAGATGGGACTCATCTGACAAGTACAACCGATTCGGCCAAGAGCCCAGGAGAGGCGCTGCAGCAAAGCTGTTATCAGTGTCACACCCCTCTGTGGTAGCTTCATTTCGTGCGCGAAACCGGTGGCCTGAAAAAGAGTAAGGGCTATTTGTTTTTCGGCTTGAATTCAAATGTCATCAAATAGTTTCGGAAGGTAACTAGTGGTTCCACGCTATGCAAAGGAGCAAAAATTGCGCTTGTGTTACACTCCAAAGGGGTGTGATTAGATTCATTGAGGTTATTGGCTCATTATGTTCTCAGAGAGGGGCAGAAATTCTCGAGGAGTGTCGGTAGGGTCAAAAGCTGTCAAGGACGTAGCCATGTTGAAGTCATTTTCGACCGCGAAACGTGTAGAAGAACGCCCCAAGGACAGAGGTGGTTTCGTTGTTGCTGTTTATGCAATCCCCTAAAGCCTCTTCGTGTCGATTCTGACCGGCGGAGTGTCCGAAATGCTTTCCTCTCAGGCGATTCAGTCCTTCTCTAAGAACATCGTGGACCAGCAACCACAATCAACGAGATCGCACCAGTTTCGAGTCAAGTGCGGTCGCCATTTTTGCTCTGGTGTAGAGGGTGGAACCCGTAGCGACCGTTCGAAAACGAGGAAAACAGCTTGATTTCAACGCTGGGTGACGCAGTAGTAACCTTTATATAAAGTTAACTCTTCAATAACAATATTTAAATCACCAGACCAATGTAATGATCCCAGTTGTTACTGCCTTTATTTTAATTTGAAGTAAAATGTTTCACCTAAGGCAAACTGTAGAATTAAGAAATTCTAGCCCATTTAAAGGAAATTTACTTTAATGAATCTTTCAAAATTCAGTGTGAATTTACATAAAAATTAATTAACCAGACAAAACTTAAGACCCAAAAAGCATTATTCCCACCTGATTTTAAAAAGAATGTTGCAGAAGCTTGTGATACACTTCACAGGACATTCATTTGTTTCACATCGAGAACTTTTAATAATAAGTAACACATGAACCAAATTGGTGAATGGCTTCTGCACGAAAAAGCGGAAAGGCGCCGTCCTGCTTGCACCTTACATGCTCGACCAGACGTTAATTGGAGCGAAGTTAATGCACACCAAAAACTCACACGACAGTTGGCTTACTACAACACAGGAAAAATCCAAGTTACCAGAAAGGCAATCTCAGCTTCCTATAGATCCTGCGGAATTGCGGAAGTAAACCGGACAACGAAATTTTATCAGTTCTCTTTACAATTTATATTAAAGGTAGCTCAAGCAGAATACCAATACAGAAACTGGTGGCTGGAGGTGCTGCCATAATAAAGTCAGATAAAGATAACAACTAGTTGCTTGCCAGCCTCCTAACTGATGTACTATTTCACTGGGGAAGTAGACTAGCATGAAGTAAATAAATAACAGAGTACAGCTAAAGGCATTACAATAACAGACAGTTCTAAAAAGTCACAAGTTTTTCCCACAGACAGATGTTCACCAGTTTGAGTTACAGCGGAACAAATGCAACATATAGTAATTCAAAGCTCCCTCTTTACAACAACTAAATATGATCAGTCACTTAACGTACAGCACGCTCAGGAGTGACTTAGGTCATGAATGAATAGTTCAATCCACATCAAGGAAGTCTTGACCCTACCCACGTATTGTTGTCTCTCCCGGGATCCTAACAGGGAAGCAACCGACTCTGCAACCATGAAGGCATGGCTTGTGGTACCTAGACCCTTACTACCATGCCCAGCTGTCCACACGGCGACCGCGCAGAAGATATCTGCAGCACTGATATCAAGTATCTCTGATTGCTGCCAAAATCAAAGCAAGCCACAACATGGTTCAGTTTAACCACGTCATTCTTGAGTATTATGATAAACAGCTGCTCGGGCCTCCGCTGCCTATTGGCGGCTAGGAAAGTTATCGCATCAAGGCGCAGGCACAGAAACAAGAAACAGCGATGGCCACTGCAGGCTGTAAGCCTACAGAGAGAGCCTCACCACCAGCTTGCCAGCTACTTGTACACCGCATAACAGACGAAACATGAACCTTATTTCGCATTCCAATAACATGGCCAACGCTCCCTGAAATTTGTGGGGCAGGTATATATTAGTTAAGCGGTGGTTGCATAGAGATCGTAGTGATATGTGGCTATTAACAAATCCCACTCACAGCAGCGCTGCCAGCTATAATGGAGAGTAGTACACTATGAATTCGAATGTCACCGTTTCCGAACCCACGTCAGCATGTCGTAGAATTTTATCAGCCACTTCATTCAAGTCTATTCTGTTAATGTTTGTTTGTGTAGGATCAAAATATTTTAAATCGTAGTTTAATAATATCTTCCTGTTTAGTCAGGCAGTTTATAAATCGGCACACTGAATGTTGTACCGTAAATCGAGCTGGAGTCTTTCTAATCTATTTGCATGTAGTTCATGTAGTTCACATGCCTATTAAGAACTTCAACAAAAGAGTTGGTCCTCAAATATAATTATTCCACATATCTGAATAACTTGGCGAACTGATTTAGAGCTTACAGATTCATACTGTGGAATTCTTGTAACACAACTGGACACAGTACGGAACACAGTATATAATAAATCCCGTTCCTACGAAAGTACTTGAGCACCAACTTATAGATAAATCGGCGTTTAACACCACACTCTTTAACCAGAAGGATTTGTACAAGGTTAATTTATAATATCGTTAAGATTGTTACCTAATCATAAACCTCCATGCACTTTTCTTATGTCTGATTACACTAATCTGTATCGCTGCATATCACAGCTTTGCTACAGGAACACTTAGAAAATGCAGCACATATAATAAAGAGACTGTACGCAGCTCACGTACCATTGTTTGGACTCTGATACACGGTACCTATGTAGTGGAACATCAGTACCATGTGTACTTTTCTCCTGCTATAGAATAATTGGTTAAAACAGTAATGCTATAAGTTTGTTTAATTCTGGAAAATTTACATATTTTTTGTGAATAATAAAGTGAATTTTAATTTTCGGGCAGAGTACCGAATTTTTCCTTTCATGAGAACCAACATACATGTGATCTTGTATGCACAGTGCTGCTCCAAGACATCTGCTTATGGATGAAACACATGGCCATCTTCCATTGTTATTAACAAAAAGTGTAGATATCTTGTATTCCCCTGTTGTATCCATATTATTCCATACCCTGCCGGCCGGAGTGGCCGAGCGGTTAAAGGCGCTACAGTCTGGAACCGCACGACCGCTACGGTCGCAGGTTCGAATCCTGCCTCGGGCATGGATGTGTGTGATGTCCTTAGGTTAGTTAGGTTTAAGTAGTTCTATGTTCTAGGGGACTTATGACCACAGCAGTTGAGTCTCATAGTGCTCAGAGCCATTTGAGCCATACCCTGTGCTCAATGTAATTTGTAAGGTTTGCTTGCTCATCTGGAATGGATTGTTTTTCCATTGTGCAATTTTTCGTTTAATTTTACTATGATGACTTTGATTCCCAGTGTCTCCTTTCTCATTGATATAATACATTAACTGCCCTTAAGAGCGTACTTTCTTCCACAGGGAATGATTTAAGTCTGTTTTATACTTCTGTTCTTTGGGATACAATCAGGATTGAACAAGATATGCGTCTCTTCCTTTAGTGGAATACTTATCTATAATTATATAACGTCTTTGCTGGACTCTGTCTTAACAATCCGTAGCCAAGGAAGATGTAAAATTTGTCATAGACGCTTATCAGGACACTCCAGAATTTTGATAAGATTCACGCTTGGCTTGTAATTTGAAACATAAATTTGTTATACATGGTGAGCCCAAACTCCACCGAGATACTTTCTTAGGTTATTCAGGGATACCTTCAGAGTATTTTTCTGTCAAAAACCCAAGATATCGAACTTGATAGCAATTACTGCCATCGTTTACTTTCTTTCCCCAATGTTTTGTTTTGTTACTGCACTGAAAATAGTGCACAATTTAACTACCGATCGTAATCACTGTGTGTCTTGTTTCCATTCTCTCACGGTAGCCGCTGTTAATAACAGTAATGCCCTATAACTTGCGTTCAGTACTGCTCAGTTGTATCTACTGCTGTGTTTTGTTGCAGTATTAGTTGTGCACTAACAATGACACAAAGCTATATTATGGGTGAGTTCAATTACGATGATTTGACCAATATGCACCTCTTGTATGTTTCACTTAATGCAGTGGAAGAGCAGCGCAACGACGTAAAGAAGAACTGTCTCCACAGTGATGCCGATCAAAAATGGCTCGGAGCACTATGCGACTTCTCAGGTCATCAGTCCCCTAGAACTTAGAACTACTTAAACCTAACTAAGCTAAGGACATCACACACATCCATGCCCGAGGCAGGATTCGAACCTGCGACCATAGCGGTAGCGCGGTTCCAGACCGAAGAGCCCAGAACAGCTCGGCCACACCGGCCGGCTATGCCGATCACATAAGCTGTACATAGTCGCCTACGTGATGCCAAATCCTGTGTTCTGTGTCGTAAAATTTGGTGATCGTACAGAACAGGCCATTTCACAGTTATTAAATAAATCAGGCAACAAACTGTTAAATTATAATTACATTATTACTCTGAAACGAGCTGCTGGAGGCAATGGTTCTATTATACCAAAATATTTAGGAGGTATCGCTGATAAACTTCTTATATTTCGTCAGCGAAGTTCTGGTTCAGCCTGTATATCATTATTCTACCGTTTCCGTGGTAGTCTTATTCCTGCACAAATAAGTCGGGGTTTGATAGTCAGTCACCAATCTCCATTTTGTTAAAAATCCAACAAAACCGTGCGTTATGTCCACGTCTGTAACACAATAATTGTCTACAGAAGGTTGTTGCAATACTCTAGGCAGTTGGCTCATCAGAACATCCATTCTTATGTCTACAAATATTACTTTATATGGTACAACCATAAGATTTTTGCATTTGCTATAGATGGTTGCAATGCTCCAGTGCTATTTTTTCCAATATGTCTCTCGCTCATACGTTATTGCTCACATGTAAGAGAACTGGTAGTTTCATCTCTGAAAAATATTGTCTTCCCTATATCGAAGCAAGCATATATATACATACATGAACGGTTAGACGAATTGATGAAAGAGGTGTGGAGGAAAGAAGAAAAGCCCGAGGAATGAAAAACTTTTTCTGTATGTCCTCTAAACAAGAAGGGAGAGAAAATATTGACACGTAACAATAGAGAAATATCTCTCCTATGCACATGCTATAAAATGACGTCAATAAGTATACTGAAGAGACTCAACCCACACACTGAAGAAATATTAGACACAGCAAAAGTGCGGTTCTGAAAAAGTATGTCAGCAACCTACCAAATATTCACACTGCGACAAATACTAGATAAGAAATAGGAGCCCAATCAGGATACCTTCTGCATGTCTATAAACTTCAACAAAGCATATAACACAATAGTGAGAGAGGAGATGTACAGAATAATGGCCGAGTGAGTAGAGCGAAAGTACAAGGGAAGTTCTCAGAAGCATTTAAGGTAAAAAAAAACAAAAGCGGGTCAGGGACATATTATATTACCAGCCGTGATCAATTTGGTGCGCAACAACACACTCAGGAGAGTAACACAAGAATGTGTAGCAACCACGACAGGAGAAACGATAAATGCTCCCGTTTTCTCAGATGACATTGTGGTAATAGGAAAGAGCGTGGAAGACCTGGAGAAAATGGAAACCGTACTAATGGAAAAAAGCTCTAGACATTAAATTTAAGTATAAATTAAAACAAAGTTCAGGGTAATAGGAAGAAGGGATCAGTAAGCACCAAACTGTCTACAAATCAGGAACCTAACGATACAGAAGATGGGCACATTTACGTACGTCGGTGTCAACCAACAAAACCTTATTGAACAAGAGATCGGTACGAGAATTCAGTCTGGGAGAGGACGGCTAGGAGCTATACATAATATCATAAGATCTACGTTACTATCCAGGCGTCGAGCGATGGGTGAAATGTGGGTAAGAGGCGCTGTAACAACTTTCCTGTCGCAGCCGTGGGTGACATATCCTCGGTGGCGGTGGACAGAATTGTGAGGAAACCTGAGGCCAATGTTTCATCATTAACCCACCTTAAATATCCATATGAACGAACTTCAGCTCTCTAGCTATTTTTTCGCATGTGCCAACTCTTTCAATTTTGAGGGTTGTCGAGCATTTGCTTGACGTCGCACCGTTACGGAGGCAGGTTGTAGTCATCTCTGATGCTAGTTGCAAACATCTCCGTAGCAATGGAAGATTATTGCCGTTTTTTAAGTGTACTTTTAATTGTGTTGCGTAGTACATATGCGTTATAATGAAAACACTAAAACAGCTCTACTCGACTGAGATTGTCAAACTCCAGCAAGTCCATTCAAGTCGGCAGCATTTAGCAGCATTTAGCATTCAACTGACATCTGCAGGTGGCAAGGCCTGCCTTGGGGGTCGTCGCTGCATTCCATAAAACAACAAATCCAATACTATCATTCACTGTAACAAAATCTTACCGTACCATATTGATGTTGACAGGGAGAGCTTATACACCCAGACAAATGACCTACCCCGGCTTTACACAGGAGGTACTAAGTACCTATGACCGGGCGATTAGAAAATACCACATCAAAATTCTTACAGAAATTCCTGAGCTTAGCCTTCACATAAGAAATCATACCTCCTGACCTGTGGTCAAGAGGTGGCATCTTTGACTAGTTGTTGTGGGTCGTGCAACTTTGAACAAAAATTATCAGCAATGGTGACCCAAGACTTTCTGCATACGAAGTCAGACTTGTTCCGCCCATTGCCTTTGTGAAAGTGGACGAAGGAATGGACAGAGTTTGAGAACACTCGCCCTTGGACTGAGAAACTACTCCTAAAAGGACGGTATATTGATACTGATGACCAGTATGAGAATGCTGAAGGCAATGGAAAACACTATGTTACAGAAACATGTTGTGTATCCATAGGATATAAGTCCCGTAGAAAAAAGATCAGAACTATAAGGAAAGTATGGAATCACCAACGAAAGGACAACGTTCTAGGGGCTCAGGCGTGCAACGCCAAGAGTTTGAAGGTGGTAGAGAAGCTAAGAAATGTGAAAAGGAAAATGCTAAGGCTCAGTCTAGGTTTACTGTGAGTCAGTGAAATGAAAGGGAAAATATACAAGGATTTCTGCTCCGACGAATAAAGGACGCGAATTAACAAACAGACGCAGAAAGCGTTAGACGGGTGTACGATCCGTTATAAATAGGTGGCAGGAATGAGAGTACTGTGACTATGTTGATCTCATCAAAAATGACAGCAAACCAACGCAAACAACTTTGGTTTACGCATCCATGCCGTTGTCGCGAGCATAAAATGAAGAGATAACGAATTTGTATGAAGGCGTTAAACGGGTAGTTCAGTACGTAAAGGGAGTTGAGACTCTAACAGTCTGTTGGGAATTAGCACGGGCTTCTAGGGGAAGGACTGGAACAAGGGGTTACCGTGCAATATGGGCCTGGTAGTAGGAATGAGAGCAGAGAAAGACTAATTGAGTTCTGCAGTAGATTCCAGGTTTTAATGGTGAATCACAGGAGGAGGAGGTATACTTCGCAAAGACCGAAAGATACGGGAAGATTCCAAGTGGACCACGTCAGGGTCAGTCAGAGATACCGAAATCAGATATTGTATTCAAAGGCGTACCGAGAAGCAGATAATGGCTGAGATCATAATTTAGTAATGATGAAGGACAGACTGATGTTGTAGAGAATGGTACGGAGCAAACAGTGAGGGAGGAAGTGGGATACTCAAGTACTGAGGAAGGGCGAGACCTGTTTGAAGTTCGCTAAGGGTGTGGATACTGCGGTAAAACATAAGACTGTAGGTACTTCAGTTAAGAGATGACGTCTCTAAAAAATGTAATCACAGATGTTAGAAAGTCAATCATAGGTATCAACAAGGCAACTGCGAGGAAATGTTGGGTAACACAAGATATACTTCAGCTAAAGAAGCACAAGAAGTTCAATGCGAGACAGGGAAACAATAACATAAATGACCTAGGGATGAAATAAGTGGGAAGTGCAGGGAAGTTAATGCGAATTAGCTGTGGGAAAACTATGAAAAATTATAGAAAAATGGTCACTGAAATGACTGATTCAGCATACAGAAATGTTAAAACAGCCTTCTGAGAAATGAAAATCCGAGGAGGCGACATTAATAACGCAGCGAAAATTCCGCTGTTAAACGCAGACGAGAGAGCGTATAGAAGGAAACGGTACACTGAAGGCCTTTATGAGGGGGGACGAATTGTCTGATGACGTGATAAAAGAAGAAATTGTAGTCGATGTGGAAGAGACATGGAATCCAGTATTCTCGTTCTAAAGAGCTTTGGAAGACTTGAGATCAAATAAGGCACACGGAATAGATAAAATTCCAGTTTAACTTCTAAAACCATTAAGTCAAGTGTCAACAGAACTAATATTCATGTGGGTGCGTAGAACATATGAGGCAGGATATATACCATCAGATTTTCGGGAAAACATCATCCGCATAGTTTCGAAGATAGCAAGAACCGTCATGCGCATGAATATTTCATGAAATTTCGGGAGTGCAGTTGGATGACGCAGACTTCTTGCCACGATATGTCTACTGACAACCACTAAGCCATCTCCAGTTTAATGTCTATCACTTGAGATGGTTAGATCATGTCGCTGACTTTATAACAAGAAACGACGCGATTACGCATGCGCAAAGGCAGCCGCTAGTTGAGCGACCTCTGTCGAGTTTCGCGCACTTTTCCAATACTGCCCCATCCTAGGCGCCCAGGAGCAGGCGTATGGTGATAAAACATGCGCAGCGTCTATCTGATCATGGTCTTGTGCTGTTAAAATACAGAGGTGAAATTAATAATAGCCCTCTCTCCATAGAAGCTTGCCTTTAACTGATTTTATCAGAGCTGATGAATCCGTTAGACTTCTTCCCAGTGACTGCGCAGAAGAAAAAAGACTTGAAACATGCCGCGCAGCTAGGAGAGCTCCATCTCCAAGAGTAACGTCTCCTCCATGGAAAAGGTCGTATTACGCAAGCTACGAAAGATCCTCACACGATGGCCCTTTCAGCGAATAAGGAAAACGCCACTTTACTATTAACATGTGAGATCTATGACCAGAAGATTTGTGGTTTGTTGCGAGAACCAAGAACTCCGTAGGCAGATTAGAAAGGAATTCTTCCTCCTTTCCGCAAGAAGTTGAAAAAGAATAGGACCTCACAACTCTGTTCCCACGAGTTTTTTTTTTTTTTTTTTTTTTTTTTTTTTTTTTTTTTTTTTTTTTTTTTTTGTCATCAGTCTACTGACTGGTTTGATGCGGAGCGCCACGAATTCCTTTCTTGTGCTAACCCCTTCATCTCAGAGTAGGACTTGCAACCTACGTCCTCAATTATTTGCTTGACGTATTCCAACCTCTGTCCTTCTCTACAGTTTTTGCCCTCTACAGCTCCCTCCAGTACCATGGAAGTCATTCCCTCATGTCTTAGCAGATGTCCTATCATCCTGTCCCTTCTCCTTATCAGTGTTTTCCACATATTCCTTTCCTCTCTGATTCTGCGTAGACCCTCCTCATCCTTACCTTATCAGTCCATCTAATTTTCAACATTCGTCTATAGCACCACATCTCAAATGCTTCGATTCTCTTCTGTTCCGGTTTTCCCAAAGTCCATGTTTCACTACCATACAATGCTGTACTCCAGACGTACATTCTCAGAAATTTCTTACTCAAATTAAGGCCGGTACTTGATATTAGTAGACTTATATTGGCCAGAATTGCCTTTTTTGCCATAGCGATTCTGCTTTTGATGTCCTCCTTGCTCCGTCAGTCATTGGTTATTTCACTGCCTAAGTAGCAGAATTCCTTAACTTCATTCACTTCGTGACCATCAATGCTGATGTTAAGTTTCTCTCTGTTCTCATTTCTACTACTTCTCATTACCTTCGTCTTTCTCCGATTTACTCTGTGTGTACTCATTAGACTGTTCATTCCGTTCAGCAGATCATTTAATTCTTCTTCCTTTCACTCAGGATAGCAATATCATCAGCGAATCGTATCATTGATATCCTTTCAGCTTGTATTTTAATTCCACTCCTGAACCTTTCTTTCATTTCCATCATTGCTTCCTCGATGTACAGATTGAAGAGTAGGGGCGAAAGGCTGCAGCCTTGTCTTATACCCTTCTTAATACGAGCACTTCGTTCTTGATCGTCCACTCTTATTATTCCCTCATGGTTGTTGTACATATTGTATATGACCCGTCTCTCCCTATAGCTTATCCCTACTTTTTTCAGAATCTCGAACTGCTTGCACCATTTTATATTGTCGAACGCTTTTTCCAGGTCGACAAATCCTATGAAAGTGTCTTGATTTTTCTTTAGCCTTGCTTCCATTATTAGCCGTAACGTCAGAATTGCCTCTCTCGTCCCTTTACTTTTCTTAAAGCCAAACTGATCGTCACCTAGCGCATTCTCAATTTTCTTTTCCATTCTTCTGTATATTATTCTTGTAACAAGCTTCGATGCATGAGCTGTTAAGCTGATTGTGCGATAATTGTCGCACTTGTCAGCTCTTGCCGTCTTCGGAATTCTGTGGATGATGCTTTACCGAAAGTCAGATGGTATATCGCCAGACTCATATATTCTACACACCAACGTAAATAGTCGTTTTGTTGCCACTTCCCCCAATGATTTTAGAAATTCTGATGGAATGTTGTCTATCCCTTCTGCCTTATTTGACCGTAAGTCCTCCAAAGCTCTTTTAAATTCCGATTCTAGTACTGGATCCCCTATCTCTTCTAAATCGACTCCTGTTTCTTCTTCTATCACATCAGACAAATCTTCACCCTCATAGAGGCTTTCAATGTATTCTTTCCACCTATCTGCTCTCTCCTCTGCATTTAACAGTGGAATTCCCGTTGCACTCTTAATGTTACCACCGTTGCTTTTAATGTCACCAAAGGTTGTTTTCACTTTCCTGTATGCTGAGTCTGTCCTTCCGACAATCATATCTTTTTCGATGTCTTCACATTTTTCCTGCAGCCATTTCGTCTTAGCTTCCCTGTGCTTCCTATTTATTTTAATCCTCAGCGACTTGTAGCTCTGTATTCCTGATTTTCCCGGAACAAGTTTGTACTTCCTCCTTTCATCAATCAACTGAAGTATTTCTTCTGTGACCCATGGTTTCTTCGCAGCTACCTTCCTTCTAATTATGTTTTCCTTCCCAACTTCTGTGACGGCCCTTTTTAGAGATGTCCATTCCTCTTCAACTGTACTGCCTACTGCGCTATTCCATATTGCTGTATCTATAGCGTCAGAGAACTTCAAACGTATCTCGTCATTCCTTAGTACTTCCGTACCCCACTTCTTTGCGTATTGATTCTTCCTGACTAATGTCTTGGACTTCAGCCTACTCTTCATCACTACTATATTGTGATCTGAGTCTATTTCTGCTCCTGGGTACGCCTTAGAATCCAGTATCTGATTTCGGAATCTCTGTCTGACCATGACGTAATCTAATTGAAATCTTCCCGTATCTCCCTGCCTTTTCCAAGTATACCTCCTCTTCTTGTGATTCTTGAACAAAGTATCCGCTATTACTAGCTGAAACTTGTCACAGAACTCAGTTAGTCTTTCTGCTCTTTCATTCCTTGTCCCAAGCCCATATTCTCCTGCAACCTTTTCATCTACTCCTTCCCCTACAACTGCATTCCAGTCGCCCATGACTATTAGATTTTCGTCCCCCTTAACTTACTGCATTACCCTTTCAGTATCCTCATACACTTTCTCTATCTGTTCACCTTCAGCTTGTCGGTGTTGGTCTGCTGTCGATTCTGATTAGAACAACCTGGTCACTGAACTGTTCACAGTAACACACCCTCTGCCCTACCTTCGTATTCATAACGAATCCTACACCTGTTATACCATTTTCTGCTGCTGTTGATATTACCCGATACTCAAATGACCAGAAATCCTTGTCTTCCTTCCACTTCACTTCACTGACCTTTACTATATCTAGATTGAGCCTTTGCATTTCCCTTTTCCGATTTTCTAGTTGCCCTACCACGTTCAAGCTTCTGACATTCCACGCCCCGACTCGTAGAACGTTATCCTTTCGTTGATTATTCAATCTTTTTCTCATGGTAACCTCCCCGTTGGCAGTCCCCTCCCGGATATCCGAATGGGGGACTATTCCGGAATCTTTTGCTAATGGAGAGATCATCATGACACTTCTTCAATTACTGGCCACATGTCCTGTGGATACACGTTACGTGTCTTTAATGCAATGGTTTCCATTGCCTTCTGCGTCCTCATGTCGTTGATCATTGCTGATTCTTCCGCCTTTAGGGGCAATTTCCCACCCCCTAGGACAAGAGAGTGCCCTGAACCTCTATCCGCTCCTCCGCCCTCTTTGACAAGGCCGTTGGCAGAATGAGGCTGACTTCTTGTACCGGAAGTCTTTGGCCGCCAATGCTGATTATTTATCAAAATTAATACAGTGGCGGGGATCGAAACCGGGACCGAAGACGTTTTGATCATGAATTAAAGACGCTACCCCAAGACCACGGGTCTATAAGGTCTTCCAAACCTTCTCAAAGGAGATTTTCCATTACTTAATACTGTGAGTTATACCGGCACTCCGACGTATGACTTGCTTCTTTACTGAGGCCTTATGTGGGGAAGCATCGCTTCATATTCGCCACTATGACGACTGAAATCTGTTCAACTCAGTAAGATCGACTCATTGGTAAGTTTCGATGTCGTCTCACTCTTCTCTAGGGGCCCTCTCACTGATTCATTGCGGAGGGCTGGAATCTACAGACTACCTTGTCAGTGTGACAAAGCTACAATGGTGAGAGAACGCGCACAGTGCTTGAAAGGTGCGTTGAACATGATCACTACACTCGCCTTTCACAGCCCGGTTAATCAGTCGCAGCAGACCATTATATCTCCAAACATTTTCCATGGGTTATACTGCCACGAAAACCTTGGCCTCGAACGGACCCTTGAGGGGATTCATTTAATGAAGAAACGGTGGAAACGTTCGGCGGCAGATGTTATTTGGCGTGATGGTGATTTTCAAATGGATAAGGTGTGCTTTCTTTAATATCCACAAAAAGGAAACATTTTACAACTAGTTGCAAGTCTAATGTTGATTATTCTCATTATTTGACATCTGAATTTTCACTCCGCAATCCGTCATTCCGACAGTTGACCCGCATGTGTCGCGACCTTTACGCAAGTGCCTGCGCGTCACAGATTGAGCAATAGTCGAACAAGGCGCGAAACTGGACAGAGGTCACTCAAGTAGCGGGTGCCTTCGCACATACGTGTCCGTGTCATGTTTTTGATATAAAGTTAGCGACGAGAACTATCAACCTCCAGTGATAAACATTCACCTGAAGATCGCTAAATGGTTGTTACCCAAAGTCGACAGCATTGGCTGCAATCCCGAAATCTCATGGAATACTCTTTAGGCGTGAAAATTTGAAGAAGCAAGTGCGAGAACTGTCGCACAATCAGCTTAACATCTCACGCATCCAAGTTGTTGACAAAAATAAAATACAGAAGAATAAAAAGAAACTGAGGATTCGTCAGATGTTTAGTTTTGCTCTAGGGAAAGTAAAGGCACCAGATAGGCAACCCTGACGTTCGTTCGATGATGGAAACAAGACTCAAGAAAATTCAGTATATGTTCATAGGACCAGTCAAATTGAAAAACTGTTCAAATATGTTCAAATGAGCTAGCTGTTTTCGAAATTTTGAGAAAAATAGGGGTTTTGTATTGCATTAAAGCGGGGATCTAGAAACGACGTAGAGGCTTCGTCCCGCCGTAGCCCTCAGTGGTCCACAACCCCACAACAGGTCACAGCAGTCTACCCACCCCACCGCCGTCCCACACCGAAACCAGGTTTATTGGGCGGTTTCGCCCCAGTGCCCCCCCCCCCACCCCCCCCGCCCCACCCCTCCGCCGCGGGAACGTCTCATACCAGACGAGTGTGGCCCCTGCTGGGAACCGGCACGTCTTCCCACTCGGTAAATAACGCGTTAGAACGCAGACTAGCCGGGTGGGCAAAATAGTACTAACTTACAGGGGAAGACGAGTAATACATAATACATACAACAAGCAAGAGCGAACAATAAAATTGGAAGACCAAGAACGAAGTACTTGCATTAAAACCGTGTAAGACAGGGATGAAGTTTCTCACCCCTGCTGTTCAAACTATACATCGATGGAGCAATGAAGGAAATTCGAAATAGTTTCAAGAGTGAGGCTGCAAAGCATGGTGGAAGGATAACAATGATAACATTCGATGATGACCTTGCTATCTACAACGAAGATGAAATAAAATTATGGGGTGTATAGAATGGAATGAACAGTAATGAGTACAGTAAATGGACTGGGAGTAAATTGGGAAAAGACAAAATTAATGAGCAATAGTGGAGATGACAACATCGAGAAGTTTAACATCAAAATTGGTGATGACGAAGTAGCCAATGCTAACGAATTGTGATACATCGGTAGCAGAATAACCCCTGACGAACGAAGGAAGAAAGACGTCAGACGTACCAAATGGAATTATTGTGGGAACTTATCTAGTTTAAATTACATATTGTGGTTTTCTTGCCTCATTGGATGCAGATGATGTTACTGTATCCACGGTAATTTTCTTTCGGCTGTATGTTTCTCATGGACGTAACGAAGTGGTCGTCTACGTCTATACTTAGTACATGCAATTTCTTGATGTTTAGATAAAGATAACAGTAATAGAAAGAGATAGAGACCTCATTGTGGTGGTGTAAATTGGATGATATTTGATGCTTTATGTGAGATGAAAAATGTTTGGCACGAACACGAATGAAACATCGGCGAGGCCGCAGAGCCATTCCCCACGGTATAGCCTCGTCTCACTGAACTAGCAGGACACCTCCGCAGAGAGTTCATGTTACCTGTTTTCCGCCATGCTATACAGGGTGATTCTACACTACATACGCTGCGTTGGGCAGCCGCGTGGTCTCAGGCTCTTTGCCACGGTTCACCCAGCTTCACCCGTCGGAGGTTCGAATCCTCCCTCGGGCATGGGTGTGTGTTTTGTCCTTAGCGTAAGTTAGTTTAAGTTAGCTTAAGTAGTGTGTAAATCTATAGACCGATGACCTCAGCTGTCTGGTCCCATAGGAACTCACCATAAATTTCCAAATTTTAAATTATATAAGGCAAAAATGTAGCAGCAGGTAGATGGGAATAAAATAAGCAGATGTCGTATAGGTATGTGTGTGTGGTAATGCCTCCTTTAGCTGGTAGACCGTGCTGATGACTGCAGCATATATAGAAGCATTCATCGTGTCACCATTGCGGAGCTGTCACACATGCATTTCATGAATGGGGCTGCACAAGGAAATAGATTAGCTGATCAAAGGATGTACAGAGAGCGATTCACGGATGGTAATCAGTCGGATTGCCGAACCTTATCGAGAGCTACTTCCTGGTGGGGAACTAGTATTTGAAGATTTCGCAGACCTCCTGCAGTGGAAGAAAGAATACTGAACACAGTACAGAATTATCCTTCGACAAGGTCGATAACTGTAGGACATGCGTTGGATGTGAGATACCAAAGTGTTTTGAGGACTTTACATGATGACGGAATGCATCTTTATCATTTACAGAAAGCGCAAGAAATGACCCCTGATGATTATCTTCAACGTCTCTACTTTGCTCGTTGATACCTGCAACACAGTACAGCCAATGATACCTTCGCTGCAGATGTGCTGTTTACTGATCAGGCTACCTTGTCATGGTAACCCACATGGCACAATAGGACACACCTACGAAGAAAGTTTTTCGGTTAGTGTTTGGGCAGGCATTGTGCACAGTAACTTAGTCGAGCCGTACAAAGAGTATTTGATTTTTCATTTGTCTCCAAAAAAATCTAATTCTGTAATGGTTTGTTAACTTCAAAAATTGTAACAACCTCTTACAATATATCGATGATTAATAATGTGTATTTGCAATGGAAACCAGAACGCAGCGTTTGATATATAATTACAAACCACAAGATTTGCGTTTATCCGGAAAAAATGATGGTCAAGTATGATTTAATTACAACATTTTTCTTAAATTTCAACTTCAAATGATTTAAAGATATTACAATCAAATCATACCATTAGCTGCTGACGGTCGTTGACATACGTCAACGGGAAGAGTTGAAAATTTTTGCTCCGACCGGGACTCGAACACGGGATCCCCTGCCTACATGGCCGACTCTCTACCCATCTGAGCCTCCGAGGGCATAGAGGATAATGCGGCTGCAGGGATTTATTGCTGGCACGCTCCCCATGAGACCCACATTTTCAACTTATAGTCCACACACTACATTCGTAGTGCCACTGCCATTATACCCATTACTCGCGGCAGACAATCCAAGGAGTCCCATAATAGTTCAGGCAAATCGTGTGCATCCGCACTGAAGAAGGTCATCAGCATGTTAGCCATAAACGATTTAGATATTCAAACCGAACAGAAGGAAACTATAGATTTTGATGGTTTTCAAACCACCGACCAACTAGTTCATTCGATTATCAACCGACGACGCTACCGATTACGCTACAAGCGTTATCAAATTACCGTCTCATATTTTTTACATCGTTTTTATCAATAACAATCAAATCTTATTTTTCTCTGTAATGTTGCGAAGAAAAATAAGTACAACTTGCTTCTAGAGAGTAGTGGTGTTTCTGCGCACTCCTCCCACTACGAAGCAGGAAGCAGTGTCATCCATTTTCGCGGTACATATGAACAGCGAGACAATCGGAGCACTAGTAGCACTTACAGAGTGTGATTGAACACGATTATTGAAATATAAGTTACGTAGCTAAAGTATGATTAAGAAAAAATTTGATGCCTGTTAATACACGAGAATGTCTTAAAGAATCATTTGCAGTGACATAGCAAAAAAATATCTAATACATGAACTGGACGTACTTCCAAGATGCGGAACAACACCAAATTACGAGAGCCACGTTTGCTGACTAATCACCGCGTTTGTGTTTGTTCGCATCAGCTTTATCGTTATGATGAACTAAGTACAGTTGCCCGCGTGTCTGTTGCTGCTGGACATGTGATCGGCATGCCTGACGTCTTTTCTAATGCGTGCCGGTCCATGCGCCGTCACTGTGAATGATGTATCGCTTTTGGTGGCTACTCTATCGAGCACCTCTTGTAAACTATTATAAATGGGTGAGGTCGTTTGTCTTTACATGCATTATCAGTTTCCTGTCATTCGTATTGCTGTACAAGCAAACACTGTAATGTGCAATTACTGGACGCACACTCCAATAGTAAACACTTTGATTTAGGTCCCGTTCACCTACCTTTAAATTTTTGACATAGTTTGGGACTACCCTGTATAAAGATACGTAGCTGCTAGAGCCTCGTGTCTTAGGTTGTATTTCTGTCAAACCTATAAACAGGTTTTGCTAGATACACTTTTATCTTGAGTCAGTATTAGGAATCGCATGCCCACAGCCAAGTTCGGATGTTTTCTTCGTCCTGTATATTGCCAGAGCGTGTAATTCGGAAACACGAACATCAAATTTCAGCTTAGCTCATTATACTTTAATTCGTAAAAAGAAGAATCATAGAGTAAACGGAAGAATCATACGCTCTGAAGAAGAATTATTAATTATTAAATTGTTATGCTTCGTCAGTCTAACAATTCCCGTCACTCGCCGTTCTGGTTAG
This sequence comes from Schistocerca piceifrons, assembly GCF_021461385.2. Lineage (NCBI taxonomy): Eukaryota > Metazoa > Arthropoda > Insecta > Orthoptera > Acrididae > Schistocerca > Schistocerca piceifrons. The sequence continues at coordinate 394,080,663 of NC_060144.1, read as the reverse complement.
AGGTATCCTACCGCTCCAGCACAAAAATAGGCGTCTGTACCGGGAGAAGTAGGGAAGAATAATGTCAACACAGTGACGATGTAGCATTCCGCCCGTGATTCTTTTTCTTGCTTTCACGTCGAGCACCTCCATTCGTCATCGTTAGCGTGACAGAAACAACTATGGCGTTAGCACCTGCTTCATACGCAGGAGGGTTCATCGTAACATCGCTGTGGCAACATATGCGGCCACTATTTTATGGACTGACGAAGGTTAACACAGCACGATACACATAAAAAGACCCTCATGCGCGTCAACGGACATCGACTGCTCCGTAGGCTGAAGCGGATGGTGTACTTTCTTTACAACCGAACGTTACCCTTACATGACATAAGTGAGTTAATTTAGAATGGTAGATTGTTACTACACCTAATTATTACTGCATACTGTAGAAAAGCTAAGTAGCCGGAAGAGATTACAGTAATTAAAACACAGTATCACATTCACAAAGATATAAGGGTAAATTGAGGGAGTTCCTACTGGACTATTACTCTTCACATTACATTTATAAATGATTTAATGGATTGGACATTTCATGACGCTCTTGACGGATGACGCCACTTTAGACAGAATTTACAACGTATAAAAAGCGTAGCGAAATGCAGGAAGACGTTCTGTGGGGATACTGATAAGTATCACTCAACATAAAAAATGTAATTTATTGCGAATAAATAGGCAGAAAAAGTGGTATGGTTACACTATAACAGAACAATCACAGGACCAAATCACATCCATAATAATACCTGGTAGTACGTGCACATAGTAATTTAAAGTGAAACAACCATAGAAAAGTAATCCCTGGTAAGGCACATTGAAGACTAAGATTCACTGGATGAATCCTCAGGAGATGAATACCACCCAGAAAGCAGGTAGCTTACAAATTCCTCATTCGACTAATACATGAATATGGCTGATCAGATTGGGATCAGTACCGTACAGAATTTATAGAGGAAAAAGAGAAAATTCAAATAAGAGAATGTTTCGTTATTGGCTCATCTAGAAATCTTAGAAGCGTCATGAAGATGCGCAGGCAACTCTGATGGCAGACGCTGCAAGAGAGGCGTTCTACATCACGATATAGTTAATGTTCCAAAAGCCACCATTGCTAGAAGAGTAAACCAAAAAATTGATCTACTATGTATATACCTTGAGAGAAAGCTATGAAGGTAATATGAGAGAGATTTGACATCACACAGAGGGTTATCAACGTTCATGATTCCTATGAAACCTTTGAAACTGGAACGAGAAAAACGGGAGACGAGAGTGACAAACAAATTGATCTCTGAGACATCTGCAGGTAGCAGTAGTGGGACAAAGACAGCATCACTCGGCTTTGCATTATCGCCAGGTTTATTGAGGATGGTGGCTCCAAGATGAGAGACATAGATATGGCAACATCACAGTGATGTTATAGTGGGAAGTTCAAATTTTGGCAGGAAAATAGGTCAACCCACTCCACTCCTCTCCTGTCCACCCCTCTCCCCCCCCCCCCCCCCCCCAATCTGGCAATAGTCAGAAAGAGCAGTCAACCTGTGCTGGGCTGCTGGACAGGATGGATGCGTTTATTTTTTATGCATTGTTTATTTTAACAACTCGAGTTGTCATAGACATTAGGTCCAACCACTGTGTTCACCTTGAGGTCTAGAGTCCAACTGACAAAGTTCACTTCATTACCACCCGAGAACGCTGTTGACTCTCCCACTCCTCTCCTGGGATGTAATCCAAGATGGCAGTCTGCGGAAATTGCCGAAAAATTCACTCAGTCTCTGCTGAGCTTCCCAAGAGGATGGACATAGATTTTACTGTGTGTAGTAAGTGTCCAATGTATGAGAGATCTGTGCTGGAGAAGGAGGAATTTAATGGTATATTAGCAGTAATCATATAGCTGAGTATTGTATCGATAGCCACCTGCATGATATTTGGAAAACTATGGTATTTGGTGAATGTTGGAACGAGATAAATACACTTCGTCAAGTAATGAAGATACAGTAGGATGGGGCTAAGGTACTTGTAACTCTTGCTCATAAATGTGTGTGCTGTAACTGTAGATGATTCGATAAAAGTCGAGTTGGTCTTCCAAAGTTCAATAGGCTCACTCTGATGTAAGCATTCATAAGTAGAATTGAGGAATTCCTGGTGGTGAGAAGCGATGAATTTAATGAGTGTACTACATGCAAGCACACAGCTGATCACTGTATCCCTAGCCTTCTACACAATGAGTCGAAAGGAAAGATAATGGATGAGTGTGTGGTGAATATTTTTTGACAAATAACGGTAATGCAGCAAGACGGCACGAAGATGAATTTCAGAAGTTGTGCTGATAGATGCTTGTACCTGTACTGTCTACCTTTTTTGAAATTGCCTAGCACACCACATCAATTTTGTTCTATTCCGCAATGCACCATAGGTTTTCACCATGAGGTTTGGAGACAAACTGGCCTATTTCACAACACTACCCCCAGAGGTCGTTGTCGGTCATGGCCCACTCCCCACCTATGATGTAACCCAATATGGTGGTCCAGAAAAAAGATGGCATTCATTAGGAACACTGAATCCTATTACGTGATAGGCTTCGACCAATAGGATGGCAGTATCTGCTGGATGTCATTGGGAAGGATACATGGTGGGCTCAGCAGCTCCATTGTCTCAGTCTCATTCAGTCTGCCAGTAACAGTAGCAGCAGAGAAAGAAGAGCTGTGAAGTGTCAGCTGCAGCGTTAGAGATGTAGCAGAACCCAGCAGAACAGGAAGAAATGGAAAAGTAAGCATCACACATCACACCTTTGTCTGTAGTTAGCATTATTATTATTAGTTGTTGTATGGAATGCTTCTTCCTTCTTGTTCAGCAGCAGCCACCGGCATGTTGAGGCCTGCAGGTGTGAGCACCAGCATGTCGACATCTGCCATATCTCAACTGCCATCTTGTTGAGACCTGCACCGACCTCTGCACGTGTGGAAGCAACAAACGCCATCATTTCCGAACATCTAGCAACCACAATGGATAGCCTACTTGCTGGAGCAGGGAAAGGAGCTGTTATTGTCTATCCTACCCATCGACTTGGGGGACGAGGACGTTCAGTCTGTTCCTAGTATTTCGAATGTTGCTGGTGGTCCTAAACAACAGCAAGATGGAGGTCGGCACTGGTTACTGAAATGTGACTCATTCCATCACAACATCTCTGTGGTAGTGCAGTGACAGAGTGCAGATGCTGTGGATAAGAAGGTATCAAGTGTGCCCATTCTTTTCAGTTCCAAATGCAGTTTAACTCATTGTGGAACGAAACATGTAAATGTGTGTATAGAAGCACATCATGACTTGGGCTTACACGTGAGGATATAAATAGGAAATGCATTGTAGAATATTAAAGTGCCCTTTTCTGACTTCGATTGGGATGCAGAGCACTACATGATTCAGCAGATGACCACAGAGTGTTATGCACCCCTCCCTTGGACATTAGCCTTACTGGTGTTGTAGGCACTTCAGTCCAGAACCACACTGCTGCTACAGTCGCAGGTTCGAATCCTGCCTCGGGCATGGATGTGTGTGACGTCCTTAGGTTAGTTTGGTTTAAGTAGTTCTAAATCAAAGAGACTGATGGCCTCTAATGTGAAGTCCCATAGTACTCAGAGCCATTTGAACCTTGCTTGTGTGTGTGTGTGTGTGTGTGTGTGTGTGTGTGTGTGTGTGTGAATCCCTAAGAACCAAACTGCTAATGTCATTGGGATCTAGTCTTAAACACTACTTAAATTAACTTAGACTAACGTATGCTAAGAACAACACACACACACACATGCCTGAGGGAGGACTTGAACCTACAACTGGGGGAGCCACATGAACCATGGCAAGAAGGCTTACTGGTGTAACACTACCTCTTGCAACAGTGCATAATGACTCTGCACTATATGTGAAATTGTGTGATAAGCATGTTTATCTACAGCATGACTCAGTTAAGCACTTGTACAATGTGGATGCTGTGCTACACCTTGCACTGGAGAAACTGAGTCATTGGTTGCCAAGCATAGACACTGTATACAATAATGTTATAAACTCTATATGTGTGTGTAGTGCACACGTTGATGATTTGGTGCAATACCTTACGTTGCACATGAATGCAGAGCCAAAAGAGAAACAGATTAAATGTACATGTGAAAAACCAGAGTATTGTGAAGTACCCATCGGTTTGAAGGACATACACCCTGAATATATAGCACATCAAAAAGCTTTATTTGGAAAATATTGTACAGGTGCAAAGAAGATAAAGAAAGAATCTGATAATTTTTGGAAATACTGCATCTGAAGTATGATATTTAAATAAATAATATGTTTATTTAATTTCCAACTGCGTTCATGTCATATTTAACACCTCTCTCATTATAGTTCAAGCATTACACTTATTAACATCATTATTTTCAAACTTGCACCTATAGTGATGCAGCAGCAGACAGTTGCCCCAAACACCTCCTCACTGGTCATTGTAAAAATGAATGATGAACCTACTTTCCTCATATATATATATATATATATATATATATATATATATATATATATATATATATGTGTGTGTGTGTGTGTGTGTGTGTGTGTGTGTGTGTGTGTCCTGGTTAAGTAATGAGGCAATAGTAGCTACGGCCCGCATCTCGTGGTCGTGCGGTAGCGTTCTCGCTTCCCACGCCCGGGTTCCCGGGTTCGATTCCCGGCGGGGTCAGGGATTTTCTCTACCTCGTGATGGCTGGGTGTTGTGTGCTGTCCTTAGGTTAGTTAGGTTTAAGTAGTTCTAAGTTCTAGGGGACTTATGACCACAGCAGTTGAGTCCCATAGTGCTCAGAGCCATTTGAACCATTTTTTTTTAATAGTAGCTACACATACTATATTACCATGCTTACAATTGTGTCTTTCTACATAATATGCACTAATTTGTTGGTACCTGACATAGACGGTATCATGGCAGGATGAGTAAAACATTATTGTCACAAGGACTCTGTTGTTGGTGACTGGCCCTGTGAAGATGCAAACGAAAACATGAAGCAGAAGAAGATTGGAATACTCCTTCCTGATAATACATGAGCAATAATTGTAGGTCCATCCAATTTGGCAACACTAATGGTCTCATGACGTTGCTAAAGGATGTAGATGGAGTTTGCATTTTCAAAAACATTGTTTCAGCCCTAGTATCAGCTATTACACAAGTTACTGTGTGGTGTAGAATGTCTTACATACACGACTTTCCGTGAAAGCAGTCATATCCTCACTCAAAAAAGTAAAGCCCAACACTGTGTTCATATTGGACGATGTTGCTGTGGAAAACCAAGACCATATTGAAAATATTTCTGTTTCTGTCGTCATATGGGTGCTGATATACTTTATCTAAGCCAAACATATTCGAGAATCGCGAAACAGCAGGTTAGGTGTAATGCAAACCTCATTACAGCCTTCAAACAGGTCAACCTGAGTTTAAAATACATTTTCGAAGCACATGTGAGAACTGATATTTCTTTCAATTATTTTGTAAAGATATGCGCCGATTTCTGGGATCATTCGCAGTATGGGTTTCTCGTTACTGATAAAATAAGGAAACTGAATGACGATAGGTGTAATCGAAACTTCCAAAGTTTTTTGTATATATATCCCGGTAAGAGAGGGGAGTACATAAGCACACGCTGCACCATGGACAAATTCGCACACATGTCTAGCTCTCAACCAGTGAGAATGCGTGCATGTAGACAGAAACTTCGCTTATACATGGATGCGAAAATTCAAACTATAGTGCATAACGTCAAATGTATGTGTAGGGAGCTTGAGATGTATTACTGGACTCTTTTGAAAATGTCCACCGCATGAAATGAATTAGTTAATGAAATCGGTAAGAAAGTAACCGACTTCTTTGGAAAGGTTGAGGCTGTTTAGTGGAAAGTATATGTACAGGCCCTTGTTACTGAGAAGGGGGATCAGGGAAATAATAAGTGGAAGAAGAGAAGATATATAAGTCCGACGCTGAGAAGACGTCTGGACAGTATACATCGAAATGTTAACGAAGCATAAACTCATTCAGGCACAGAAAGCCGTTCGAGAGAAAATACTGTTGCTACGGTTAGGGCAAATGCTTCGCAGCAAACACTGAGAGGGATCTTTAAACTGGTTACTGAATCTCTCGTGCTGCTCTCGACATAAAAAACACACACACACACGATCAGGATGGTATTACCACTGACGAAGATAGATAAAACACTGATAGATAGATAGGACACTGGGCATCAGTAGGGGAAGACCGTACATGATGGGTACGCATCCTATAAATGTAATTGATGATACAGTACTGATTAGGACAGGCAGTCTGAGAGAACGCCTGAATGAATGAACCTTGTTCTCCTAAGACCCAAGGAAAAAAAAAAACAAAAAACGTAAATTACTCGCTTAATAATACGGAAATGTACCGTGAAGTGTTGCATGTATCTGATATACATGAGATAGCAAATGCCACAGCAACAAAAGATATAAAACCATCATAAAACCAATACCTGATGATGACAACAAAAATGGCAGCATCGGTGATGGTATTGACATTGAGCATTAAGTATCGAAGAATGGAATCCCGCAGTGTTTATATTATGACGGCCCCAACGAGCTAATAGATCGACAACGTCTGCTCATGGCATCAGCTGCTGTAGGTAATACAGCTCATTCGAATGCGCCTGTTTCAATAATATCTGAGCGCAGAGAGAGAGGTATCATCGAATAACTATGGAGACACTAGCTCGAGAACTGCACGAAAAAGAAGGCAGAATGTACCCACATAGGCAAGTTATGACCAAAGATTTGGAAGACTTATGGCAGGTTGATTCTGTAGATATGAAAGAATATTAAAATGACAATAATGGATTCACATATATTTTAACTGTTTTTGATACATACTCCCAATTTGGCTGGGGACTACCGGTTAAAACAAAAACGGCGGGAAATGTTGCAGATACGTTTGAAAGTTTGCTGCAGAGAGGGTCGAATCGATGACAGGACAACGTTCAAATTCATCACGGTGGAGAGATTTACAGTAGGTATTTCAAGACCGTAATGCGGCGGTATGGAATACGTCACTACTCAACAATTAACCACCTGAAGGCGAGTATCACAAACGTTTGAACATAACAATTAACGGTCAAATATGGACGTTTTAATCTTCACGGCTCATACAGATGGACAGCACTCCCAGAAATACGCGTAATTGCTCAGTATAATTGAGCTCAACGTAACACAATAAAATTGAGACCAGTCGATGTTCGTGATGATGAATTAATGAATATGGTGCACTATCGCATTAAAACTCTGGATACAAGCAAATAGAAATTTAATGTAGGTGATTTGTTACGTTTATCAAAACACAAGACAGCATTTGACCTAACTGGTGAACAGAGATCTTTACATTTTTATAAGGTTCAAAGAACGAATCCTGGACTTACATACTAAAGGATAGTAGAGGTGCAGAAATTGCAGGTTGCTTCTACACTGAAGAATCGCAGAAAGCTACGAAACAGGTGTGACTCTCGTGGGGAGAGTCATAAGACGTCGGGTAAATAGAGCGCTAGGCAAATGGCTTGGTTTTCCCACAGCACAAAACAGCTCGATTGATGCTAACGATTTGCTGTTTAATGGGGTGCGCAGTCCACAACCGTCGCAGTAGTATAACATGCAATCTAGGACAGAAATTGGGGGAGGTGGTGGTATTCTAGACAAACTGCCAGTGGAATTACACTTTCCGGGATATAAATACTGTGGACCCGTAACAAAGCTTCAAAATCGCTTGGTACTAACTTATAAGGATATTAATCTGTTCGATGAAGCTTATATGGAACTTGATATTGCATACGCTGCAAACAAAGATCTGCCAAGTCGTCACACTTCAGACAAGATTTGAGCTGATGAGATTAAGGCGATACGCAGAAGAGAGGATATTGGTTTATGTTAACGCACTGTAGAATTTGCAGTTGATAAAACCATGGGTGGAAAAATGAAGTTGTGTTTAGGAGTGAAAAATTTCAAGCGAGTTGTGAATGCAGCACTTCGTGCACTAAAGAAGAAGCAGAAGAAGAAGAGTGGGGAGCAAAGGTGTTAGAAGAACTGTGTTCTGAAAGCGATGTATGTAGCTAAAAACGCTCTGAAGCAGAAGGGAGCAGGAAGAAGAAGAGGATCTGTTAAAGCACCTCGAGTTCTACCAATTTCCAAGATGTCTGGTGGTTTTCTTCCATTCATCACAACCCTCTCCGCTGTCTTGGCGATAGGGTGCCGCAGCTATGGCTCGAACTGTCAAGAACGATCGAAACTCCCAAGCGCACGTAGAAGAAGCATTCGTGTACGCCCGACATTGCGGAAAATCCAAAAGGCTAATGGCATTCAAATACGCTCGAGATCGGGAGCAGGTAAACGTACACAATAGAACGGCAACTCGCTGTCGTCCGCAATTCTGACCACATTGTCATTATCTGGTCTTCTTTGTAACGTAGGGAAGCACTTTAGTTTTCACCTTTCCTGGGCCCTTTCTGCTTACGAGTCTAACATTCGGCCAGTCCTCTTTCCGCTTCTGGTACGACGACAGAGTTCTCGTATATAGCCTTTGCCATGTCGGGACACAATTTATCGGAAAAGTAAATCATGGATATTCTTATCAATACTGGCGTCGAAAATTGTAGCCAAACTTCGGAGCCTTTTTCCGACGAAGAGTTGGGTGCGTCTGGACGTACTGCTGAATCCTCGACATCACAAACAGAAGATTCTTCGCCTCAAGACGGCAAAGAAGATTAAATAAGTGAAACTTCATCTGGAAAAAGAAAGTATGACTGGGCTGAGAATCATCCAGCGACGAGACGACACCGTTTCGTGAACACATTTAGCGGGTGAAAAGCAGACTTAGAATAGTCAGCAAGTCAGTCAGTTTTTTTTTTGTACTTCATGTCCATGGAATTCGTTTCTGCCATCTGCACACAGATCTATAATTATCATAAATTTACTACTGAAAAAATGACGACAGTACCCAAGAGATTAGCACGCTGGAAGCATATAGAGCCAGCAGAATTTTATTAGTTCCTACCGTGTGCTCTGCGTATGCCTAGAAGTTAAAATTTATGAGTGACTGAATAATGGTCGACAGATTCTTTGCTTCAAGCACCAATATTCTCTAACATAACGGCCAGGGACTGGTAGAAGTTGATCCTGCGTTTATTGCACTTCAGTGTCAATTCCACCGCATCTCAAGATATTCTTCTAAAAATACGTCTCATTGTAGATCACACAAAAAATAAATTGCTCGAGGCAGTAGTACCCTTTGAAAACCTAGTGATCGACGAAAGTCTGCTACCTGTCAAAGGAAGGCTCCGGTTTAAGCAGTACACACCAAATAAACGTAGCCGTTTTGGCATTAAAATTTTCTTCTGTTGTGACGCACAAACCAATTATTTTTAGGACTATATTGACTACACTGGTACCGCAGCGGAAATAGAATCGGAAAATGCTGACTGCGAAAAATCAGGCGATGTTGTTGTGAGTTTGTTATTGCCATACCACAACCAAGGTGGCACACTTTCTTTAGACAATTGGTATTAGAACCCAGAATTACCCATGTGGCCCCATGATAAATGTGCAAACGCCGTCGGAACAGTAAACAAGAACAGGAAACATATACCAACGTTGCCAGACAAGCTGATAATTGGCGAAATACAGTTCAAGTCCGGTGGAACGTTAATTGCACTAAAATGGATGAACAAGAAAGCAGTCTAACTCATTTCCACCGCAAACGAACCTAAGTTTGAGGAGTCACAGAAAAAGGACATATAACTGGTCAAAACAAATCTAAACCTACCTGTGTTGTCAGCTATAATAAGTCAACGGGTGCAGTTGATAAGACATTCATGCTGTTATCATCTGTACATTGCATCGGAAAGACAATGAAGTGGTACAAGAACGTATTCCTTAATTTGTCTGCCTTGTGTGTGCTTAATGCAAAAACTGTTTTAGAAATATAAAAGCAACGTAAGATACCACTAGCGAGATACCACTTGGAAATAATCCGTCGGTTGTTTGATGAATTTCATAGTCAAACGAGTAAAAGTGCGATCCCACGGACAACCAAAGAACAAGCCCTTTCCGACTGAGAAATTTAGAAGGACTTTATCCACGGTTCCTCGTAGCAACAGAGAAAAAGGAGATTCCCCAGAGACGCTGTTTAATATTTAATGCTCCTTCACAACGAAAAATGTTGCGCATAAAATGCAAAAATTGCGATGTGACTCTCAGCATGGTGCCATGTTTCGAAAAACATCGCACATTAAAGAAATATTAGGATTAGTAGCTGTGTACATTTCAAGTAAAGGAAAGTAAAAAATAAAAGTAAATAAAAAGTAAATAAAAGTAAAAGAAAATGGTTTTTAACTAAGCCAGCGGCAGTCCACAGACTGCGTCAAGTATAAGGAAGGGAAACCTCTAAAGTAAACCGAGGTGAGAGAGAAAACAGCGAGCAAGAAGAAGGTAGACGTTTACTATCCGATATCTTACTGTGGAGTATCGACTTTAGGCTTTAATTACAAACGAAGCCATGGGCCTATCGATAAATGAGTTATGCAGATATATTCTTTGTTTAACTCTCAGTCTGGATACATGACACAACTTGGTTTTAGATTTCTGTAATTCTTTTTTGTTTAAGATAGTAGCAACAATTGTCCGAGATTTGGGCGTTTTCGCTACGAACTACTCGCTTTAAAACTATATGTCTGAAAACACATTCATTCGATGTTAATGGAATTTTAATATGTCGTAGACACACACATCGAATATGTAAGTCTCAAGTTACAGGAATTAGTGTTCAAAAAGTTCCAATCATTTTTACTTTTCAGCCCACAATAAACATATATCTGTAAGTGTTGGTTCCTTTCGAAGCTCTCTTTCTTGGTTATCAGAAACTATAACCACTGTGACCATACAGGATATATTGTTTTTAGGAAGAACATTACTGAACAGTGGTTCTGCACGCGCCGGAACGTGCGGCAGCCGGCCGCTGTGGACGAGTGTTTATAGGTGCTTCAGTCCGGAACCGCGCTGCTGCTACGGTCCCTTGTTCGAATTCTGCCTCGGTTATGGCTTTGTGTGATGTCCTTACGTTTCTTCTAAGTCTAAGGGACTGATAATAATAATGAGCGTATGGCATTGGTAGCCGGGAGATCCCTCGGCAGGGCGGTTCGGCTGCCGCCCCACAAGTTCCTTAACACCACTATCGCGACTTGCGAATGAATGACGATGAAATGATGACGAAAGACACTTAACACCCAGTCATCTCGAGGCATAGAAAATCCCTGACCCCGCCGGGAATCCAACCCAAGACCCCGTGCGCGGGAAGCGAGAACGCTACCGCCAGACCACGAGCTGCGGACAGGGGACTGATGATCTGAGATGTTAAGTCCCATCGTGCTTACAGCCATTTGAACCGTTTTAAACGTGCGGGATGCTTGCAGTGGCCGCAGCCTACATCGACTGCAAGGCTGAGTCTACCGCCCGCTGGCCAGACGCATACTGCTTTTCATCCAGTCAGTCGGCCGGGCAGCCAGGATGTTCGGCCCTTGTAATCGCGAAAGGGTCAAATAATAGAGCCGTAATAGGTTTCAAGGCCTGGATCTTAATGACAACCAAAACAAGGTCTCTTAAAGCTGTAGTTCAGTGGTCATGTTCTGCCGTCAGCATATAACAAAGTAACTACTGTTTACAGCCAGCAGAATAAAATCAAACTAATGTAAAATAGAAAGAGAACTTACAATGTTTACCCATTGACCACATACCTTTTCGGGCTACAGTTATTTTTGTGGGAAGTAGACGGTTTGGGTGAAATACAGTAAATAAAAGTAAACGCTTGCTATATACGAGTAAAAGAAGTGGACAATACCGGATGGTTATATTTAAACTTTCCCTATTCATCACGTTATAACACGGAAACTGATTACCGTACGAGGGCCAACCGTGGTGGCGCTAATTTCGAGGACATGGGGAAGAGAAATAACGAAGAATCAATTCAACTGAAACATTTTAATATGCAGCTACGGTACACCATACCATTACATACCTGTACCATTACTGCAACGTAAGGGTCTCAGTATGGCGCCCATCAGTTTCCAGAAGAGTCTGAAAGTGCTGGATTTCACTCTACACAGCAGAAAGGTGCATGTCTGTAGGTAAGCTGGCTACCTCTTGAAATGCTGCTCTTCAAGTCAGCACATGTGTGGGTGTTCCCCTGGTAAACACTGTCCTTCAAGCAGAAATAATGGGGAATGAGATCAGCTGATCGTGACGGCTAAGAATTTGGAAACTATCGGCTGATAATTTGATCACTTCCAAATGTGTTTCGGTGAAGCCGGTGAACTTCACGAGCGGTGTGGGTTTCGGGCACATCTTGCATTAAAAGTGTAGAGTTCGACACGTCTGTCTCCTTTAGGGCCAGTATGACATGCTGGCGAAGCGTACCTCAGTAACACTGGCCAGCCACACTGCACGTCTTTGGCTCTTCAGCGACAACCTTTTCAAAAAGGAATGGGCATCAAACAATGAATGTAACTGCGAAGCCGCATCTTGCGGTGACACGTTCACCATACAGAGGAACTTCATGCACAGTGACTAGAGGTCAAGATTGCCATTTTTGGCAATTCTGTGTGTTGGTCTCACCTGTCAGAGAAACATGAGCTTTGTCCACAGGATGTTTCAGGGCCAGCCCTCATCAACTTCAATCCTTACGAGAAAGTGGAGAACGAAATCAACGCGTCGTTGTGTGTCCTGTGGTGGAAGCTGTTGTACGATATGGATCTTGTACGGATGCGATTTGAGAATGGTTCGAAGCACCTTCAGTCCAGCGTACCGTGGGACGCTCAACTGTAGTGACACAGCACGTGTACTGCCCGACGATCGAGAATTACGCTCAACACTGTCTGCTGTAGCAACAGCGATTTCATCAACCACGTATGGTGCAACCAGTCGTCGGCCTCTTTCCAGAGTGATACCCAGTTCTCCAGCAGGTGGAGAAACAGGACCCTTCCATAATCCTTTCAGCCGGCGATATTCTCGTAGTGCAGCTGCCGCATTAATGCTGTTTTGATAGTATAGCTTCAACAGTAAGGCCCTGCTCCATTTGTCCAAGGTCAAGTTGACATGTCAAGAAGTGCACTGCGACTGGTGAGATGTGTGAGAATATGAATCACGGTGACTGATCTCGGCACCTGGTGGCCATACTTGGAACTGGATGGTGGCGCTGTGTACCCTATAATCTGGAAATTATTGGTACAAGTTTAGTACTTGTACGGTAATTAGTTTCCATGTTGTAACGAGTTAAATACAGAAAGTTTAATTATAATAGTTTCAAATGTCGTAAAATTGCGAATCAAGTTACCTGGGCTGAAAACTATAGCCATGATATTCGGTACAGTACGAAAGGTAACGCTAGTGGGGACTGTTTAAAAGCCTGATTGTGTGGGCACAATTTTAGTGTTCTAACAACATTTATTTTTTCTTTAAAACAGACATAAATTAAGCTTATCAAGTTATTGATTGAATGCCGTAAACAACTAACATGTGATTCAAGACTACACTGGACAAGGACCCTGGGATGGCAAAGACTGTTTAACTTTGGCCCTAGAAATGTGAATAACACAATCTAAATTGATATGAAGCTGAGCAGACTTTGATTCTCAAATTTACTTTTATTTCTCTACATAGGTGCAGCTGACAGAAATTTGCGATGAGTTCTGTACGTCCTGACAATGCCGGAGCGGCAATACGTTGCCCTGTTTGCTTCGTGTGGTGGTGTAACTTGGAGCTGGCGAGATATGTGTGGCGGAGGGGAGATGTGAGGCGGCACATTTCAATCGATCGCGGCCACGAAGGAAATGCAAATATCTCACGGTCTAGCGATCAGGCATACGGATCGCAGTTTGCTCTCTACGAATTAATTTGGTAAGAGCATAACGCATTCACCTGAGAGTGAGTTGATGATTAATTAAATGATAATACCGTTCTGTTGTGGTAATACGCTGATTGCATATGACATTGTTTTTCTTACGTGAATCTGACGATATTAGTACATGTAAATGCATCTGAACTAACACCTTCAGCGAAAAACCCAGGAGGAGACTCAATCAAAACCAAATTTATCTCACTACATGTTAACATAGAACTCTTCTTGGAATGAATGCGACGTACGTAGCAATAACAAAGGATAAATTTTGGAGCAGACCTTATTTATCTATCTTTGTAGTTAATAATTAGTTACAGGAATCGATTGACTTTATAAACATACAAGCTCATTACATTTCAGTTCGAACACAATTTTACTTTCACCGGAATTAAAACCGAACCCCAGAACGAGGCCACGTAATGAGTCTGGCGGCCTACGTCTGCCCTGTCACAGCCTTCCTCACTGTTCCATCAGCTGCGCCCACAAAACCGGAGCGGATCAAGTTTCTACCACTTAAAGAGTAATTAATCTTCAGTAGCAGCTGAACACCCAGTACAACGGGCATATTTGTTTCAGCTGTAGATACTCTCTCGACCTGTTAATAGAAAATTCGAGGCCACATTTCCAGCTGCTGGAGCAGAATATGAAACGTTTCTCTATTTTTATACTGCCAGTAATTAATTATTCCTGTACAATGCAATTATTCCCGCAGTTAAAAATGCTCTGCCTGTCGTCCACGTCATTGTTTTTATTTTCTGCCAGTAGGTTCTGCGCACAAAAGCAGATATTCTGAAAAGGAAGTTACCAATACTAGGTACGAATCTCTTTGATCCTGGTTGTTCACGAGTTGTTCACCGTTTAAAAGCCAGAGCTTTGGACTATTTTCTGCCAAAGCGACAAATACTGCAGTTATGTTGTAAACACATGTTTGTGTGATTCGATAATATGTAATATTTTTATGCCTTATCCATGTGTAGACACGTTAGACGAAGGTGTTGTTTCTCTTGCTATACTAATTTCGGACAATCTTTTATGAATTCTTCAGTTACTAAGATCCTTACAGTTCTTGAACTATTTGCTGTTGATTACACTAAATCTCTTTTGCCGTGTATGCTGCTTTAATTCCACTTCACTACCTCCCTTTTGTTAACTACTGTCTATAATAGATCTACATACGTCAGAGTATCTTTGAGAATCTTTGAGATCTTTAATCTACTGGAGTTATGCTAAATCTTAAGTAATCGGACTAGGCTTATTTGACTAACAGTTCAATTAGGTTTTCTCTTTATATATTGTGGTTTAAAAAATCAATACGAACAGTTTAACTGACCATTAACTATGAAGGGTTATCATTTTAACGATTTCCTTGCGTAGATCATAACGCTATAATAGAAAGCTCATGTTTCACATTATTCACATTAATTAGCTTGTATCAAATTTAACAATAAGAACGCAAGAACTGATGCTGAATAATTCATGAAACGGAGGAAATTTTAATAACTTTGTGATCTATAAAAATGACACACACCTTCCATTTAACACACATAGAGCACAGTTGGAACTGTAAGCAAATAATACGAATGAGAGAATTAGTAACCTTAGCGAAACTGTCTCTCGAAACCTGGAAGAAAATCCAAAGAGATTCTGGTCGAATGTGAAGTATGTTAGCGGCAAGAGACGATCAATGCCTTCCTACGCGACAGCAATGGAGATACTATCGAAGACAGTGCTGTCAAAGCAGAATTACTAAACACAGCCATCCTAAATGCCTTCACAAGAGGAGACGAAGTAAATATCACAGAATTCTAATCGAAAACCGATGTCAACATGAGTAACGTAGAAGTAAATATCCTCGGCGTAGTGAAGCAACTTAAATCATTTAACAAAAGCAAGTTTTCTGGTCCACACTGTATTTCAATTAGTTTCCTTTCCGAGTATGCTGATGCATTATCTCCATACTTAACAATCATATTCAACCGTTCGCTCGACGAAAGATCCGTACCGAAAGACTGGCAAGTTATACAGGTCACACCAACATTCAAGAAAGGTGGTAGGAGTAATCCACGTCAACATGGGTTTAGAACTGTGAAACGGAACTAGCTTCTTATTCACATGAAGTGTTGAGTGCTATTGACAACGGATTTCAGATCGATTCCGTATTTATGGATTTCCGGAAGGCTTTTGATACTGTACCACACAAGCGGCTTGTAGTGAAATTGCATGCTTATGGAATATCGTCCCAGTTATGTGACTGGATTTGTGACTGTCCGTCAGAGAGGTCACAATAATTGGCGGAAAGTCATCGAGTAAAACAGAAGTGATATCTGGCGCTCCCCGAGGTAGTATTATAGGCCCTTTGCTGTTCCTTATCTATATAAACGATATGGGAGACAATCTGAGTAGCTGTCTTAGGTTGTTTGCTGATGACGCTGTCGTTTATTGACTAATAAAATCATCAGATCACAAAAAACTGCAAAACGATTTAGAAAAGTTGACCATAAATAACGAAAAGTGTGGGGTCATCCACAT
The DNA here is from genome assembly GCF_021461385.2 of Schistocerca piceifrons. Lineage (NCBI taxonomy): Eukaryota > Metazoa > Arthropoda > Insecta > Orthoptera > Acrididae > Schistocerca > Schistocerca piceifrons. Next base: position 394,064,126 of record NC_060144.1, on the reverse strand, counting down.
GAGTTCTAAAAGGAATTCGTTATACTTCGGTTACATGATAAATCAGTGTAATCTAAAAGCCGTAAATTCAATTAAATACCTATGTTTTGCAATTACGAACAACTTAAATTGGAAGGAACACATACGAAATGTTGTGGGGAAATCTAACCAAAGACTGCGTATTATTGGCAGGACACTTAGAAAATGTGACAGATTTACTAAAGAGACTGCCTACACTATACTTTTGCGTCCTCTTTTAGAATACTGCTGCGCGGTGTGGGATCCTTACCAGATAGGACTGACGGAATACATCGGAAAAGTTTAAAGAAGGGCAGCACGTTTTGTTATATGGTGAAATATGGGAGAGAGCGTCACAGAAATGATGCAGGATTTCGGCAGAACATCATTAAAAGAAAGGCGTTCTTCGTTGCGACGGAATCTTCTCACGAAATTCCAATCACCAACTTTCTCCTCCGAATGCGAAAATATTTTGTTGACACCGATCTACTAAGGGAGCAACGACCACCACGATAAGATAAGGGAAAACAGAGCTTGTAAGGAAAGATATAGGTGTTCGTTCTTTCTGGGTGCTATACGAGATTGGAATAATAGAGAATTGAGGAGGTGTTCGATGAACCCTCTGCCAGGCACAGAAATGTGATTTGCAGAATATCCAAGTAGATACAGATGTAGATGTAGATTCAACAAGAGCAGAAATTGCGAATGTTTCTTCAAGAATTAACAAGCGTCATTTTAACAGGGGATAGGGTAGAATGTTTCAAATTGTTGGGTGGAATGTATTTAACTAAACTGTTGTAACTTGTGTAAAGAGGTTAAAAAATACGTTTACTCTGTTGTTTGGTTTGTTTTACAAATAATATGATTACTATAACGTCTCAAATGTTCTTTTGTATTAATTTGTGTTATTCTTCTGTTTTATAGTCTATAAGTAGCGCGCGTGCAACCATACGCGGAAACACATCGCGTATGCATCACCTTAAAACTAATTTGTTCCGATAGAAGTCGTGCATCTGGTCTACGGAACGTCCAACTGACTAAATCAAATTAGGACAGACACATAATGTACACTGACTTTTTGTTGGCAAATATAAATTATAGTGAGAACAAACATAGTCAGAGAAGCACATCGTGTCACTTCTGTTTTATTCATCCAAACATTACGTTACTGAAATTTATATTGTGTCGATATGCGAAAAAAATAAAATTCTTCCAAATGTGTGCATCATCGCTTTACAACTACAGAAAGGGTTGTTCATAATATGAGAATTTGGTCTATCGTCCTAATCCTCTATGAGTCATTTATCAGTTACAGAACAAGTATTACAGAGCTATAATATGCACAGAAATGGATAGTATTAAGCTTTCTTAAGGCAAAAATCTCACTAAACAGAGAAAAAAATGCAATGAACGATAAATCATTATATTACATCATTATAGTGCATTATTATGCACTGACAGTGTACAAATGTTAATATACATCAAAGTGAGACTTGCTTCCCTGTGCAGTGTTTCTGCCTATTGCCCACAGCAGAAGTCACACTCATCTTTTGGTGACTCCTACCGAAGCAGAAACGTCTGCCCTGAACAGATGTGTAATGTGTTTCGGCTACAAGAAGGATGTGTTAAAAAAGGTACCTAGCTGCCCTAAACGTTTTGATAGGCTGCAAAATAGCTCAAATCTGAAGCCTGTGTAGTTACCAACGAGAGAGAGTCGCTGAACGAAAGTATGACGTATTGTCACTTTTATAAATACACATTTACCCATCAAGTCCCTTCTACACACAATTCAGAATACAACATTCTCATTAATACGCATTTACTCTTTAGTAGACACTTCAAGGTTTCCACCTGGACCTATTCTCGAAAAATATACGCGGATTTTAATGGTTTGAATCCTCGCTCTTAATTTGCGGAATTCACTTCATACTACCCATTCTAATTTACTGCGAAATATGCCAATTCGCAAGTTTTCTCTGTAAATCCACATTTTTAAAATTCTCACTAAATGTGGGTGGGTCCCACCGAGAGGACTGCCGAACTGGAGGGTTTCAGCTCGATTTTTTTCCATTGTATTCACACATTTGTCAATGCTACACACCTCTGTGGTCACGCCACAGTAGGGCGTGAATCAGGGTGGCTGAAAAAGCATAAACACTTTTTTCTGCTTCCAGTGTCATTAAGATACCGTCGATTTGATTTGGACGATCCATATTGATTCCGACCGTACACGACAGCTTTAAACTGCGGGTGCTCCGCTCCAAAGAGGTATGATCACGTTCGATGTAGATGCACACACACACGGTGCTTACAGAGGGGCTGGAACGTCCAGAGGTGTCAGCAGCGTCGAAGGTTGTCGAGAAGAACGTCGTCCTCTTGTTCATCGCACAGAGAATTGTCGATTTGTTCGCCGCAGGGTGCCGCGCCTTTACACCATTGTAGCGCAAGTGCGAAGGCACCTATGAGCGAAATTGCAAATCGTCTCGCAATGGATGACGATTACTCGGTTTCGAAAAAAGGGATCCTTTATTTCTGCTGCAAAGCGAATATGCGCTGTGTGTATAGATATGCCACGATTGCTCCCCATGCGTTAGTTTGTTAAGTGTCCACCAGGTCTCACTAGCTATGCTCTACCTCCGCCGTGTGTCGTCGTTGCAGCCGGCAGAGTACTCGTTTAGCAAACAATGCAAAACGACACGGTACAAATCAGCCCACTCACGTACTGACAGTTACAAACAGCAATTCAAACTATTGCGCTCACTTGTCTCATCGGATTGTCGTTCAAGATGAGAACGAACGTTGCGTTGTGAAACAACGAATATCGATCATCCTCGGAACTGATACTTAACAGCGTACAGAGCAATAATTAAAAGGGAGACAGATACGACAGTTGAAGATAGAGCGGTGTTCACGTAAAAGAACCCTGTCACACACTGATTTCAGTGCTTTACAGGGCAACGTGTCCAACCCCTGTCAGTGTACCACGCAACATGTTACCGTTGTTCTAACCGACGAAATGTTGGTCAGACGCGGCATTTGGGGACTACGTCTTATCTGCTAGTGATATACATGCTGAGATAGTGTTGTATCTCCTTCGATTAATTGGTGTCATCTGCTATGATCACAACAGCGACAAAATCACTGTCATCAGATGCGCAATTCAGGCTAAGTATTCAAATTGCACCATTAAGCTCTTGATATGGATCTATCATAACGGCGATATTATTTCGTGCGTAAGACACTACCATTGCCTACGCCGTACCTTCTGCCTTCTGATTTCATAACCCAGCAATTGTCGCAGCGTTTCTTGTGCTGTAGAAGATATTGCTGCGGATACCAATATTAAAGAAATTTTCCTCGGATCAACCAGAAAATGTCTACATTTCTTCAGAGAAATAGAGGTTCATATGTTATAAAAGATGTGTGACATTTACAATTAGTATAAAACACTTGAATTAAGTGAAACGCACACCAAAGGCGAGTGCACTGATTAACAGTAAATATCAGTGTTAGTATTGCCTATAAGGACAAGGATATATTGTTTCTCATTCACCCTCCATTGCTGGCTCAATGCTAATAAAAATTATTTTAGAACAGTTTTTAGCAAACCACATTTCGCGTAACTGTTTTAGGCATCTTCTGTAGTAAAGAACGAAAATAATTTTCTGGCTACTGTAAACGCCTTAGTCTGAGATGTGTAATACTTCATATGATGGAAAAGAAAAAGCCTTAATAACTGGTACAGTGGGACGTACCTTCTGCCACGAACTTCATTGTGGTTCGCAGACCCAAATCTATTTAGATGTCGGTCTTCACTCAGTGCAGTACATTGAAGAGTAGAGTTGTGAAATGTCGTTCAACGAATATTCTTACCCAAAGAAGACACAGTCCACAATTGATTGCCGGCCGGGGTGGCCGGGCTGTTCTAGGGGCTACAGTCTGGAACCGCGCGACCGCTACGGTCGCAGGTTCGAACTCCGTCTCACGCATGGATGTGTGTGATGTCCTTAGGTTAGTTAGGTTTAAGTAGTTCTACCTTCTAGAGGACTGATGACCTCAAAAGTTAAGTCCCATAGTGCTCAGAGCCATTTGAACCATTCGATCCATAATTGATTACAAAATTGTCAGTGGCCTCCGTAGAAGAAAGGAAGTCTGGAAGTACTCTGTCGGCATTTGTTATTTTTAAATAACGTAAATCTATATTTACCTTCGTGTAGATCTCTGAAAAATACATACAAAACAGCATTTTTTGTTCGGAACTCAGTTACTTCAATTTCTCATTGTAGACCACGCAGGAAGCGTAAAACATCTAGGAGAAAGTTGATTTGTAATTATTTTCTCGTCTACAAGATGATCTGCATGGAAGTTATTAAGTCTACAAACACCGAAAAGGAAAGCGTTCGTAAGTAAATTTCCAGCTTTACGTGAGATCAGAAATATCCGCGTGGTTATTTAAATGTTTCTGAGTAGCGTGCTGTATAAAAGGAAGCGTACAATAGAAGTTTACGTTCCGCCAGGATAGCTAAGTATCCAGAAGGTGGCCCTCAGCTATTTGGCCACACGCTTCGCCACCTGAAAAGATTCCCATGTTGCAAGATTCCGAAACAAATTGTCGTCCTAGGGAATGCAACTGTACCAGTCGATTCTTTGATATTTGAAGCAGGGTCTGAGAACAGTCACCAAAACGAGTAATGAAGGAATATTTTAGACCTGTTCGTAGCAAAAAATTGCGTGAAATATATGTAGCAGTTGGTCTGCCCTTACTTAGGAAATTTGTAACCTTTCAGACGTTAAACACCAACAGGTGTGGATAAGAAACGGTTATTACAGGTCATACACGCCCACATAATGCGAGCTAAACTTATATGTTTTGTTTTTGTGGGTAGAGACGTATATCACTAGCCGATATCTTCGTAATTCTCTTTGACACAGTTGAAACAAATGACTTTAAGCAAAGATGGTGTCACTGAATAATGGCACTGTAGCTCGGGTTTATTGTCTGCTTTTATGTGCGGATAAGCTCTAAATTAACATTATGTCTGGGTCAGCGGCACGAAAACACATCCTTTGCCGTCAGCTGATGGAAATGAACACGTCATGAAGTGAGGGAACGATGCAGTCGAGACTGGCAAGGTGGGCTGTGACTGATGCCTTTAAAGTAACACGAGGACCTAAAATTTCGTGTATGTTTTCAATTTTAACTGCGGTAATCACTTTCAACGATGAGGCTGAGGGAAGGCAATATGTTAATGTGCGCTTTGTTTTGAAAAGTGAAACGTACCAACATCTACATCTGTACCCCACAAGCAGTCGAATGGGACGGCGAGGAGAAGCGTACGTTCAATATTGGTAGCGTTTTCCGTCTTGTCTATTTCATTCGCGAATGCTAACATATGATTTTGTCTCGATTAAGTCTGTCCATCTTGTAACCTCATTGGATGGCTATCAATTTCATTCAAATGATTACTCAGCCCTTTATTATTTCTGATGGAATTGCAGTGTTATTGCCAGTCAAAGTAAGTATTCTTTTTCTCACCTTTAATTCTAAACCCCGTTCTTTTCCTTTACTGCTGGCTCAATGTGCACTTTGAAGAACTTCTTTTATAGGCTGTAATGGCACAGATTATATGCTGTAACTTTTTTTCATTCCCTCCTCACTTACTCTGTATCTTTCACATTAATCGATTCTTACAGCAATTGCAGTCTGGTTTCTGTGCAAGTTACAGATTAACTTTCGCTCCCACTAATTTATCATTGTTTTGAAGAGAATATTCAAAACCTTTCGCTAAATTTTCGAAAATTATAAATATAGCAACACGTATTGTGGCGGTTGAAGCACAATGGGAAAAGAAGCAAGGTATAGAATATAGAAGGACTTCATATAAAAGCGCATAAACCAAAATACTCCATTGCGGAAAAGTTAATTACTATAGTAGCTCCTTAAAGTTTATGATTAGCACCGAATTTAACCAGTTCCAGTTCAAACGTCTGCTGAAGGCCACAACGGTGAAACAGTCAAAGTTTACTATTCACTTCGAAGTGAACAAAATAGCGTACTGAAGATCGACAGCAAATACTACATTCCTACTCGCATCCAATGCAGAGGCCAAGTCCTGGCAATTTCTAAGGCCGGCACTGATTACTGTTCCCGTCGGTTGTGGCTGCTGTGGCACGGCTTCGTATTGAGCGAGAGTTCTGATCGAGAGTCTGGTTGCAGAACTACGGGTGCAGTCGGTACATGGCTCAGAGCTTCACAGAACACTTGCTTCGACCTGACTTGTGCCTCCCTAAATACTCAGGCGACATAAAGATTCCAGAGGAACTATTGGCGACCACGTAGCTCTCGGAGGCGAACAGGTGTGAGGGGCGGTGATCCTCAGCGGCACTCGTGCTGCCTCCAGCTGACCTTGCCAGTCAGCGTGGTTGAAGTTCTGTCTTCTTCTTATGTAACAGCTTCGCTGGCGTGTGAGCGGCCCCTACACCACATACACAGTAAGTTAGCCCTTTCTCCACTTATGTTCTAAGATATGCTACATGGTCAGTATTTCCTCCGCTGTTTCTACAGCTCTCCTGAAACTAAATTCATCTGTGATTTCATTACGTAGGTGAAGGACTATTCCGGGATCGTTCATTTGAAAGTACATGATCGATTGCCTTCTGCACCCTTCTACAGTCTCAAATTGTGCTCCAGCCTAATGAATTTCCCGCCCTATCAGTCTTTCCATTCTGTACACATCAGAAAAAGTTTTGCATCGCCCGATTCCCAGTATTCCTGAAGATAGACGTAGACTCTGGATATTTTATCACAGACACAGTCCCTTTCTCTTTTCATAGATGTCACCAAACCTGCCCAATGATGTAAGCAATCATGCATGGGCAGCACCTGTTAGACGGAGGGGGTAAGCTGTAAATATCTCGGCCCGAAATTAAAATGAGGTAGAATTTTTCAGTCTGTTTGTTTTATCATCATCCATAGCCATTTGAACACAACTGATAAATGCTGATTGTATAAATCACTAATCGAAGCGAACACCTTTGTTCGCAAAGTAGCTGCCAAATGAAATAACACAGCAATTCATAAACAGAGCTTATATACCGGATGACCTACTTTGCTTATCACTCCTCAACAAATCGTAACAGGAACATAAACGCATAAAAAGTTCTTTTTTGTGGTTTTGACGCTGAGTCGTCCTGGTGATCGACATTGAGATATACGTTGACTGTGAATATTGAATCACACAGTCCCTTTGACTGTTCAGAGTTGTCACTAAACCCGCCCAAAGATGTAAATAACCATGCATGAGTTGCTACTATTAGACGGAGGCGGTTCGACAGCCAATCAGTTCCAGTCATTCCACCAGGAAGGAGCTGCACATATCGTGTTGTCTGTAGTTCAACCATGCTTAGACAATCAATACCGCGGTTCGATAGCGTCTGCATTGTTACTTTCTGCCAGGAAGGGCTCTCAACAAGGGAACTGTCCAGGCGTCTCGGGGTGAACCAAAGCGATGTTGTTCGTACGTGGAGAAGATACAGAGAGACAGGAGCTGTCGATGACATACTTCGCTCAGGCCGCCCAAGGGCTACTACTGCAGTGCGTGATAGCTGCCTACGGATGATGGCTCGAAGGAACCCTGACAGCAACTCCACCATGTCGAATAATGGTTTTCGTGTAGCCACAGGACGTCTTGTTACGATTCACACTGTCCGCAACAGGCTGCAAGATGCGAAACTTCACTCCCGTGTCCATGGCGACGTCCATCATTGCAACAACGACACCATGCAGCGCGGTACAGATGGGCCCAACAACATGCCGGATGGACGGCTCAGAATTGGCATCCCGTTCTCTTCACCGATGAGTCTTGCATATGCCTTCAACCAAACAATTGTCGGAGACGTGTTTGGAGGCAACCAAGTCAGGCTGAACGCCTAAGACACGCAGCCCAGAGAGTGTAGCAAGGTGGAAGTTCCCTGCTGTTTTGGGGTGGCATTCCGTGGGGCCGACGTACCCGGCTGGTCGTCATAGTAGGCGCCGTAACGGCTGTACGATACGTGAATGCCACCCTTCGACCGATAGTGTAACCATAGTGTAAGCATATTGGTGAGGCATCCGTCTTGATGGACGACAACTCGCGCCCCCATCTTCCTCATCTTCAGGATAACGACATCGATCGATTAGAGTGGCCACCATGTTCTCCACAAATGAACATTATCGAACATAGCAAGGACAGACTGAAAAGAGCTGTTTACGGACGACGTGACCCACCAACCTCTCTGAGGGATCTACGCCGAATCGCCCCTGTGGAGTGGGACAATCTGGACCAACAGTGCCATGATGAACTTGTGGAAAGTATGCCACGACGAATACAGGCATGCATCAATGCAAGAGGTGCTACTTGGTATTAGAGGTACCTGTGTGTTCAGCAGTCCGGATCACCACGTCTGAAGGTGTCACTGTAGTATGGTGGTACAACATGCAACGTGTGGTTTTCATGAGAAATAGAAAGTGCGGAAATAATGTTTATGTTATCTCAATAGCAATTTTCAGTACAGGTTCTGGGACTCTCGGGACCGAGGTGATGCAAAACATTTTGATGTATGTAATATACATAATTTGCAATATTATTTTCAAATATGAGATTATTAGTTGTCGGTTCGGTAATAAAACACGAGGGCACCTGCTTTCTTTGACATAGCGATTATTATGTTTCCTTGGAGCCTGATGACATCATATAACAGCCAAAACATATTGCCAGAGAAGTGACCTTCGTTTATTATCTGTTCCGCTTCTCCCCTCCACTACTTTCCACCGTATCTAATGTTTGCAGTGGTTCTTTAAAGGCGACGTTCGTAATTAAGTTACACTTAATTAAAGGGTTCATACAACGACGTTAGGTAATTTAGGCAAATGAAGAGCTATAAGAAAATAGTTCCAAACGGTTTGCTCTGACATATAGCACGTCGATATAAAAAAGAAATTAAAATGGTGACAAAGGACCTGTTTGAATGAAAAATGAATGAACAGTTTACTCCTATCTATATAACCGCAAAGATACAATATAATAAAATCAGACACTCTCGGAGGCTTACGAGAAACATTATTGCTGCGCACCGTTGGCAAAGGAAGCAAAGCAGAGCAAAAATGACAGGCATGTAACTTAGAGTGGCTTGTGGTAGGTTCATGTTGATGGTTTACGATCGTTTACAATATGCTTAAGACTGTTTAATGGAGAGATTATATCACATTATAAGAAAATCTCCGTAGTCATACAAAAAACGTCAACATCATGATTTATGGTACGTGAAATGGCAGGTATGTAATGAAATTAGGGAATATCACATCGTTTTCTCGATTCCATGACATGATCTTTACAGATAGATAATATGGACGTACAGAAGTTCGAGACAATATGTCACTCGTGAAATTAAATAAGTCGTCGGTAAATTGCATCAAACTTTTATAAGTATTCAATATTTGTAAACATGACACAATCTCAACGTAATCCTCATACAAATCTAACTACCTTTTGTTTTGCATCAGCCTTCCGTTGCAGGAAAGAATGCACAAGGAAATTAAGCAGAAATATCATTAGATGAGATGTCATTTTAAGTAGCTCTCGCTAAATACAAGAAGATGATTTTTTTGAAGATGAGATGTACTGAAAACAGTACAAGAAGTTCTAGATTTCTTTTGATATAGGTAAAAGAAAGAAAGTCCAGGCATTCAAAAGTTCTCCGGAAATCAGAACCATAATTACAGACAGTACATTCAAAGTAAGTCAGTAAGCAGTAAAAAATACTGTGACGGTAAGGCAGCCGCCAGGTGCGGATCGCAGCCAGGTGTTGACAAAATATATGGAAAGTTTTTGAAGTTGCAGTAATGGATGTATATGAGCTGCGAGCGCTGTCATCCGGAACAAGCAACTATAGCTCAGCAGCAGAAGCCGGTACCATACGCACTCATATAGGGTATCGCACCGGCAGCTAACTGGCGCTGCTAAGGTGCGAGCAAGACGCGAATCGAATCCCCGCGACGAATTAAGAACCAAGAAATTTATTGATTGTGGCCTAGTATATACCACAGCTTATGTATGTGCGACGATGCCAAGCTGGTTCCGTGTTTTTGACGATTACACTATGATTTCATTATATTAGGACATGTTTTAAACCAGATCGGAAGATGGTCATTGCTGACCGGTAGTCTGAGGACGTAACAAGTTTCTGATCATAGACGGAAATAAAGAAATTTTTTCTACTCTTTCTGGATCACTGTTGTCTTTGCGACCATGTCGCACCTTCTGAATTAACTACCGTTGATCTCGTACCCCGGCAAGATTTATTGCTCTATTTTGGTGGGTTTCCATTCTCTCTTAGCTGAATGGGGACTCGTCCAAAACATCTGATTCAGTAAAACCGATACGCAAACTGTTAAAATACGATAATACACGGAACAAAAGTATATTCGATTCACAGACGGATGGCGCACATGTCGCAAATGACGACTACGGCGACTGGAGAATTAAACAACAAATTATTTTTCCAATCTTGAAAACAGTGGACTCCGTCACACGGAACAAACGCCATGACAGAGAGAGAGAAGAGAGGTCGGTAGTATGTAAAGATGGTGGCGCTCGTTTCGGAAGTAGGTGGTGGAAGAAAATGTCGTGCCATAATGTGATCTACGAGGGCTATTTGGAAAGTAAAACCCGATCGGTCGTGAAATGGACACCACTGTGATGATCAAAAATGTTTTAATTGCACCAGTTAACTGCGCCTTCCATCTGCTTCTCTACACAGTCGTCGTATCGACTCAGACATCTGTCATAGCATTGTACCAAGTTTCCAGTAACCTCGTCATAGAAGGCAGTCGCCTGTGTTTCCCACCAATTCTCTCTACTGGTCTGCAGCTTGTTGTCGGCGGCAAAAGATTATCTTCATTGTCAGCGATTCATGTGAGCAGAGATGAAGTTCAATGGGAGCCAATTGCGGATTGTACTGTAGGTGATGAACGCTGCAGGAACATGTTCATTTCCCCCTGCGGAGTGAGTCCGAGAATTGTCATGAAGAAGGAAAAATATGACAATTTATGTTTGTGGGGTGCATTACATTAGGCGAAATCCCTCACGAGGTCCTCATACTTGGCGGAGACACTATTTTCTAGGCATATTTACGTGCTCACTGTACGTTCAGAAATGAAATGAACAACATGACGCTGCCGGCGGGCATGCTAGAGACTCTGATCAAAACATCTGTGCAAAGCTTCATAGGATTTTCACTGTGGTTTCCTTTTCGCACGCGATGGGCCCTTACTTTCGCAATAACCCTCGTACAGAAGTTGCATTCTGTTCCCAATTACAACCAGCACAGTCTATGACCTGCGCTATATTCCAAACCTTTTCACAGTGTCTTGCGGTGCGACTATATGTGACATTGTCGATGACTTCCCTGACGCAAGCTGATGCAGAGCTCATCTGCCCATTCTTACAGTCAAAAAATAGGGTTTTGGCCTGACACTGCCAGAACGTTGTCGTCAACAGTACAAAGACGAGACTGTACCCAGCAGGAACCTACATGAAATGATAGAGAACAGTTTCGAAATGAATGGCATTCATTACATTGGGTAAAAAGGAAACCTTTCCGATTGGTCGACATAGTATCTGCAGAGATTCCTGGCAATGGCAAGTTCGGGATCTCAGCTAACAAGCACAAGTGAGCAGAAAGGGTGATATGAGAGACTAATATTAGTTACATAGAAGGGGAAGTTGTGGACGAGAAGAACAAAATTTCATAAGAAATAGAGCTCAGAATTACTGGAGAACAATGTTCGTTCCTCCCACCACCTTATATTATGCCGAGTGATTATAATTGAAATGTTTATTTTCCGAGGGCTGTAGTGTGGGCTGCATGCATAGCAGGACGCTGAATCATAGTAGGTACGTTCACGACGCACTGTGCTCGCTGAGTACGATGAAAAAATTAATAGGTATTTTTTCTGGTATCAGTTGAAAACCTGGCGAAGCAAAAAGTCAGAATATGGTGCGGGTACAGGAAAACGGGAGTAACCAGAAAACACATGATAACTGTGGTTCTGGTATGTTTATTGCGATGTGGTCACAAGTCACAACATGTGTTCAAGTCTCATATGTCTGCCAAGGCACCAGCATGCCGCAACCGTAACACGGCATGGACGACCGTGACTCGCAGCATATCCTGTGTAATTAGGGAGATATGTCGTCTTCCGCTATTCTTCACATATGGAAGAGCCCAGATACATCCCTGATAGACACGATCTGTCGGATATCCCCACAGCCAGATGCCACATGGAATGATGTCCGGGATCTGGAAGGCCACACATTGCATGAGATGATGTGGTCAGTACTGAAAGGTACTCGAAGTAAATCTTTCATCTGGTAAGCAACAAGTCGCGCCGCCACATGTTGCGTGAAAATAGTGGTGTGTACAAAGTTGTGTTCTTGAGAAGCTGAAATCACATGTTGCACAGGGAGGTTCTTATAAAGTGCAGATGTCATTGTACACCTAACGGGTCATCGAGACGTCATCTTCTCGAAGAAAGACGGACTGAGAATGGAGGAGTTTGTGAAACAGCACCACACTGTCACATAAACTGAGTGCAGTGGATGTACCTGCACAACATGTGGTGCAGTACAATCGGATATGCGACAGATTTGTGCATTCATGACACCGCGCAGCGTACAGTGTGCCACATTCGCCACGTGTCATCCATTTCCATGTTTGCGAAGAGGAAAGTGATCTTGGGGTTTCATTTGGTGCACATTCTGAATCTTATAGGGATACGTATATAAAACGCGCCATATAAGCTTATGAACTGTTGACTAGGGGACAGACAATCCCCGTGACACAGCTCGAACTCTGACTGCAGAATGTGAGCCATGTGCTTGCGCGATAGGCTGTAGCTGCAGCACTTTCGTCAACTGCCATCCCGGGGACTGGGTGTCTGTGTTTTCCTCATCATTCCATCATCGTCATCATCATTCGTAACAGCGGCTAGATTGGACTGTCTAAACATTGGACTGTGTAAAAATTTTGACTATGTTCTGGCGTTGACGACGTCGCAGTTGAGCGCCCCACAAACCGAACGCCATCATCACCAACTACCATGGGAGTGGGCCGCGTGCTGGACCACATAATTCGCATGTTTCTCCCAAGTTATTGATCTTATTCTTTAGCTCTCTTCGCAGCTGTTATTGTCAGCTATGTCACCGTAATGCAGCGCTGCTATTGTTGCGGTTCTAATGAAACAGCTTTACCGGCATTGCACTGTCTTTCAGTAGTCATTGATTTTCGTACAGAATACATCAGTCTTCTTAATCCTGTACAATAAAAGTCACTTCACAAAAGAAATCAGCGCATATCGCCAAGTGACAATGTAACTTTTTACATTCTGACAGCTTACAGCGCACATATTTTCACCTTATGACAGAAAGCGGAACTATTACTTTTACGGCACTCTCAGCAACCACACAAAGCTATGAAACTACCTACCATGTCTAAGCGTGCTACGATGTTTGCAGGCCACACGGCAGCATTCCAAACACCGTCAGTTTCATTGTAACAACCCTGTACTACTACTAGCAAAATTTTAGTTAACTGAGGAAGTACAAACTGTATGATATTTGCACATTACTTGGCTATCAGCAGGTAACCGTCAGGCACGTAGCAGTATTTTACACTGCCTGATAGCAGGGGAAAAAATTGTAAAACGAGTGCAAAACGTAAAGGAAAATTTTAGAGCCCGCAGTTGTCCGGTATTTTAGCTGCCATTACGAAAACGGCCAACGGCGAAATAGTCTCGGGATTTCGCAATATATAGTTCCAGATGTAGTCCTAGACGCTGTTGCTCCACACCTGTTTCATATTCTGGTAGTGTTAAAACTGTTACTGAATTTACGCATCTGCCGTGATTCCAGCTCGGTTTGCAAACGTAGCATTCCCCCCGCCCCCCTCCACCCCCACCCTCCTAGAGGGGTTCGGGTAGCCATCAGCATCCCGTGCATCTTTTGCGGTACACACTTATTCAGTCCTGTATTAGCGCAGAATTTATCAGCGGTAGTGAACAAGTGGTAAAGAGGCAAATGGTTTTTCATTATTCCACATTAATCCACTTTCATGCGACAAGTAAACAAGGTAACGTAAATGTGGTGTTATAAGGTGTAGAAACCGCAAAAGAAGAAATGTTTTATTGGCTGACAACATTGGAAAGACCTTCAATATTGCAACAAAATTTGATCTACAGACGAATATTCGTAGCTCATATTAGCAGATAACATGTCCTTGTAGATACTACACTGCTTCATGCACTAAACGGTGAAACTGCTTACAATTTTGTAATCACTGACTCAAAGCAAATTTTGAGGAAGTAGTAGCTTCTAGATTGGATGACACCTTTGATGGAAGCTGCAATCGTCATAATCCAATAAAAATTAAATATATAACGTCAGGGTGAAGAGGTGATCATTTAGGAGTTGGGCGGCACACTTTGCTGCCTTTTACATCGTATCGTGTTCTGGCAAGATATATCTTGTACTACAGAATTTCTGAAAAGAAGATTTGAAAAGTTCTTCTTAGATAATTGTAAATTAGAGAGCAGAAGAAAATCTTGAAGAGTGTATTCAACCGTGTAGAAACGTATAAATTGCTTCTCAATTATGTACTGCCTTGCATCCCTACTCTTATTCCCTTTACGATTTCGGTTATATATAATTCTAGTGTTATTTAGACGTATAAATCTCTTTGAGCAATTATAGGCATTAAGGAACTGTTACCCCCCAATTACCATATAAAGTGACATGAATTTAATGCTAAGCGTAATCTATACTTGTTGGAAGTATTTAATGAACACAGGATAGTTAGACAGTGTAGTTAAGGCACTTTGTGATAGTGGCGCGCTCTCACAGCTCCTTCTGTAACACTAATGTTAATTAACTGTACTATCATCAAAGCTAGTTGTTGTTGCACTGTCCCCATTAATAGCTCATAATGCCTTACTAAAAGGGAAGGACGACTGGGATTAACGTCTCGTCGACATCGAAGTCATTAGAGACAGAGACCGATAATGCCTTATTCACAGGCAGTAAGTATTCTAGAACGACCAGGTCGTTAGAGACGGAGGGCAAGTTCGTATTGGGGAGGGTCGGGGAAGGAATGCAGCGTGCCAATTGAAAGGACTCATCTCGGTATTCACTTTATGCGAGTTCGGAAAGTCACAAAAAATTTAAAACTGGAAGACGGGGCGAAGATTCGAACCGGTGTCGTCCCGAATATGAGACCAGGGCCTTACATATGGGCACCCTAGTCACCCCTATGAGAGTTGCTTTGTTTGTAATATTAATCAGTGCTCACTTTAATGGTGTGTATTAAATTAAAACATTAGTAACTCGTGCTTGAATTTAAAAAATCTCAGTGTTAATATTCAGTCAAGTGTGCGTATAAGTTCCAACATTATTCGATTGTTTACTATTTACTATATTATAAAGTTTTTGATACATTTCAAGTTTCACGATGTAAAATGGCTTTTTACATGTATTACCTTATACTGATAATTGAAATTGAATGTTCGTTTATCTTGACATAATGAAACTGACGTGTGATAGTGTTGTATAGTAGAACGTACAGCTTTGTCACTGCTGCTGATTATGTTGTGTATCGCTCTATATTTCGTAATCCACCTTTTGTTTTTGTGCGGACTACTGACATTGGAATTGTGGCTGGATGATTATATATATATATATATATATATATATATATATATATATATATATATATATATAAAAATAAGAGATTCTTCAAGAATCAGAATAGATTAAAATGGTACTTCATTTCAACAGTTTGCAAAATACGTTGGTATTATTGCGTTTTCCATCCATAAATGGTTTGTCCTGGAACATTAACAAACATCTCCCCCATTTCTGAAACAATTTATCCATACTCTTTGCGTACATATTAAAAGCAGATATGCTGTATCCTCAGAATGACAAATACCTAGTGTTGTTATTGTTACCGAATTGTTCTACAGTTGAGTGATAGTGCATTACTAAATTTAGAAATTACACACATGATTCTTATTACGTATGGTTGTATACAAGTTTCACTACTATTTCTGAGAATGTTGAACAATTCACTGGCGCGCGGAATGACCACGCAGTTTGAGGCGCCATGTCACGGATTGTACGGCTTCTCCCGCCAGAGGTTCGAGTCATCCCTCGCGCATGGGTGTGTGTGTTGTTCGTAGCATAAGCTACATTAAGTTAGTTTAAGTAGCGCTTAAGCCTAGGAGCCGATGACCTCATCAGTTTGATCCCTTAGGAATTCACTCACACTTGAACGTTTTTGAGCAACTCGGTGTATTTGGTTTTCTCTGAAATTTCTGTAGTCCAAATCCTCGGTCACATCCAGTATCACCCGGCATTTAAGATGCTCAATTTATATGCCGGCCATCACGAATTAAATTGTCCGTGCGTTCCGTAAATCATTCAAAAAGGTTACGGCAGTTTCATCTTTTGATTTTGATTTTGGTGTCATAGCCTTTTGTCTCTAATAACCTCGCGTATGGCGTAAAATTATGCAAACTTGTAACTGTTACTCATAAAATTTGTTTTCGGTAATAAGTACCTCGGCCTAAATTTAAAATGTGGTAGTACTTTTCAATCTGTTCCTTTTATCAACACCAATCGCCACTTGAACACATCTGATAAATGCTGATTGTATAAATTACTGATCGAAGCAAACACCCTTTTCGCAAAGTCGCTGGCAAATGAGGTAACACAAGAATTCATCAACAGAGCTTATATTCTGAATGACTTACTTTACTTATCAGTCCTCAATAAGTCGTAACAGGAACATAAATGTGTAAAAATTTCTTTTTTATAGTGTTCACGTTGGGTCGTACAGCCGATATACACAATTCAAGAAACGTTTGGCACCACCCTGATTCCCAGAACTCCTGCAGATGGACGTTGACTGTGGATATTGTATCAGAGACACAGTCCCTTTGACTGTTCAGATATGTCACTAAACCCGCATAAAAAATATAAACAACCATGTATGGGCTGCTAGGATTAGACGGAGGGGGTACGACAGCCAATCAGTTCCAGTCATTCCACCAGGAAGGAGGTACACTGCTCGTGTTGTCCGTAGTTCAACCATGCCTACACGGTCAATACCGCAGTTCGATCGCATCCGCATTGTTGGTATGTGCCAGGAAGGGCTCTCAACAAGGGAAGTGTCCAGGCGTCTCGGAGTGAAATAAAGCGATGTTGTTCGGGCTTGGAGGAGATACAGAAAGACAGAAACTGTCGATGACATGCCTCGCTCAGGCCGCCCAAGTGCTACTACTGCAGTGGATGGCAGCTACCTACGGATTACGGCTCGCAGGAAACCGGACAGCAACGCCATCTTGTTGAATAATGCGTTTCGTGCAACCACAGGACGCCGTGTTATGACTCAAACTGTGCGCAGTAGGCTGCATGATGCGAGGTCCATCTTTGCAACCACGAAACCAAACAGAGCCGTACAGATGGGCCGAACAACATGCCGAATCGACCGCTCAGGTTTGGCATTATGTTCTCTTTACCGATGAGTGCCGTATATGCCTTCAACCAGTCAATCGTCGCAGACCTGTTTGGAGGCAACCCGGTCAGGCTGAACGCCTTAGACACAATTACCAGGGAGTGTAGCAAGGTGGAGGTTCCCTGCGTTTTGTGGGGCAGACTTACGCCGCTGGTGGCCATGGAAGGCGTCGTAACCGCTGTACGATACGTGAATGTCAGCCGCCGACCGATAGTGCAACCATATCGGCAACATACTGGCGAGGCATTCGTCTTCATGGATGACGATTCGCGCTCCCATCGCGCACAGCTTGTGAATGACTTTCTTCTGAATAACGACGTCATTCGACTGGAGCGGGCAGCATGTTCTCCAAACATGAACCCTGTTGAACCTGCCTGGGATAAATTGAAATGGGCTGTTTAAGGACGGCATTACCCACTAACCACTCTGAGGTATCTACGCCGAATCGCCGTTGAGGAGTGGGACAATATAGACTAACAGTGCGCTGATGAACTTCAGGATAGTATGCCACGACGAATACAGGAATGCATCAAAGCAAGAGGAAGTGCTACTGGGTATTAGAGGTACCGGTGTGTACAGCAATCTGGAGCACCACCTCTGAAGGTCTCGGTGTGTGGTAGTAAACAATGGAATATGTGGTTTTCATGAGCAATAAAAAGGGTGGAAATGATCTTCGTGTTGAACTCTAGTCCAATTTTCTGTACAGGTTCCGGAACTCCAGGAATCGAGGTTATGCAAAAATTTTTTGACGTGTGTATTATGCTATTATGAGTCGGCATCTCCAGAACACTCTACTTCATCTTTACGTACTTAACCAATGTTTGTTCCGTGTATTTTCAATCCTCAAATACCAGTGCACAAAATATTTTGAAGGAAAACCATGTGTTATAATTAATAACGTGCAAAAGCCTATATGAATGCCTGAACTACAGTGATAGAGCAATAAAAATTATCAAATGTGTTTCCATTCCCCTTCCCCCCACCCTGTCCCCCGTTTAATACATTGACATTAAATGAAGCGACCGTTAAATACTTCGGAATAATGGATTTGCTTCCGTTTGAAGACGGTGATAATGCCCAACAACACGCATTAAGATGTTGGAAACTGGTTGGTGAAATTATACAGTTTGTTTAAAATAAGTTTCATATATTCCTACAGCAAAGCTCCTGTAAAGGAATGTGTGAAGACCAATACATTTTTAAACATGGACCGCTGAAAGTCAGCAGTTCACACCCTGCAATCTATTTACAGACTTCGCTCGCGTAGACTGTATGCCGTGCAGAGATTTTTCATTGCATTTATTTAATCGAATTTTTATGTTGTTCACGAAGTGCTGCTCCTTAGCTTCTCATGCTCATTAAGGCCAAATAAGTATTGTCTTTTCCGAATGTACTCTGACTAAAAAGCGATTCTGGTAGCAGAAGTCCAAAGTGTATGTTAATAATGCCTTTTGAATCCTCATAGGGATATTTCAGTAGCAACTTTCATTCCCTAACAAAAATTTCTTTATATCCAACCGAGAACTGAAACACGAATTTTCATAGAAGTCATGATTCAAGGATGTAAAGTGTAATCACACAACACTCACAAGTGTGCAAATGAAGATCGGATTCATGAACGTGATATGTATGGACAATTTTGGTAAGTAGACAGAAAATTTGAGAGGCATGTCATGTAAATGTTTAGATCGATACAAGAGTAGAATAAACAAAAAAATACATTTATTTTGAATTTAATGCATTTCTAGTAATGAGAACTGTCATCACAGTTGGTGAATAATACCAGTGTTAGAAATGGACTTGTCAACAGGTATTTTGGACATGTGCGCAATTTTATTCTGCGTAACCGATAGTGGGAGTCTAGAGTCTAATGTCTATTGTTAATTTGAATTGCTATGTGGAAGATGGTTCCATACTGCAGAAGGATTAATAATATAACGAAGTTCAGCGTAAGAGACATGCGGCATTAAAAGAGAGGAATCTTAAGAAGGGGCTACAATATATACGACAAAAAATAGGACTTAACTCCAAAGGAAAGTGTAAGTAAACTATATTGACAGTTTAGCACATCTGTCATATGCTACATATGCATCCATGTAACCTGTGAATACGAGCGATACGAAAAATTAAATGTAAGGACACTAGTGTTAATGTGTAGGTCGTTCGTTATACACAATCCAGTGAACGACAAAACTAGATGAATAAATCTGCATGTAACGGCTGTAAAAATAACACCAGCCGTCATGCTCACTTTGTGGAATCGCAAGTTTTCTACGTTTTACTATCTGTGGTTAATTGTGCAACAAGTTAAGTAATTGTCATCCTGATTGATAAAATGGCATTTCCAGTGTGGTATTACGTTCATAACAGTAACGTCGCCTTTATTGTCAAATGATGAAGATAAAGAAACTTCTGATGGATACGTTTTCTGAAATGTGATACAAGAGCGCCAATACCAGAAGGAAAGGGGGAACGCAGTGAAGTGTCTTTTTTCCTCGAAGTAAATGATTTAAATGTCGGTATTATGCAGTTTTTTAACGGGATCTGAACTGATCTGAACTGGAACTATTTTATTGCTATTTAAAAGTCGCAATTCGTCTTTCAAAGTGTCAAAAGTTCACCATACCCCCAAGTCTAGCACTCCCCCTTCCCCTACAAACTATCGTATAAGCGCCCTTGCTATGTTAGGCAGCTGAATCGAAGCCCACTGTTCGTAGTTACGGACATTTTGTTAATACCGAAATATCTGGCTGAGCACGTGGTGTATAATACCAGGGTTATAATAGCAGAGTTTTAAAACTAAATGCAGTATAACATGTACCAGTTATCAGATTTCTAAAGCAAGACAGGTAGCGGCATAATACAGGGCAGCAGTTTTCTTCTGAATGGTCTTAAGTTATCATTCTAGCCATTACAACTATCTGTTGGTGACTGTTGTACCCACAGTTTGTTGGCGTGTAAAGTGACAACGGTGTCCCATTGACAAGTCACATTGCACTAATACGCAACAACATGAAGGGTAAATAACGTATAGACTAAATCTCTATCATCCATCAGAATTTATGGATATTCCACAACACGATCTGTTGCAAACCATCAGGCCGTCGGCATATGCTTAACTATATTACTGATGTTGGGATAATACTGAAATTTCCAGTTTTGATTATTATATCCGGGACAACTAATGCAAAAGTATTCAGCGCTATGGGTTGTACACGATGATAACCATTGTTAAATATTGCATGTTGTGGCAACAGTAGCATCATGGAAATTGTAGGTGCCGATAATTTCTTCCCGTCAGGCTGGAAGTACATTATAAGACAACGCCAAACTTAATGAGGGAAAATATTTCCACATTTCTTTCACAAAACACCAAGAGCGATACTGACTGAATCAGTGTGGGTGACAGCCTGAGTGTTTCCTCGTCGTGTGCACCTTATTGCTATTAGTAAATGATTCATCAGTTATCTTTAACATATCCACCAACCAAATT
Source organism: Schistocerca piceifrons (assembly GCF_021461385.2). Lineage (NCBI taxonomy): Eukaryota > Metazoa > Arthropoda > Insecta > Orthoptera > Acrididae > Schistocerca > Schistocerca piceifrons. Next base: position 394,043,029 of record NC_060144.1, on the reverse strand, counting down.
TCGATTTTAAATGAAGCAGTACGCAACATTTACTTCATAAACGTAATGTTTAATGATTTGGAGACATTGTGAGAAACGGAAGTACTTTGTGGCGTGTCCTAAGAAAGTGTTGTCGGCCATTACTATTCGTGGGCGACAGTAACTTCTTAGGTGAGATGAACTGCATAGTAATTTGTCGCGGATGGTACAGTTACCTAACGAGATGTCTTATTCGACAAGCATTGTAATATCCAGTCCGATATGGACTTTCTGTTTCAAGCCTAGGAAAATTTAGCTGTTTAAATTTACATCAAATTCCGCATCTTAACAAATACTAAGTTTAAGTACCTCTTGGCGATATCACTCCTGAGCCACAAACATGCCATGAAAATGCCTGTTAGAATCAACATGTGGGACAGATGAAACTAAATGATGAAAGCAAAGAATTGAAAGCAAATAAAACAGCAAGACTCTATTTATTTATCCTGGCAAAAATTAGTGATTTTCATAGCGGTATAGAAACAACTGTTCTCAAATCCCTTCAAACTGAAAGAAATGGAAAGAAACAATTTATCACATAACTCAAGTGTCATCCACCACATGCATTACGTCAACAGGTAGAATACAGATACACATGTTTCGAACTACATTTCCCTATTTATACTAGAAAGGTTTATTGGTTCACACGGGGGAATAAAGCCCACCATTGTCACCATACTCCTTGCTAAGCGGGAAGGGGAAGGGGAAATCGTGAAACACAAGATACTTGCAGCGTTAATATGTAAATGAATTCCCCTAAATGTTTTTACGTTTACATGAAACCATAAGACCATGATTACAAGCAGGATAGTTAAAACCCATTGCGTCTTGTATGTGTGCCGCGTTTATTTAACCACCGAGTTACCTAGCCAGGTGAGGATTAGTGCAAGAATTTTTTTATGTTTAACGTTGAATGGAAGCTATCTCAACGCTGACTAATCGTACTTAGAGTAGGAAGTTATCCCACACCATTTCATGTCCGGTCATGTCCTGTTGACTGAAGCCAGCAGTCTGAATAACAGTCACTACAGTACATTTAAATTCTAAGTTAGAAATACGTCCAACGGTAACACTTAAATGAGTACAAAACAGTTTTCATGATGCTGTGACTCATTTTCAATCACTATGAAAATTATGGCAATTTTATTCTTTACACTGCAGTAATAACAGAAATAAAAATAGAGTGTAGATAGCTGATTAGATTTGCGCATATTTCAAACAAACCAACAGAGAAGGAAATATCTGCTATTACTTAGAATATTTATGATACTAATGAACGTATCGAAGAAGGTCGTATAAGAAAGGTGATATCACTCATTGCCGAGTACTCATTACTTATAAAATTCCAACTGCAGCTGTTACGATTACAATGTCGTTAAACTATTTTCCTGTACTCTCCTTATTTCGCAACAGAAACACGTGTTTGTACTTTTTAACGTAATGTATGTTAACAAACTGAAGATTCTTCCGCCAGGAAGCTGCAGAAAAGATTGTATAATTTTATGATGTTGCTATACCGAGCTGTAGAGTGTGTACGGAGGTTACAGATTAAAGTCCTATCTGGATTATTTGACAAATTTCAATACAGGAAGCGAGTAACGAATTCGTTTCGTCGAGTTAATAATTTTTAGATCAAGGTGCAACAGTGGCATTCTATCATGTCTGCAGATTATGAACAAAGATCTTCCCTGACGCTTTCACACTGACATGCCGCTAGCGCAAACTCAGACAGAATGACCAATAAAATGGTACATATCTGACGCGAGTACGAAAGTACCAGGCATACCATTGTTATTTCAGTAGTACTTTGCAAGCACTCACATAAAATGATTTAGGAAAATCGCAGAAACACTAAATCACGAAATGTAGACAGGGAATTAAACTACGTTATTCTGGGAAATTAACTGAGGAGCAACAGTTGAAGCAACAAGCTAGAAACTAAATGAATAAGGACGATATGAACAAATACAGTTATACGAACGATGGACTGGTAAATGTAAAATAGTAACATACGCAGAAGTCGTTTTTCTTCCTGCAGCATTTCCTCTTTATAACAGTTTCGAAATGTTTCACGACACAGGAAAAACCTGTCGTGTGCGACACCGGAAAAGGGTGCTGCTGCGAAAGTAGACTCATAACTAACTTGTGAGGAGAATATATAAAATACCATCCTTATCATCGAAACTTCTACTCAGCTTAAGCGTTATGTAATCTAGCATCATACAGCATATCAAGAAACAGTATGTAGCTGTCGCCGAATTTACTTCTGGCTTGCCCAAAATGGCGGAAAATGCGGAACACAGCTTCAGATCTCTGTAGTTGCTGAATAGACAGATAAAACTGAGATATCCAAACACTGGAGGTTATTCAGTCGATCATCAAAGGTTTTTACATGCAATGTGGCTTGCAACACGTCTGACTTAAAAACCACTGCATTACATTGGAGCAAAATATTTTGTATCACAACAACTGTAGTAAAACTCAGTCGTGCTGGCATACATGTTGTTAATTTTTACTTTTGGATGACCATTTCCATCTTCTAAGGAGATCATCACCATCAGATCTTCGTTCCTTGTTGACAGAAGAAATCGCTGGCTCGGAGCAGGTCCGTCCACGCTGGATGGAGAACACTTCCAGCTGTTTCTACTGTCATCAACAAATGTGTATCTGATGATAATCTCTTTAGAAGATCGAAACAGGTCATCTACTAATAAAAACTAACGACTTAAATGCGACCACAACTGTGTTAAGTAAATAAGTAAAAACACTAAGAGATAGCTGTTTTCCAGGAACAGTGTTCCAAAAACTTTTGTATCGCAGTCAAAACTGTTTCCATCTGCTTTTGTAGCAGCCATGTAATAGCTGTGGTTGTCGAAGAAACAAGGTATAACACTAGATAAGCTACAGCGTCGTCAATGCAAGATCTACTGCCGCACGCTTAGCACTCAATTAATAAGATCGGTAAATTTACAGTTTATTCTTTGCTACTGGTTACGAGCCAATACATATAATGGATATGGTTGGATACGGGAAGAGACGGCTTTCTGTCTGATACATGGTATGATATACCTAAATTCGCTATCAGTGCACCCAAATCTTGTTTATCATGAAACGCAGGTACAGGCTGCAACTTGGGTACCAATTCAGCCGAATGTTGATAATTTTCTCAAACGCTCTGAGAGGTTAGGTAGGTTTTTGAGCCTTCCAACGTAATATTTTGTAATCCGCTCACATTATAATTGAAAAATGGGTGACTAAGATTTGATGAAATGGGCCATAGCGAGGTGAAGCCTCCGTTAAAGCTAGCAGCCTTACGTAACATTTCATTTGAGGAAAATGAATGATTGCACTGTTTCTGCTGAATACGCTGCTGTTATTGTCCGTTGGTGAAAAATATTCATTTACATTCGAATATATTCTCTATGGCTATTAAAGCGCGTATCTATATTTCGCCGCTTCTGTTCATAGCAATGTTTATGCCGCGACAGGTATCGCTTTCCTTGTCCTGTTGAACTACTTACATTATTTTCAAATGTTAATTGTTTCTTCTATCGCTGATTGGTGAACTAACGTTGATATTTATTAATGAAAAACACGAATTGTGGATGTTCTAAAATATCTGTTTCGTGAATCATATTTTAGTTAACACGATCTGCATCAAATAATAACCGCTGACTGTCTTTTAAGTGACAAACTTGAGAACGTAAATAATTTGCGTTTCTCACACATAAACATATCTCTGTCATTGCGAACATTTACAAGTTAGATTTAGAGCTATTTGCTTGTACTATGATAAGTCAGTGTCTCGTTACGCATTTTTCAATGAGAAATAACCGGAGTGGAGGCACAAATTTCAACCTTGACAAAAATGACGATGTTCCTGGTACTCATACGATTAGAAGTATATTGACACAAATCTAAATATGTTAGTATATTAACAGGATGAAAAGAAGGGCTGTTAATTAACAGTGAAAGGTTGTAGAATAACACAAAAATTGTGTCGGGCTTACAGCTACATTATACCAATCATGGTATGTAAACACCTGTCTCTACGTCTACGGTAGCCACAGAGTGAAATGTGACGAAGTCCCGCTCCTTTAGAAGGCAGAGGTACACTAGCTACGACTAGGTTGGGAATTTTGCTCTTAAGGCCGGTGCCTTCGCGGAAGTGGGTATGCGATCCCCAAAAATGAAAAAGTGAAAATCATTTTCTTGGTCTTCTGATGGAAATTTGTGCAGTAAGACAGTCAGAAAACTGTCCGTTTCGACATTTTTCGTATGTTGTCACCGTATAGTAAAAGATTATGTGAATGTATATTCCAACAGGTCCGCAACTCGTGGTCTAGTGGCTAGCGTTGCTGCCACTGCAACACCGGGATCCGGGTTCGATTCCCGACCGGGTTGGGGATTTTCCCTGCCCGGGGACTGGTGTTTGTGTCGTGCTTACCATATCTTCATCATCATCAACATCATTATCATCATTCGTGACTGTGGCTAGATTGGATTGTGAAAAAATTGAAATGTGTCAACATTGGGACTTTGTAAGCGCACTGATGACCGTGCATTTTAGCGTCCCACAAACCAAACATTATCATCATATTCCAACAGTTACCGTAGGTTTCTCTGCCATGAGGCTGAGGGAACCATTTAATTCCTGCAGGTGTACCTATATCACAGTGACTTCGCTGCTGTTGGCTACGGAAACGAGTTAAAGTGAAGAAAAAATCTTGGTTTCTCATTTATCAGTAAAGATTTGAGAATTTATCTAGTATTACAGCAAAAAATGAGAAAGGAGGGGAAGAGAGAGATGTTGGAATTCATAGAGGTCACCACTGTGTCTTTGTGGCTGCATCTATTTGCCAGCCTTTCAGCAATTAGTAATTATTTTTTCGAAGTGAACATATCTTTTTCCGAGTCCTATTAATGATATATTTCTCTTCCCTTTAGTTAATACATCATTACGCACCTGGATACGTTGGTAAAATATTAATGAATCGCTGTTTCAGTAAATGTTGTGTGAGACTAAGACTTTAATACATTTAGTGAGTTACAGTGGATGTAGGTTGCAGTACGTATGAAGAGCAAAATATATTTGCACCGAATAAACTAGTGAGAGGAGCTGCATCAAACCAGTCTTTGGACTAAAGTCAGCAGCTTCTGTTGAAAATGAAAATTTCCAAAGTAATTTAGGATACAATTCAGTATATCACTGGTTACCTCACATAGGACACTTGATTCGTGACAGAAGTCTGTAGGTATATAAAAGTTATAGTTGGAAATAATATTTAGTTTGCACTACTGGAGTTCTATCCTTCAACACACAATGTTGTTTAGTTTACGTAATTACAGTTTTTTTAGTCGTCAGAACGATGCGTAGATCAGACGAACGCCTTCACTCAATTTGAGTCGGCTTTCTTTATTTCATTTTGTTCTGATTTCGATAAATTATTTCACACAAAGTTGTCGGTAATCGTCGCGATATGTAGGTGGAAAATTCTTTTTCAGTGTGTGTGAGGAACTGATTGATGACTACAGCTTAATGGTTGTCAGGTATCTAACGATCTGCTAGAAAAAAGTAAAGTCTACTGGCTTATCGAACAACGTGGACACGAAAGACGTACAGTCATCATGTTAAGCAGACTCATCTGATCATGATGGAAATAATGTTTAGACACGAGTCTAGTTTTATACCTACAGTACATAGCTGCTCCCTTGTTGACTGTAATGCCGTCTAACAAGGCATGACTGAGGTGTCAGACGTTGCTGTTTGATTCATGTTGTTCAAAAGTGTCATTAATAAATAAGAAAAATTACTACTGACGTATAAATTAACGTATATCTATAGAAATTCACCAACACATTACATTTGTAAATAGATTACTCTCTATTGTGACGAGGAATCACAAATTCTCACAAAGAAAGAGAATTACTCATATGTTTGACAGTAGTGGTTGCTCCTGACAACTGGGGTTTCTCAGACGACACAGCTTTCAAATTCCACTCCCTAGTACTTTCATTAGTTAGGATTACATTCATTGCATTGTTGAAATCTGCGTGCATTCGTCCTCAGTTGCTTCTACAGCGCTGATTATCTTGTAGATGTTAATAACAATTTGTCGTCTTCTCAAAATGGATTTTGAGACTGTTTTTCCTAATATTATTCCCCTAACTGCCTTCACAATCTTCATAGTTATCTTTACCATCATAATAATTACTTTCTTAACTATTAATATTTGATTTTGGATCATTTGGATTTAGGTACGTTATGTTAAGTAATAACAGGTGGGGTTTATTCATAGTAGTACTTGTAGGTTAATAATGCACTGACTTAAAAATGTATTTATAATGTAATAATTGTTCTAAAATTATTTTGGTGAATACACCACTTAAGATATTGAAAACGTAAGGTCAAAGGAGTGTTGTTAGAAGCAAAATTAAAAATTAGTTGCGAAATACGTGAAGTACTTTGTAATACAAGTAGATGAAAATTATAGATTTGTTGTTGCGATGTGTTGAGAAATTTAAGTTTAAACTATTCACCAAATGAGTGCTATGAGTTCTTAGGCTCCCGGTGTCATTCTGAATAAAATATTTTTGGATATTAGGCCCCTTCATTAAGATATAAAACTAAAATAACTACATTGCCGATGTTTCGATCGACTTGCTGAGATAATCTACAGGGTGGTTAACTGCCAACTCAAATTTATTTTACCCAAAATTATTTTATTCAAGACAAAATTGCCATTTTATCTGGAAATTGTAAATTTCGGAACCCAGTATAAGCTCAATTTTCAACACTTATTTTCGTGTAGGAAAGTGTAAATGTCACGTTGGGGCAAATTGAAGCAAATTAAACTTAGTGCCAGGATTGTGACTAGTATGTAATCAGATAATGAAGCATAGACCAAGAAACGCGTTTTGACGAAATGTGTTTTGATGAATTACAATCGTTGACTCGTTAGGTTTCTTATTCGCTTTCCATAGATATCAACCTTGCAAATAAAACAATAATTTATTCAGCAAATGAAATGATAAGCCACAGTAGAAACGTAGGTACCATTGGCTTCAAAATTCTCACATGTCCACCGCAAAGTAAAACCACCCACGTCACCAGCTGTGATTACCTTTGATGAGGGCAGACAGCAGAGGCCGGTGCCGCACTGGCGCGTTTTCGGGCAACGTGAGATGATGTCTGGCTGCGGGCGAGCCGCGACCACCTCAGCCGCCTCCCGTGGTACCGCGGCGCAGCCTCTCGCACTGGGGCCTGAGCGCCGCGACGCTACGCGACGCGCTTTCGCCTCGGCCGACGCCGTCCCCCGCGGACACAGACGCCAAGCGACGCCGCCGCCGGACTAGCGGCCACACGCCGTGCCAGACATGCGTGCGGCGCCGCCGGCAGCGCCTCTGCGGACGCCGCCGCAACTAAATGGCGTCAGCGTCGGCGGTGGCGGCGTTGGCGTCAAAGGTGTCAAAGTGCCGTGGTCTGTCCCAGCGGCCCTCTGAAGCGTGCCGCGGGGTCGAGCTTCGGAAACCGACATCGCTCGGAAATTAATTAAGCTATGCGAACAGACTCAGATTTCTTGTGACATTCTAAACATATCAATCTTCCGATTTCGGCTAGAAAGATATTTACAGCGAGTCCATAAGTATCAAACCATGGAAATAAATAGATCTACTTAGTTCTCTGTAGGACTATCGTATTTCTTGCGACCAAAACGAGAGATGAATGAAGATACGCTATCGAGCATTACTTTTGTGACCCCATTAAACGGATACACTCGTTGCAGTGGAGAGCTGTGGACGGTTTAGGAGTGGCGCCAGTCGGCCGTCTTCTGCTGACGTGAGTCAAGGCGGGAACAGGTGTGTAATCAGAGATCAGAAAAGAGCTCTGTATAGTCTTTTAAAATGGCCAGTGAGTGTTATGACGTCATCACCGAACCCACTGTGTCCGTATGCACGACGATTCAACTTGTCGTATCTCACTTGTGACTACTGTCGGAGACAAGTTGACTCCACTCTCTCAGAAAGGATAGCGAGTTCACGAGTTCGTAAATATAACAGCAGACCTACAGCATTCCCGCTACATACATAACATGTCTGAAAAAATTTCCGTCAGTAGACTTTTCATTTATTTCACGCAGTTATGACTTAGGCGTTGCAGTCATTCTCAAGTGCAAGTTGAAATGTCACTAAAAGTTCGAACTTCCTAAAGGACATAAGCAACCATTTGGCATGACGATCATTGGATATCACTATAAACTGTGACTCATCGGCTAGCAGTGAATACTGATTTGGTGTCGCTCCTTAGCGAAGTCAGGCAAATTTTTTTCATGTATTTCTGAGGTTATTTGCAATTTCTTTTTTCCACCATGTAGCTGTAGTTGGACCAAGCAAATACTGGCCATCACATTTTTCTAAGAGGTCGAGCCCCCCAACGCCCACACCAGCGTGATGGCCAACACAAAAGGTCTGCTGCCATTTCTGCGTAAGGGTTAGTTTTCACTAGAGAGATGGAAATGGAAGTGCCGTGTGGCTAGGGCCTCCCGTCGGGTAGACCGTTCGCCTAGAGTGATGTCTCGCAGTAAGTGGGTACTGCTATGATTGCGTACGTATGGTTACGGGTAACCATTAACATGCGCTCATCTGGAAGTAGATTGGGTCGAAAGTTAAACGAAGGGTAGGGGTTTGAGGGTCAGAACCAAAAAAGTGCCAAGGTGAGGGTCAAGGGAAAAAAAAAGAAATGCAATAGCTGGGTCGGGTCGTGAGAGCAGTAGCGGGTTTTCTTGCTGCCTGCAAGAGGTCATGCAAGGCGTAACTCCCCCTTTTATATTCATTGATTGTTAATCAATGATGCTCAGGCTCCAGCTAGCTCTCGGTAGAATGTTCGGGAGGAATGTCACGAAAAGAGAATCGTCTTCCTGCACTTTATTTACAGTTAGTGCGTGTGAATGGTACCGGCTTACTCAGATGAATATTTGCTCCCCGACGTGTACGAGCCGAGCTACACGTAAATGCATACAAAGTGAGATTATTGCCCTGATCATGATTACAGTCTATATACATCCAGAGTTTATCTATGAAAGTTTACAATTCGCGTGAGCTACTTAGTCTGAATCGGTACGATAACTTTCTAGAGCATCAAAGAATATCTATGAACGCTGCGCTCTGTTGATTATGTTGACGCACAGATAAATGTTTCATGAGCAAGTAATATTAAATGGGTTAAAAGAAATGTCAAATGTTGTAAATTTTGCTTTATTCTAGTCTATTCACATCCTATCATTATCTTAAAGAAGTAACTTTTCTTTCAGATGGGTGGAATTAGTTACGTATATTCAGCCAAAGAGTTTGCAGCAAGATCCACATTACGCTATTTACTATAACGCAGTTTAGGTATATTCCCCATCAGTTCCTATCAGTTGAACTATTAATTGTCTATCTCAGTTGGTCTAAGTTCAGTCTTCCGTTGATGATAATCAAATTAAGACAGTATATTCGGTTATTTTCCTAGCTTGAATTATTCAAAGATATTTTCAAAGTTGCTGATTTACCTCTTTCAGTTTTTAATCATTTCTAGCACATCGCAAATCCTTAAAATGTAACAAACCATCTCGTATCGCCTACCAATATTACGTCTGAGCGCACAAGTTCAGTTACGACACCACAAGGCAAGCGCCAGAAGCACATTAACAAAGTAGAACTTTACCTTCTGTATTTCGCAGTGTCCTCAAACAGTTTTCTAGAAGGAGTTTTCCTTGAGGTCACTTGTTATACTCAGTGACCTACAAGTCTACTACCTTGCGATCTACTATTATTTTATCTTGAAACTAATGAACTGTATTCCTGTTTTTATTCTTTTTCAAAACACTAAGTTACTTTGTTACCAACATTCGTTTCTACTTCTTTTTGTAATGCTTTCTTTTCAGTCTACTTGCAACTAGTCATGCAATGTTAGTACAGAGGGACTTTGTTTTTCTGTTGATGAAACTTGGATCTTTGGCTTCGGGCTTGTATTGGGGTGTGAGGACTAGATTTATGTTTTTCATTTTTGCGTCCAAAGGGTAGCGGCGTTACAAAGGGTAGACTTTGTTAGTACTTGGTATCATGCAGGTCGATACCTTTGACGTTGTGCGGTGCTGTTACTCTGGAGCTGCCTTTGGGTGCCAGTGTTGATATCTCGGTCAGCGTCAGCATTCCTGAAACAGTTAGTTTCATCATCGTATAGGTCCGGTAGGCCATATATCAGATTCACAGTGTAGGGTAATGTTGGTGATTTGTTTGTGCGTCAGTGTGCGAGCTTGTCGGTCTCCCTGCTGTAGCCTGGTGGTCGGCTTTAATAGCAGTAGCAGCTGGTATATCCAGTCAACGTTGCTGATATTCAGGGGCTTGCTGATGTTTGTCGCTTGTGGGTGTATTTTAGCTTTCGATAGGTCGTTATGCCCTTGATAGTAGTGTCTTGGGCCGTTTACGCTTCCACTTACGGTTGAGAGCATTGTTTCCCAGAGTAAGGATGAAAGTATTGTTCGAGTGTCTCGAGTTCCTGTGTAGTCGTGTGGCGTGTTTTTTGAATACTTCGTTGAGGGTCTCAAGACGGTTTTCATTGTGAAGATACTCGGTGCGTGTGTAGGGTGGATCGTTGCTACTGATGAGTAGCACTTTGTAAACTGCAGGCCGCGCAGGCCTGTAGGAGCTCGTATCCCCAGACGGGAGCTGCGTTCCTCAGCAGGGGTCTAATCAGTGTCTTGTATAAGGACGTCGAGACCTTACTATTCAATGTACTTTCCTTGTTGAGCATTGGGTAGAACTGTTTGAGCCTGGCGTGCGCTCTGTTGGCAACCTATTCGATGTGGTCCCCCCATGTAAGTTTCCGGTCCAGGCAGTCACCGAGATATTTGGCTTTCTCTTGGAAACGTATCGGGCGTGTATGTAATCTTACCTGTCTAGGGTGTTGAAGTTTGCACAGTAGTTTCGGTCTGCCTGTGAACAGAACTGCTTCAGACTTTTCGACGTTTACTTTATTACCCCATCGTTCCAACCAAGGCTCGGCAGTTCTGAGTGCCAACTGTATTCGTGTATTTATGTTAGGCGGTTTCCAATCTTGCGCAAGGATGGCTGTGTACATTCTCTTAGATGGCCCCTGGAGCCTTGTTAGACTACGCACAGGAGTTGTGGGGTTGTTGAGCGGTGGTTCCTGAAGACGAATTGGTCCTGCTTTAGGGTATCGTTGGCGAAGGAGTGCCTAGTGAAGTGTTTTAGTATTACCTTCCCAACAATCTTGCTGTGCGAGCACAGCAGTCTGATGGGTCGGTAATTTTGTGGGATGGAGTGGTATTTCCCTGGCTTCATGAACACAAGGACCTTGGCCCCATTGCAAAAGTCAGGGAAATTTTGGTGTTTTAAGATGGCATTCTTTATCTGCACAAGGTATTCTACAACTCTATCTGCGAACTTCTCTAGGACACGGTTTTGGATGGGTCATCAGGGCCATGGGCTTCCCTAGCCCCTAGCATTGGTATCTTTCATAGCCCAAACTATTTCGTTTTTACTAGTGCGTCTGATTTCATCGCTCGTAGGCTGGGTTACAAGTCGTGTAACCTCCTGCTCCGTTTCAAGTGCGAATACTGGATCACGTGTTTCATGCGACGACCGGTGTCGACGGAAACCGTCCGTATATTTCCCATTACGGAAAAAACGATTTTTAATGCGGAATTTTATATCGTATTCATTAGAGAATTCCTGAATAGTTCGATATTTGTCATATCAATATGTATTAATACAGACAGTGAGACACGTGTAATAACGGGTATTACAGCTGCGACAGCACCTTCATAATGGATATTTTGCTAGAGGATTCGACCGCTCTTTTTAGACATTGACTTACATCTAGTCAGTTTCAGTTGGACTATGAATTTTATGAGCAACATGACGGTGTAGCAATGTTAACCCATTAGGCCAGCGATCGCTAATATCTATGTGGGGTAAATTCGAACAATCGGCTTTGGACAAAGCAAATAAGAAACCATCTCGCTGGTATCGGTTTGTAGATGACAGATGGTTCAAATGGCTCTGAGCACTATGAGACTTAACGTCTGAGGTCATCAGTCCCCTAGAACTTAGAACTACTTAGCCTAAGGACATCACACACATCCATGATCGAGGAAGGATGCGAACCTGTGACAGTAGCAGTCACGCGGTTCCAGACTGAAGTTCCTAGAACCGCTCGGCCACCGCGGCCCGCTTGTAGATGACACCATTCTGGTTTGGTGCGATGGTAGAAAGGCTTAGGACATATGCTTTGATCATCAATATAAAATTGATCCCAAAATCCAGTTCACCATGGAAATGGAAAATGATAATAGAATATCTTTCTTTATAGTTTTAGTTACGAGACTGTCCGATGGAAGTTTGGAACATAGCATTTTTCCAAAAGTAACACACACACACCTACAGATATTTGCATAAAAACTCGAATCACTATCCACAACCAAAGAGAAGTGTCATTTAAAGTCTTGTCGATGGAGCCGAGCGGATATGCACATCGGAACACCTGGACGTTGAAATAAAACATTGAAAGCAGGACTTCGAGAATAACGGCTACTCATTGAAAGAGATAAAGTGAATTTTGCGACCAACCAACAGAAGACTGAAGACCGAAGTCCAGTACTCCAGTCTGTGAAGGATAAACGCCCTCCTCTGTCGACATGAGGTGTATACAAAATTCCATGTACGTGTGGTAAAGCTTATATTGGAAATACCAAGAGGAGGGTAAAGCACGTATAAAAAGAGCACAAAAGTCTTTGCTGAATAGGAAAAAATAGAGGAACAGCTGTAGTAAAGCGTGCTCTTCAGTCAGAAAACCACAAAGTAATGTTTTCTGAAACAGAAATTTCATCTACGACGTCAAATTATTATACACGACTATATAGAGATGACAATTAAATCTATAAGCATCGGGATAATTTCAATAGAAAAGAGGAGCCAATGAAACTTAGCGACATATGGACAGTAGCTCTGCAGGATCGCTAGACAATTTAATCTTCGACAAGACGACAATCGATAGTTAAGTGTTATCTTTGACTAGGATTATTTTTGCCATCGCGTGTTACTTCGACTACGCCCCCTTTTCTACTGTATATATGTCGCTCTCGGACGTCCAACCAGTCAGTCGTCAATACTCAGCTGTGGGGTGCCTCTGACGATGTCCAGTGCAGTCCTGGACGAATCGTCAGCAACAGAACAGTTTCTTAGACCACGATCTCACATCTCGAAAGGTGTACCAGCATCTATGTCATCATTATACATGTCCAGATATAACACAATAGCTCTAATGCTGTACGGATTTATTCTGCCTTTTGTTTTATTTAACGTTATATCGCCTAATGGCTCTGAGCGCTATGGGACTTAACATCTATGGTCATCAGTCCCCTAGAACTTAGAACTACTTAAACCTAACTAACCTAAGGACAGCACACAACACCCAGCCATCACGAGGCAGAGAAAATCCCTGACCCCGCCGGGAATCGAACCCGGGAACCCGGGCGTGGGGAGCGAGAACGCTACCGCACGACCACGAGATGCGGGCTATATCGCCTAGTTTCTATAATTATTCTATGATTAATTCGGTACTGTATAAAAGTGTGTACTTTTTTCTTTGTAGAAACTTTGATGTCCTGGTTTAATCATATGTAATATATTGTCTTTATTACTTAGATTCTTTGTCTCGTTTGGAGGGAACAAAACTTAGTTTATAGTTGAAATTTTGTTTAAATAATTTCTTATAGGAATACCAGTATGTGCAAACGATATGTTTTGTTTAAAGTAACTACTTGCTGTTATATAAACTGCTGATCTTCACTTAGGGTTGTTAGTTATTTTGTATGTAAAAGGTATTGTAGTTGCCCTCGGGAATGGAAGCATACATCTCGCGCAAAATGTGGTTGGCATGGATAGAAATGAGGAACCAATAGTCAGTCAGGGATGAGATAGCGAACCACAAAGAGCTCACAAAAAGGTTGTGAACTGTGCTGGCGCCGAGAGGGGTTTTTTGTGCATTTTTCCAAAGTGGAAACGCCTTGGATGGATGCAGTAACTAGCTGGAGTGATGTTGGAATTGATATCTATCATCGCCTAAAAGAATTGACAGAGTCCAGCATTTCTACCTACAAATCCACCTACTAAGATGCACTCAAAAATGGTTCAAATGGCTCTGAGCACGTTGGGACTTAACAGCTGAGGTCATCAGTCCCCTAGAACTTAGAACTATATAAACCTAACTAACCTAAGGACATCACACACATCCATGCCCGAGGCAGGATTCGAACCTGCGACCGTAGCAGTCGCGCGATTCCGGACTGCGCGCCTAGAACCGCAAGACCACCGCGGCCGGCCTAAGAAGCACTCGCCACCACAATTCGCAATCACTGTAATGGAACAGAAGACTTACAGTTATGTATAGTGAAGGATCAGCTCAATGGATGTTATAGAGTACTCAAATATAAGGTAATTTATAACTGAACTCTTGTAGTTATCCTAAGTCGTATATCCACTTAGGCTCCTTCTCATACTAAAGTGATTACCAAGTGTCCTTATTGAAAGAACATTAAAGCCCTGTGTTTCACTAATTAATGCCTCTTGAACATAGTAGAGAGGAAGTTAAAGTTAATGTAGCAAAAGAATCTGCTAAAGTAAATAATGTTTCCTGTAAGTTATTTTGCAATTAAAGCTGCTTATTAAAGGTTTGTAAGCTTGCTAAAAAACTTAAGTGAAATATGGATTCTAAGGTAATAGTCGTACAAATAGGTATTAAAACAGTTGCTGCCAACTTCAGAATTAAAAGTTCTTAAAACTAAGGCTTATCAAGCTTTGTTCAGTAAATGAATAATACAACTTGTTGTGCACTTTACCAGGTTACTCAATGCTTGATGTTTTACGTTAACTTGTGTCTTATTGCAGTAACAGGTCAAATTACTGATGAAAGTTTCAACTGCATTTTGCTAAAATAAGCATCTCTTGTGTACTGCAAGTGCTTATTAGTAGTGTAATAGGACCCACAGTTTGTCTATTGTGCTAAGCTAAATAACGTTTAATATAAAGACCACTATCTATGATCACCGTAACTTCTTTTATTCAAAGGTCCGTGAGAAAGTATTTGTTAGTTAAATACATTTAACTTTCATTCTAAATAGAAAAGTAATTAGCTGAGAGATACTTAACCTATGCCCAGTTCAACATTTTGCAGTGAACTACATGTACAATTCCTTGTCAGGTAGGAAAATATTTGAAACGTAGTACTGAACCTATGTCCAATTTATGATTCTACAGTGAATATTAATAGTAATGTTATTGAGACCATTCATTTTGACTAAGTCCTGAAGGTAGTAGTGTGTATCGCTATCTGTCATATTTATGCAAATAATTTGTTTTGTTCTGTCAGCTCCAACCTTAACGTGAACATATGCAGGTGCCAGAGTTCACTGCACTCTCGTGTGACAAAGTACAGTCTGTGTTTGCCCATTGAAGTTACTTATTTTCAGTTTCTTGAACAAAAATGTTACTCATCCTTATGCCTAATTAGGCTGGCGACCGTTCTCTTTATTCTTTGAACAGTGTGGGTAGGCAAAATATTGTTTGTTACTGTTTAAATATTTACGTAATTCTCACTTTCACTTCCGATATGCCACCTCCGTTTGGTACATCACGGTCAACACAACTAAATTCCTTTCAGAGGGTAACACAGCTCTGCTCCTTTATAATGTAACTGCTTCAACAAAAATAATTTCATTATACGACCTGCCACCAGCTATGAGGTTATAGTATAACAGTAGCGGACGGAAGTGTTATACGTGGCTATTCCGTGACAGGACTATCTGTTCTATTTGATAGCACACGCTACGTAAATGCAATTGCAGTGTTATCCGTGGCCTTGCGTAACTAAACGTTGTCCACATTACAGCTACAGACGAAAAAAATGATAACTTTTAAGCAATTTACAAATACAGACTGAATATAAAACGTTCAGTGGCACGAACCTGTAAATTATTTGACTCAACGGATATTGGAATGTCAGCTAAAACTAAAAGTAAAAAGATATCAGTACTTAACAGAAACTAAAATGGACAGAAAACTAGAAATAAATCTGGACAAGCGGGAACAGAATGCGGCCAATAGCAGTTCAGGCAACACATCAACAGATGGCAGGCACTATGCGCGAATTAAACTACGTACTATGTCACGCGGACGTAAAGAAACAAATCGAAGCTATGAATGTCGCGCATATTAAACAAATGAAAATAGGCGATGTTGTCGAAGATAGTGGCTATTCTAATGAATCGAGGGATATGTTTGTGTTACCAAAAACTGAATGGGCTGTAGGAATTGCACACGAGAATGCAGTACAACCAAAAGTGAAACGACATCAGATGTGACTGATTTGCTTAGGATGTTGTCTGCGCAATTTGCAACACAAATTTTAGCACTCAAAGACAATATTAATGCACATATCGCAGAGTGGGTGCAACAAAATGCAGCACGAAGGCAGCTAATTGTAGCACAAAATAGTGATATTGGTAAACAGATCGAGAAAGTGGATGTGAAAGTTGATATTGTAAGTAACGAAATTAAAAACCATGAAGTGAAATTACTCTCACCAATGGCAATGTTACCAACGTTCGAGGCCAGATTGATAAAATTAACGAAAGATTTGACACTGAAGTAATTAAAATTCAAGATCAAATAGAACCCTCAGTCAGTACTTAAGTGGACGAAAAGGTATTCGGTATTAAATCCGAAATACAAACAGAATACAACGCGAAATTTGCAAGGATTAAACAATCTTCAACTGAAACAAGTAGAGAACTAAACAAACAGATTGTTACTTGCGAAAAGAAGAGTGACGATAACACTTCACAAATCCAAGGCAAAATGTATGACTTAGAAAGAATATTACAAATGGGGCCCACACATTTCACTTAAAGCATACCTTTTAGTAAAATATTAGATGGCGAGGAAAAATACGACCCTGCAAAGAGATGTAATGGATGGCACCCACTTGATTTTGTAAAAAAATTTAAAAACGAACTTTCCTGAGTATTTAGCTGATCAGGAAAAAAATATTATGATCACTGCATTAAGAGGAGATGAAAAAAGGTGGGGATTGAATCTGGATACTAACCAGATGCCCTTTGAAAGCTTTAAACAAAAATTCATTGATGAATACTCATCAGAACAAAAGCAAGACCATATATGGCGTGAATTTATAATGGCCAGTTTGTATAATATTAGAGGGAGGCAGACCATGAAGGAATTGTGGATCGTTGTATAGGAAATTAATACACTTGAAAACCAGATGCACTGAAACCGAAACTGTTTGGGAACTTTGGAAGAAACTACCACAGGTTTTAAAAAGATATGTGGGTAGTAATCATAGGAAGTCTGCAGCATTTTTTGGAAAGAAAGGAAGACAAAGGCCATTGGCGAGGGAATCACGAAATTCATCACAGTAATCAACAATTGTCCGTGAGAAAGTAATGACCAAAATGAACAACCTGGAAATGACAGATTTCACGTAAACACTATTGAAAGACGTTGAACGAGAGGATGGGGAAAATATACAACGCGCAGTAGGGGATACATGGCACGGAATTTCCAAAATAGAGACCAAGTGGAAAATTGAAAACCGCGTGTGTTAACGCCGGATTTACGTGGAAACCGGTTTTGGGCCCAAAGAAAAGATGTCAAATAATAAACTCGAGTAGGAAGAATGTAAATTATGGGGCAAGAAGTTTAAGGACGCGCCTATGGAAAACATGCGCGGAGTGATATATAGTGGTGAGCCCAGTGTGAAGTCATGTGACCGCTTGTGCCAGGGGCAGAGATTGCCGGTGCACCGTACACTGCAGTCAGCAGCACACAGAAAGGGGTGAGATCATAACACGATGGCTGCCGTAGAAAGAAAAACAAAAGACAGGGTTCGGATATTTCTGTAGGCCGGTTTCAGTAATAGATATATGTAAAATTGAAAATAAAGTTAATATGTCATATAATAAGGATAACTCAATATCAGAATCGTGCGAAAAGGCGTTACTAAAGAATAAAAAGGAGCGAGATAGTACGATCGGGAAAGAAGATATTTGTTCTGGTAGTAATGTATATCAGAAAAATGACATAGATGCAGGGGAGATTAAGAAGAATGAAGATGAAAAGAAAGTAGATTATGCCACGCAGAAGTCTTGTGCACAGTTAATGACAGGTGAAACTGATGTAAAGATTGGTGTTAGTAAATATGACGTTATAAACAGAGCAGATGAAATTCTTGTTTATAAAAATCTGATTTGTCATTCTGACGTAGAAAGATCAGGTAGGAATTTCGCACGATTGTCTGAGAATGATAGCAAAAAGGAAAATGAAATGAAGGTTATCAATGTATATGACTATTATACTATATATGAAGTTAAGGCTGAAATCGTTCAAAGTGATACAACAAAAGTGCCTGAGTGTCCAAACGATTTGCATTGTGTAGAAAATGATTCGAAAAACGAAGTGGCTGAAACATCAAATGATGAACTGCTCCACTGTCTGAAAGTTGCATTCCTGCTCGAATCTGATGATGAAAATGAAGTCAGTGATAGTTGAAAGCCCAAATCGATGATGTTCCGTTGAATGGTTCGCAGACTGACGATTGTTGATGGCCCAGAATTAAATTCTGTAGTAATCTGTGGAAGAGTTGCACTTCTGGCACGTTGAACGATTTTCTTCAGTTGTCGTTGGTCCTATAATTGCAGGACCCTTACCCGGCCTCAGCGATGTCGGAGATTTGATGTTTTACGGGATTCCTGATATTCATGGTACACTCGTGAAATGGTCGTACGGGAAAATCCCCAGCTCCTCACTACCTCGGAGAGTGTCTCATCACTCTTGCGCCGACGATAACAACACGTTCAAACTCACTGAAATCTTGATAACCTGCCATTGAAGCAGCAGCAACCGATCTAATAACCCTGACTGACATTTGTTGTCTTATATAGGCGTTTCTGACTGCAGCGCCGTATGCTGGCTTTGTTCAAAATGGTTGAAATGGCTCTGTGCACTATGGGACTTTATATCTGATGTCATCAGTCCCCTAGAACTTAGAACTACTTAAATCTAACTAACCTAAGGACATCCCACACATCCATGCCCGAGGCAGGACTCGAACCTGCGACCGTAGCGGTCGCGTGGTTCCAGACTGAAGCGCCTAGAACCGCTCAGCTACTTTGGCCGGCCTTATCTTAGTATTTATATGCGTATACCTATATCAGTTTCTTTGGCGCTTCAATGTCGTTGCTACTCACCATATAATGGAGATGCTGAGTCGCAGAACAATGCAACAAAGAGACTGTCACAAAGCTTTCGGCCAACAAGGCTTTGTCAAAAATAGGCAACATAAACACACGCACACACTCACATAAACTCTACGCACACAAACACATGATCACAGTCTGCTGGCAGCTGGAGCCAAAGACTATGTCATGTCAGTCTGGCTCCAGCTGCCAGAGACTGATCATGTGTGTTTGCTTGAGTCTCCACGTGTGTGTATGTTGTCTATTTTTGACAAAGGCCTTTTTGATTGAAAGGTAACTTTCTGACGGTCCTCCTGTTGGGCCTTGCTGCAACTCACATCTCCGAAATATGATGAGTCGTGAGGCGACAACTATTCTTTTCACACTATTGTTACATTTAGCCAGCAGTTCTGGCCGAGCGGTTCTAGGCGCTTCAGTCTGTAACCGCGTGACCACTATGGTCGCTGGTTCGAATCCTGCCTCGGGCATGGATGTGTGTGATGTCCTTAGGTTAGTTAGGTTTAAGTAGTTCTAAGTTCTAGGGGACTGATGACCCCAGATGTTAAGCCCCACAGTTCTCAGAGCCATTAGAACCATTTTTCAGTTTTCTGTCATATTTCATGCTATATATATATATATATATATATATATATATATATATATATATATATATATTTTCTTCAAAAATACTGCAACTATAAATATTGATAATTCAATGAATTACCAAGAAATAACAATATCTTTAGAAAATTATATAATAGACCAACATTCATAACTACAATAATAATAATAATTTATTTATTTTAGCACTATTAGTAACAGTTAAAACCACTAATATTAACCAGGGGCCTATTCGTAAAATAAGATAACTTACTAATGAATAAATACACACTTGAATAATAGGTACAGTAATTCTATTCTGAGTTATAGCAACTGCATTTATAGGATACGTTTTACCTTGAGGTCAAATATCATTTTGAGGTCCAACAGTATTTACTAATTTATTATCAGCAATTCCATATTTAAGAACAGATTTAGTTCAATGACTGTGAGGAGGATTTGCTGTTGATAACGCAACAATAAATCGATTCATTACATTTCATTTTGTATTACCATTTATTATTGCAGCTATGGCAGCAATTCATTTACTCTTTCTTAATCAAACAGGATTTAATAACCCATTAGAGCTAAACGGAGATATCGAAATAATTCCATTTCACCCATACTTTACTTTCAAGGATTCTATCTCATTTGTATTAATAACATCATTATTAATTATATTATGTTTAATTAAGCCTTACCTTCTAGGAGATAATTTTGTACCCACTAATACATTAGGAACACCAGTCCATATTCAAACAGAATGCTATGTCTTATTTGCATACGCAATTCTACAATCAATTCCTAACAAATTATGAGGTGTTATTGCACTAATCTAAACAATTAGAATTTTAATAATTTTGCCATTTTATAGCAAAACACCATTCCAAGGTATCCAATTCTATACTATTAATCAGATTCTATTCTGAATCATAGTAGTTGTTGTATGATTATTAACATGAATTGGTAAATGACCAGTTGAAGAACCTTAGATCATAACAGGGCAAATCTTAACAACCATCTACTTAACATACTTCTTATTTAATCTCCATGTTGCAAACGCATGAGACAAACTAATTAAGGAATAAATAAGTAAATTAGCTTAGGAAAAGCATATGTTTTGAAAATATAAGTAGAAGTTTAACTATTCTATTAACTTTTATTAAAAAATTTCACTAAATAAATGAGATAAATAAAATCTGTAAATCAACAAAGAAAATAAAAAATTTCAAAGATGAAGGTAAAAAACTTTTTTAAGCCAAATACATCAACTTACAATAACAGAACAGTGGTAAGGTACCCCGAACTCAAATAAAGCCAGAGGATATAATAGCAAGCTTAATAGAAAATATAAAACAATAAAAATCACTCCCTAAAAGAATTAAAGCTAATAATATTCGTATAAAAACAATTCTACTATACTCAGCTAAAAAAAATTAAAGTAAAACCACCTGCACCATATTCGATATTAAAGCCTGAAACTAACTCAGGTTCACCTTCAGCAAAATCAAATGGAGTATAATAAAAAATATTTTAACCATATGGTCCTCTCGTACTAATATGGTTTAATAGTCTTAGGATAGAAACCAAACTGGCTCACGCTGGTCTGAACACAGATCATGTAAGAATGTAAAGGTCGAACCGACCTAATCACTGGGCTGCTGCACCCAAAATTTTTCTTAATCCAACATTGAGGTCGCAACCTCCTTTGTCGATATGAGCTCTCAAAAACAATTACACTGTTACCCTAAAGGTAACTGAATCTTATGATCATAAGTTATGGATCAAAACAACAAACATAAATCAGTGATATAATAAGGAAGAGTTTATTTATTCCTCATGTCACCCCAACAAAACTTAATCATTAAATATAGAAAGAGACACAAAAAACTATATAAAAGTAAAATGTCAAGCTCTACAGGGTCTTCTCGTCCTAAAGAAGAATTTAAGCTTTTTGACTCAAAAGCAAAATTCAAAAATTTATTAAGAGACAGTTTATTTCTCATCAAGCCATTCATTCCAGCCACTAATTAAGAGACTAATGATTATACTACCTTTGTATTGTCAAAATACTGTGGCTCTTTAAAAATTCGCTCAATGAGTGATAAACAGGCAGAAATCAATTATGCCAAGTTCCTTATAATAAATTTACAAGGTAAAAATTTTATACAATTAAATATACCAATTCTATCATTATTACAAAAATTTTAAAATTAAATCAATAATCTTAATAAAAAACCTAAACTAAATATAAAATCAAAATATAAAATAATGAACTAAAACGTAATCTCAAAGATATCTTACGAAACGATTAACATCTCATTTCTATAAATAATTTAATAATAATTATGATACATTAACTATAAATTATTCATAAATCCACCCAAATTGAGACAAGTAAAATAAATAGTAAAATTTTGATAAACCCTGATACAAAACATACAATAAATAAAATTTTCTTTAAAAATTTAAAATAATATTTCATTATACATTTACATTACCAATACACTATAACCTAAAACGTCAATTCTGTAAACTATACTAAGACAAAATCCAACACAATTATTTATATTAAATAGTTAAATAAACAAAAATAAATGTAATAAAATAAATAATCAAGATATATGATTTGCACAGAAAAAATTTCAGTGTAAGTGAAACACTTTACTAATAAGTTATATCTTGAACCTCTTCCTAGATACACTTTCCAGTACATCTACTATGTTACGACTTCTCTCATCTAATTTGAAGCTACTTTAAAACAATCAAAATAGAATAATCAATAATGAGAGCGATTGGCGATGTGTACACACCTCAGAGTGAATATCAGTCAAAATAATTAAATTAAATTACTATCAAATCCACCTTCATCAACACTATTTCACCATCAAATCCGTGACAAACAAAAATCTATTTTAACCCACCTCATGTTAACTATAAGCTGCTCCTTGACCTGAAATATTTTATAATTATAAATCTTGAGAATTATAACTCTAAAAAAATTCTCAGATAACAGAGATATACAAAGAAATAAATTAAGTAGAGTAAATCGTATATTATCAATAACGGGGTAAGTTCCTCTGTATGGAATGAGATACTGCCAACTTCTTTGGGTTTAAAGACCTTACCTAATTGTACACAGGTAAATATAATTAACATTTTAAATAATAGGGTATCTAATCCTAGTTTTTTATTTAAATTTCACAGATTCATAAAAAGAGCTACAAATAAACTTTAACATTTCATCTTACAAATTTATATTTTAATCCTAATAATATAAACAACTGTTTTAACCAATAATATTCACTTGTATCAATTGTATAACCACAGCTCCTGGCACGAATTATGCCGATACTAAATCAATTGCTAAATCCCAATTCACTTCATACTTAAATCAATTTACTGCAAAAAGAACATTTAGTTTAACAAAACTTACATACAATACAAAGAAAAAGTGAATAA
Source organism: Schistocerca piceifrons (assembly GCF_021461385.2). Taxonomy (NCBI): domain Eukaryota; kingdom Metazoa; phylum Arthropoda; class Insecta; order Orthoptera; family Acrididae; genus Schistocerca; species Schistocerca piceifrons. The sequence continues at coordinate 394,019,633 of NC_060144.1, read as the reverse complement.
ACAAGCAAGAATAAAACTTATAGGAACAAATAATAAGAAATTTAAAAATTAACCAAAGTAGAAAGAATAAAAGATACAAATATTTAAAGAAAAAAAAATGCAATTATTAACAAAAAAATAGAAGCATGTCCCCTATGACCACAACACCTTCTCTATTGTATATAAATAATGATAGATATGGAACATGTGTACCAATAAATGTATTATAATCTTTCTTATTTAAATTTTCTTTTCACTAACAATAAAGAAAGATTAAATAATGTAATAAATATATTTGATAGAATTATGTAAATTAATATAATATGTTATTAATATAAAATTAACTTTATATTAAATTAACTTAAATATTAATTAGTAAAATAATTTAATTATAGATAATTAGTTACTTACATTATTATAATTAATATGATTATTTATATTAATATGATATTTTATATTTAATGTTATTAATCTTATTTATTATATCCAATTATAATAATATTTATTATTAATTGGCAAATTATTATATATATTATAATACAATAATTTATTTTAAGCCGAAAACATAAGTAGCTATAATCCTGAGTAAATAAATGTATTAAAATAATCATTTAATAATAATAAAATAAGCTTATAGGTATTTATATTTAATTAAATGTAATATATTAATATAAATTATTTGCTATATATATATAAAACAAAAAACATAACCTTATCGAGTCAAATTAACTCAAAATAAAATAAAAATAGACAACCTCATTTAAAAAAATCTTTTAATTTATATATTAAAAAAATGAAGTGCCTGATTAAAGGGTTACCTTGATGGGGTAAATTAAGTAAATAAAAATTACCTTCATTAAACAAATTACATAAGATAGAATTAAACTACCTCCTTTAGTATCAAAAACTTACGTGCATCATACACCCTAATGTAAAAAGGTAAGCTAACCAAGCTAATGGGTACATACCCCATTTATGGAGGTATCAGTCCTCTCCTTTTTAATGACCAACAACTCTACAAAACTTCTCTTCCTATCAACATTCATGATAGGAACAATCCTGTCCATTTCAACAAATTCCAGATTTGGAGTTTGAATAGGACTTGAGATCAACTTACTTTCATTTATTCCGTTTCTAACAAGAAATAAAAATATAATAATAAATGAATCATCAATATTTTACTGTCCAAGCAATAGCATCGACAACACTATTATTTTGAATTTTGCTGATTCAAAATAAGCATCCCATAGGATGGGAAACAGAATTGTTATACAGTAGAGCGTCGATTATCTGAACGTCGGTCAACTGAATGACCACTTAACCAAACTGTGTACGTGCTCGCACCTGATACTCTCCCACTGTTCATCATCCCCCTCACTCCCAAACCAAGTCTCCCACAGTAGTCGCCGCACTGGGCCACCGCTGGCGGAACATTGCTTCTAATGGGGCTTTCACAAGGCGCTGCTGACCGGTCACGCCGCCAGCCGCTGTGTTTCAACAATCAGCACACTTCTGTCGGCTTGGCACTGGCAGTAGAAGTAGCGACAGTATCAAAGCTGTTCACAGCAACAGCTGCGCCAGCTTAGGGTTGAGGCGTGCCGCTCCGCGCAGTTTGAAGGATTGCGCGCCCCAAAGAAGAGCTTCTAACGGTGCAAACAGTCTCCTTCTGTTCTCTGTGTACTTGACGATACAAAATGCTTAAACGTAAACGTGTTGTCCTTTCTATGAGGGACAAGTACGAGATTATTAAAAGGTTAGAAGAAGGTGAATCTGCAACCGCTTTATCCAATGAGTACAAGGTGGGGAAGTCGACAATTACTAATTGTTCATGCAAAATGAGTATGTAATATGTATATATTTTTGTTAAATAAATTGTGCCACATACTATATATATTCCTACTGAAGTTGCCGTTGTATGTTACGTTGTAATACTAAAAGTGATGCCTGTTTTTATGAATAAATTTACTGTACAGTACTTCTTCTTGGCAAACAAACATGTACAGTTCGATTATCCGAACAAACCAGTTTTCTGAACACCCATGTCCCCCAATTACTTCGGATAATCGACGCTCTCCTGTATATATATATATATATATATATATATATATATATATATATATATATATTATTAAAAGGTTAGAAGAAGGTGAATCTGCAACCGCTTTATCCAATGAGTATATATATATATATATATATGTGTGTGTGTGTGTGTGTGTGTGTGTGTGTGTGTGTGCGTGTGTGTGTGTGTGTGTGTGTGTGTGTGTGTGTGTGTGTGTGTGTGCGTGTGTGTGTGTGTGTGTATGAGTGAGTGTGTTTGTGTCAGTGTGTTAGGCTTTTGGTAGTGTAAAACTGCATAAAATTTTAATTAATGGAACATGTGCTGACTGGTATTCATTACAATCACACAAACAAAAACAATAAAAGTCAATAATGTGTGCAATAATTGATAATACTGTATGCATTTTATATGTGCAAAGAAGCCTGGAATAGTCACCATTGAGTTCCGGAAATTGGATCAAGAGGGCCAGGGGAGGAAACGTAGGCTAGCTCGTTGTAGCCACCGGTATGTCTGTGTGTGAGACCAATGATGACCAAAGGCTTCCGATATTAAGAGTCTGCTTCGATTCGCCAACGGCGAGAAGCGGAAAATGTTTCACGGCATTTCCTTGCCGCAGGGTTGGAAAATTGTCCCTAAGAGGCGGATGAATCAGCTGTGATCAATGGCATGATGTTGCAGAACGTTAAAGACACAACTTACATGCAAAGGGATTGTGGTATTGATTGAAAAAGCTGTTACGATGATTTCTACATGGGCAGAAGATTCCAGACTAGATCCCTGTTCGATCTGCCAAGGAAGAAGGGACAGGATATTTGGGGTAGTGTCACTGAGAGAAAGGAACTAAATAATGAAAGGGTAACGTTAAGGAATTCGGTGCATGAAATTAAGAAGTCTGATTTTGTGAGGGATGCTAGAAAACCTGGAAAGTGAAAGCCTAAGCCTCAGTTCATACGGGGGTAGGAACTTAAATAGTGGCAACTATTTATTCACAAATGATACAGAAGAGATACATGTTTGCACCTGTCACTGTCCTTCAAAGTAGTCACCAGCGTTTTGCAGAACCCGTTGCCAGTGATGTGGAAGATGTTGTGTACCGTTATCACGGCCTGTTCTGTTGATGGTGCGAATGGAGCGGTCTACTGCCTGTCGAACAGTTGTGAAACGGATGCCACGAAGTGGTTCCTTCATCTTCAGAATCAAATCAAAGTCACAAGGACTTAAGTCCGGGGAGTATGGTGGATCGTATAGTACTTCCCAGTCCCATCAACCGAACAGACCATCCACAGATCGGGCTGTATGCGCCCGCGCATTGTTGTGCAAAATGATGGGTGGGTTCGCGGAAAGTGTCGCCCCTTCTTTCACAAAGCTGGTCGCAAAAAAAAAAAAAAAATGGCTCTGAGCACTATGGGACTTAACATCTATGGTCATCAGTCCCCTAGAACTTAGAACTACGTATACCTAACTAACCTAAGGACATCACACAACACCCAGCCATCACTAGGCAGAGAAGATCCCTGACCCCGCCGGGAATCGAACCCGGGAACCCGGGCGTGGGAAGCGAGAACGCTACCGCACGACCACGAGATGTGGGCAAAGCTGGTCGCAGGTGATGCTCCAAAATCGAACAGTAATACTGTGCACTGACGGTCTGCAGTGGAGAAACGTAATGCGTTGGGATAACAAAAACCACAGTCGTGCACGAGAATCGTCATAACTTTCACCATACTGGGGCTCTGACGCATTTTAGACTTTCGCGGCGTCCCATAATGACGCCATTCGTTAGTTTGGAGTGTCAGTTTTGGCTCGTAAGATGTGGCCCATGTCTCATCCAGTGCTACGATACGGCGTAAGAAAGCCTCTCCTTCGCACTCATAACGCTCCAAGTGCGTTTGAGCAGCGTCGCAACGCATCCATTTCTTTATTTCCATCAAGTCATGCGGAACCCATCGTGATGCAATTTTTCGAACGCCCAGGCGTTCCTACAGGATGCGAAGCACAGTCGTAAGCGCTAATTCGGTTTCGTGGGCGAGCTCACGAATCATATGGCGTCGATCACTGTCCACTAACGCGGCAACAGCATGCACGTCTTCAGAGACGCTACGACGACATGCCCGATGCATGTCTGCTCAGATTGTCGACCTTCCTTGAAGGGTTTTACCCAACGTGCCACTGTTCTGTACTGCAATGCCCATTCCCCGTAAGCCGCTTGAAGACCCTTATGACACCGTCGCGCTGTACGAAATCTGCCACGTTAAATCCTGATCCAACTTCGTTGTTCCTGTTTCGAAAACATAGTGGCTCCGTTACGTTAGACCGCTCGCTCAGAAGTGACCGTGTTTCCCTCGATTGTGTGTACGCCGTTGACGTGGGACAGGCGAGTCCATTGACTCTGAGGTAAGGTAGGTATGTCAACAACATGTGCTATCAGCGACAATAGTAGATTCCAATGCATTGTGTCTTCACAGCAGCGTTGCCACTATGTGTTTCCCTCGATTGTGTGTACGCCGTTGACGTGGGATGGGCGAGTCCATTGGCTCGGAGGTAAGGTAAGTATGTCAACAACGTGTGCTATCAGCGACAATAATAGATTCCAATGCATAGTGTCTCCACAGCAGCGTTGCCACTATTTAAGTTCCAACCTGTGTATATGGTGTGGATCCACGAAATGGTATGGAAGAAAGACAACCATTTCAGGACGGAACAACAAGATGATTATCGACAGCAGCAGGAACAGGAAAAAGCTCGACTGCGATTCGTCATGGACAGCTGAGTAAGGCATAGAGTTATTACGAGCAGTTAAGTGATGCGGTTAATATCGCCAGAATCTACAGCAGACCATCGGCTTCAGCATTTCGTCAGGCATACATGCCGAAGTCACAAGCACAAGATGAAAGACTGAAAATGTATATGAAGAAGTTGAATGGGTAACGCAGTACTTAGACGGAGACAAATATGTAAAAGTCATTTCGAGAAACTGGCCTGTGTGATGAGAGGCATTGGTCAGCTCTGTGATAGCTCTTGGCGGCTGACCAATCGAGGTAGGAATGTTAGTTACCTAATGGCCGGATACGGGGTTCAGTGTTTTCCTAAGTCCATAGAGTGTGATCTTCGTTGAAGGAAAGAAACGACTCAGTGATGGCTAAGTTGGGTGGAACGATATTTGATTATTTTCTACTGATCTACGTTACAGAACCTATAAATTGGATACAGAAGAACCAAGTACACAAGAAATATCGCGGCGACAGGGCGAGCTTATTGCAGACTTCAAGCATTATGCTAAGGTGAATACCAAGAAAGAATTCAGTTCCCTAAACTGAGTAGTTAGCGCGTCTAACTCCCACGGAGCACGCCCGGGTTCGATTTCTGGCTAGCTAGGGGACTCGGTTTCGTGCTGCCCGCATCAACCTTTCACTACCATTGACTCGCTACTCGATCAATGTGGCCTCCCAGTCATTATTGTCATATGATCATTTACTAAGAAAAATACAACTATTATAATTATAAAGTTAACACCTGGACCACTCATTGCAACATGTACATGGGGCAGATTGAGACTCAGATCACAATTTAGTAGAATCAATAAGGAAAGAAATGTGATACAGAACTACTGAGTAATGTTACGTGTTTCAATACCTCTGAGGTTGTAGGCACTGCGATAACGAAAACCGCAGTACAGAGCTTAGTAAAGGAGCACGGGCGAATGCAAAAAGGGCAAAAACGGACTTTCGGTGTTGTGTACATGTTCTGCGTAGTCAGCGCGTACACAACTTTCCCACTAGAGCGCGCCCCGCTAAGCACAACAGCGCAGGCGCAGCGCTCGTCCGTCTCCTCACGACGAGATGGCGCTGTCTTAGAGACGGACCAAATTATGCTTCCGCCGATCCGCGTATTAATATTTACGCAGCCAATGAGATTGCTGCTAATGTAGGACCTTTTCTCCTCGTGGATCACACTGGCGCAGTGATACTTGAAAGTTCGAGGTATTATAACGAGTGTACAGACCTCCGATTAGTCAGTCTGCATCAGTCTGTACCAGTCTACATTAGTCTGTACCAGTCTATTGTCAAGTTTCAGTCTGCGCCTAATAAGATTATCATATTCCTGTACATAGCCATGAAGATAAATGTATAGACACTTTGTCAAGTATCAGAGATATGTGAGAATAACATTAACGTACCAAGACCAAAGGAACTTCAGATTGTCAATTGCAAATAGCATTCAGAATCAAGTTAGGTAAGGTTTATGATGGTTATTATTTTAATAAGTGTGTGTGAAAATTAATCAAGTTCTGTTTAAAGTTGGTCACCGTCAATCCGCTACTCTCAGCATGCAAGTGGCATTTCTATCGTCTGACCTCAATGCAGAAGATAAACACGCCACAATAAGACCACAAGACATATTGCTGACACTCGCCTACGTCGCTAGAGCGACAAGTCAAATAATCTGATGGTGTGCGTACCGAAGGTCTTACAGTACGCACACCACATTCGGCAAACCGGTTTAGATCAAAGGAGGGTAACTGCGAAGAAAACTTGGGTAACAGAAGAAATACTTCAACTGATCTATAAAGGAAGAAAGGTACACGCATGCTCAGGAAAAGAATGGAACAGAGCAACCTAAGTGAATGAAATGCAAAAACTCTACGGTGAAAAGACTGCAGAGAAATATGTCAAGAAATCAGAAAGCAAATGGTCGTCGGGTGGACTGATTCAGTATGTTGAAAAGTGAAAGCAACCATCGCTTAATTTAGAAGCAAAAGTGTCAATATTAAGCGTAAAAATTGAATTCCACTGTTAAATGTAGAGAGGAGAACGGATAGGTAGAAACCTCATGTTGGATGCGAGGGAGAGGACCTGTCTATTGAAATGAAGAAGATATATATGTTAATTAGGAACATCTAGAAGATCCAATATTACAGCCAGTTTTTGAAAGAACTTTTGAAGAATAATGCAGAGGCATAGAAATTAAACCTCCGAAATCTGAAAAATCATTGGAGATAATTAAAACTAAACGACTACTAAAGCTGAGGTATACCATCTTTGAGCGCGGAGACATACCCATACACTTTAGAATAAAATCTACACAATTCCGAAGATATCTAGAGCAGCTACATGCGAGAATTACTATACAATCAGCCTAACAGGTCATACATCGAAGTTCCGAAGTTCATGACAACAACAACTATCAGAAGAAAGTAAATGAAAAGTAAGGATATCTTACGTGATGATCAGTTTGGTCTCAGATGACCATAAGTCACCAGAGGTATTTCTGAGGAAACGCTTCATATCAGAAGCAGTACTTAAGGAATGTCAGCCGGCTGGAGTGGCCGAGTGGTTTTAGGTGCTACAGTCTGGAGTTGCGCAACCGCTACGATCGCAGGTTCGAATCCTGCCTCTGGCATGGATGTGTGTGATGTCTTTAGGTTAGTTTGGTTTAAGGAGTTCTAAGTTCTAGGGCACTGATGACCTTAGAAGTTAGGTCCCAGACTGCTCAGAGCCATTTGAACCATTTTGAAGGAAAGTCAATAAACCACTATAGAATTGGTCAACTTATAAAAATCTATGGTCCCTATAAAAATGTATTAGATGTTCGAAGTTGTCACAAGAATAGCTTCAGCTGTGGGGATAAAAGGATGTTATGCAATATGTACAAATAATTAAGAGTGAACAAAAGCAAAGGGATATCAAGAACCGGCCGTGCGGTTCTAGGCGCTTCAGTCTTGAACCGCGCGACCGCTACGGTCGCAGGTTCGAACCTGCCTCGGGCATGGATGTGTGTGATGTCCTTAGGTTAGTTAGGTGTAGTAGTTCTAAGTTCTAGGGGACTGATGACCTCATATGGTAAGTCCCATAGTGCTCAGAGACATTTGAAACATACCGAGAACAAATTACGAGTATATCAAAAACTTTGTAAGACAGTGACACTTCTATAGTCGAATGTATACAGTGAAGAATCAATGATGGAAATAAAACAATGGTTGAGGAGTGGAATTAAAATTCATGATGAAATTGAATGAATAATGTGATTGGCTAAAGACGCTCCTATAGATATTGAAACTGAGGAAGAAGACAGGACATATTGAAGGTTTTGGATATTTGGTCTGCAGATAAACAAAAGAGAAACAAAATATTGAAGAGCAGGAGGAAAGAGGTGAACGATAATCTTCACATCAAAACAGAAGTCTACGAATAAGAGGAAATGGAGCAGTTTGGCTGTCCTGGAAGAGAAGTAACACATGATGAACGTAGTTTAGAAGACATTATAAGCAGACTAAAGCAGGTAGATGTGTTGAAGGCACACGGAGATTGCAAATATGGTTACAAAATAGTTATAGAATATCCTACAAACGTATGGAAATATTTGCCACGCCGGGACTCCTTGTTGCGAGCCGTCGCCTCATACATTTCGCCTTCCAAGAACGCTTCCACAGCATTATGTGATTGCCACTAGGGAGAAACAGTATTTTTCTCATCAGGCTGCGTTGCTTTGGCGTGAAATATATTTGCGTAGTGTCGGTATTTCAAGTTATCTATGCAGTTCAATAGAATGTTGTTTAGACAGTGCTAACGATTTACAACCGTCATAAATTATGAAACGTACTCGCCAACTGCCAATACGGTTACGCAACGCCAATACAGTTTCCTTGAAACATATGAAAATTTATTCCGGGCTTGGGCTCGTACCTGTACCTCCCATTTGTCACGAGCGGTCGCCTCATCCATTCAGGGTATCCGAGCACGCATTCAGGACCGATCCAATCCTCTATACGGCCTAGTGCCTACACGTCATATCGCTCTCATATTATGTGATACCCGAAGAGGAAGAGAGAATACATTTCTCGTCATGTTGCCTTATAAAATACAGACACTGCACTACTGTGCAGGTGAAGGTAGTATTCTCGGACAAAAGAAGTCTAATAGTAAACGACGGCCTCAATTTGAAGAAATATATTCTGAGAATATAAGTGCGGAAGACAGCATTTTGTGGAAGTAAGATTATGGATGAGCAATGTATAAGATCGATAGGTTGCGCCCGATTCGCGAATATACAGGAGGTGCTGTGATTTGAGGCTCTCTTTTCTTAGAGAGAGCAGGCTGGAGCATTGTCGGGGTAGAGACTGTTGGTGGCTGCCATTGAAAGAGGTTGCTGGCCGTCTTTTGTGGATAAGAAGCGCTGGCAACGGAAGGACTCGCTTTGGAGCTCGCTGGGTTTGTAAGGAGAAACATCGTAAACATGTCAAGGAGGACATTCCTGTACCGAGGATGCTGCGCGACCATAATCCATGTTGTCTGTCTTAACTTTCGTTTTCCAGATCTCGATGTTGGTGCCGGTTTATACGGAAGACGAAGCCTTGCTGCTCCTGGACTCATTAAAGCTGCATGAGCGCGGTAATTATCCTCACGCGTGGATGATTTTCTATATATTCGTTTGACGAACTGGTTTCGGGCGTTATTTGTTGCTGACGAAGTCTCTGAGTCGGATGCAGTCGCCCATCCGGTTCCAGAGGAAGCTTCTCGGCCCGTAAGTTCTGGGCATTCACAGAGGATGTGTTTGCTGGTAGCTGGGAGCTCCAACATTAGGCGCATAATGGGGTCCCTTAGGAACATGACTGCCAAAGAGGAGAAGGAATCCAGTGTGCACTCATTGTGTATAGTGGGGGGGAGTCATTCCGGATGTGGAAAGGAAGCTTCCGGATGCCATTAAGGGTGCAGGGTGCTGCCAACTGCAGGTGGTTGCCCATGTCGGTACGAATGACGTGTGTCGCTTTCGATCGTAGGTGATCTCTCAGATTTCGGGCGGCTAGCGGAAAAGGTAAAGACTGCCAGTCTTGCTTTCAAGATTAAGTCGGAATTCACCATCAGCAGCATTGTCGACAGAACCGACTGTGGTCCTTTGGTGCAGAGCCGATTCACAGGCTCAGGAGGTTCTGTGACCGTGTAGGCTGCAGGTTCCTTCACTTGCGCCATCGGGTGGTGGGTTTCCGCGTTCCGCTTAATAGGTCAGAAGTCCACTACACACAGAAAGCGGCAACACGGATAGCTAGAGCTTTGTGGAAGGGACTCAATCGTTTTTTAGCTTACAGGTTCTCAGGAAACCACAGAAACGGCGTCCGTCTGAAAGGGTCAGGTAAAACACATTAAGATAGTTGTAGAAACGATCGGTTTTGTAGTTGTAAATTGTCGTGGCTGTGTAGGGAAAGAACCAGAGGTGCAAGCCCGAATAGAAAGTACTGAAAGCTAGCTAAGCCCGGAAATAAGTTCAGCCGAAATTTTTTGAAACGACCTAACAGTGTTCAGAGGGGATAAATTAGATGCAGTTGGTGACGGAGTATTTATTGCTGTCAGAAGCAGTTTACCTTGTAGTGGAATTGGATTAGATTGTTCCTGCACAATAGTTCGCGTAGAGGTTATACATGACAATTGGACTAAACTATTAATTGGATCGTTTTGCTACCCTCTCCCCCCCCCCCCACCGCCCCACCACCCGATTCAGAAGATATAGTTGCTGAACAGTTCAAAGAAAACTTGAGTCTCATTTCAGATAGGTACCCCGCTCATGCAGTTATAGTAGGTAGCGACTTAAATCTACCGTCGATATGCTGGAAGAATTATACGTTTAAAGCAAGCGGCATTCACAAAACGTCATCCGAAATTGTACTGAATGCTTTATCAGAAAATTATTTTGAACAATTACTTCATGAGCCCACTTGCAGCGTAAATGGTTGCGAAAGTATATTTGGCCTCTTAGCAACAAATAATCCTAGACAAATAAAGAGTATAAAGGTGAAAACAGGGATCTGCGACCAAAAGGCAGTTGCTGGTAGGGTACCATAACGTCGACAACCATCCAAAAGAAATGCAAAGGACATCTATTTAAGAAATCTGATAAAATGCTCTTAACGCCTTTTTAAGAGACAGCACTCCTTCCGATCTGATCACGTAATCGTCGGAAAGATGTGGAATGATTTCAAAGAGATAGTATCGAGAAAATTGACAGATATGTACCACATAAATTAATAATTGATAGTGTTGATCCCCCGTGGTACACAAAACGGGTCAGATCGCTGTTGCAGAAGCAACGAAAAAAGCATGCCAAATTTAAAAAAAAACGAAAATTCCCAATATTGGTAATGTTTTCCAGAAGTTCGAAATATAGCACGAGCTTCAGTGCGAAATGCTTTTGATAATTTCCACAGTGAATCTTTGTCTCAGAATCTGACAGAAAACCCAAACAGATTATGGCAATATATAAAGCACACCAGTGGCCAGACGCAATCAACACTTTCACTGAGCAATAACAATGGAGAAGTCACTGATGACAGTGCCACTAAAGACGGTTTTCCGGAACTCCTTCACCAAAGAAGACTAAGTAAATATTCCTGAATCCCAATCAAAAACAACTGCCAAAATGAGAAACATAGATGTACATATATTCGGCGTAGCAAAGCAGCTTAAATCACTTAATAAAGCAAGGCCTCTGGTCCAGACTGTATACCAGTCAGGTTCCTCTCAAAGTATGCTGCTCCATATTTAGCAATTATATACAACAGCTCGCTCACATAGAGATCCGTACTTAAAGACTGGAAAATTATTCAAGTCACACCAACACTCAAAAAGGGAAGTAGGAGTAATCCGCTGAATTACAGGCCCATATCAGTAACGTGGATTTGCAGGAGGGTTTTGGAACATATACTGTGTTCGAACATTATGAAGTACCTCGAAGAAATCGATTTATTGACACATAGTCAACACGGGTTTAGAAAATATCGTTGTCGCGGAACACAGCTAGCTCTTTATACGCATGAAGTAATGAGTGCTATCGACAGAGGATGTCAAACTGATTCCATATTTTTAGATTTCCGGCAAGCTCGACACCGTTCTGCACAAGCGTCTTCTAACCAAACTGCTTGCCTATGGAATAACACCTCGGATTGTGACACTGTATTCGTGATTTCCTGTCAGAAAGGTCACAGTTCGTAGTAATAGTAGGAAAGTCATCGAGTAAACCAGAAGTAATATCCGGCGTTCAACAAGGAGGTATTATAGGCCTTCTATTGTTCCTGATCTGTATTAACGACATCCTAGACAATCTGAGTAGACCTCTTAGATTGTTTGCAGATGATGCTGTCATTTACCGTCTTAAAAAGTCATTAGATTACCAAAACGAATTGGAAAATTATCTACGTAAGATATCTGTATGGTGCGAATTGACCGTGAATAAAGAAGAGGTGAAGTTATTCACCTGAGTCCTAAAAGAACTCCGCTAAATTTCGATAACACAATTAGTCACACTAATCTGAAGGCTGTAAATTCACCTAAGCACTTAGGGACTACAATTACAAAAACCTAAATTGGAACGATGACACAGATAATGTTGTGGGTAGAGCAAACCAAGACTGCGATTCACTGACAGAACACTTAAAAGGTGCAACACATCTACTAAAGATACTGCTTACACTACACTTGCCCGTCTATTCTGGAGTATTGCGGTGCGGTGTGGGATCCGCATCAGATGGGACTGACGGATGACATCGAAAAAGTACAAAGAAGGGCGGCTCGTTTTGTATTATTGCGAAGTAGGGCAGATACTGCCACAGACATGATACGTGTACTGGAGTGTCAGTCATTAAAACAAAGGCGTTTTTTGCTGCGACGAGATCTCCTCATGGAATTTCAATCACCAATTTTCTCCTCCGATTGCGAAAACATTCTGTTGCCACCCACCTACATAGGGACAAATGATCATCACCATAAAATAAGAGAAATCAGGGCTCGCACAGAAAAAGTTAAGAGCTCGTTTTTCCTGCACGCCGTTCGAGAATGGAACGGTAAAGAGACATCTTAAAGGTATAATTCTTCAGGCTTTCCCAGCGATCTAATGACATATTGGGTTGTCGGGTGTTCTGTCAGATATCAGCGTCGTACTTGCACGATATTTCGGTAACCTAGCTCGTTACCTTCATCAGGGGCGACCTGGACAACTCCTCGAGTGGACCTCGTCCAGTATTTACGCCTATGGCCTTCCCCCTTCATCAGGCGCTCCCTCTGCGGTCCGCGCCCTCTCGCTGCGATCTTGTGGAGCATTGCCGTTCCGTTTTCCGTCCGCTGCAGTCCTGGGAGTTCTCTTTGCGGTCCTTGCCCCCCAGACACACTCCTGGACGTTCCACTTCGCTCTGGTGCGTTTGGAATCCCGTCTGTGGTATCAGGCATTCCCCCTGTGGTCCTCTCCCGCTGACTGTGATCTGCTGGAGCGTTGCCGTTCCATTTTCAGTCCGCGGCGGTTCTAGATGTTCTCCCTGCGGTCCTCGCCCGTCAGACCCGACCCTGGGCGTTTTGTCTTCGGTCAGGTGCGCCTGGAACTCTGTATGGGGATCGTTCTCCACGTCTACGCCTTCAGTTCTTCTATTTGTGGAATGCTTCTTCAACAATTTCAGAGGAGGATACCTGGCTCTACTTAGTTGGTACCCCATGTCACGATTCATGAAATTATCGTCACTTTTATTTCTATTGACTACCTTGTAACACTGTCCCAAAATCTGGGCGTCTGTGCTAGAAACTTAGTTTCTTCATAATTCATAACATGACCTAGCTCTAGACAGTGTTCAGCAATGTCTGATTTTGTTGCCTGTCTTAAGAGGGTGTGCCTCTGATGTTCCTTGCACCTGATATCTTGTCGTCTGACAAGCCACATTGGCAAGGTATATTATAAATCCTTGGCTTCCGTAAACCCAGGTCGTCTTTAACATCTCCCACCAGTCCCCCGATCTTGCTGGAAGGACAGAAAAGACACTTTATATTGTGTTTATGGAGGATCCTACTAATTCTGGCAGAAATAGAACCAGTATAGGTCAAATACGCCAACATCTTTGCTTCATCTTGCTCTGCTTCTGGAACTTCTGGTGTAGTGGCTGGTTTGAGTGCCACCTCTGTTTCGGTGTATATCCATTTTTGCAGAACACTGTTTTGAGATGCTCTGTTTCTGTCGGTAGACTTTCTCGGTCTGACAGGGCATGTACTCTGTGGACCGATGTCTTAAGAACACCGTTCTTCTGTGCAGACCTGTGACTGCTGCTGGCCTGCAGATATAAATCAGTGTTAGTGGGTTTTCGATACACACTATGGCCGAATGATCTATCTGCTTTCTTTTTACTAGTACACCCAGAAACGGCAGCTGGCCATTCTTCTCCTGTTCCATGGTGAACTTGATATTCGGGTGGCACGAGTTAAGATGTTCCAGAAACTCATTGAGCCGGTCCTTCCCATGAGGGCAGATCACGAAGGTGTCATCCTCATACCTGAAGAAGCATGTGGGCTTATGTCTGGTTGTCTATAATGCCCTCTCCTCAAATCTCTCCATAAACATGTTGGCAACCATCTTGAAGGTGGTTCATTGAACCCTCTGCCAGGCACTTAATTGTGAATAGCAGAGTAATCACGTAGATGTAGATGTAGAAGTGTTTAGCGCAGTTCTTGTAATATTATTCGGCAACTTGCTCGTTCGCCCTGTTGTGTTGCAACACTTTATTCTTTATTTCGAGCATGCCCATACTGCTTATACAGGGTGTTACAAAAAGGTACGGCCAAACTTTCAGAAAACATTCCTCACACACAAAGAAAGAAAATATGTTATGTGGACATGTGTCCGGAAACGCTTACTTTCCATGTTAGAGCTCATTTTATTACTTCTCTTTAAATAACATTAATCGTGGCATGGAAACATACAGCAACAGAACGTACCAGCGTGACTTCAAACACTTTGTTACAGGAAATGTTCAAAATGTCCTCCGTTAGCGAGGATACATGCAAATACCCTCCGTCGCATGGAATCCATGATGCGCTGATGCAGCCCTGGAGAATGGGGTATTGTATCACAGTTGTCCACAATACGAGCACGAAGAGTCTCTACATTTGGTACCGGGGTTGCTTAGACAAGAGCTTTCAAATGCCCCCATAAATGAAAGTCAAGAGGGTTGAGGTCAGGAGAGCGTGGAGGCCATGGAATTGGTCCGCCTCTACCAATCCATCGGTCACCGAATCTGTTGTTGAGAAGTGTACGAACACTTCGAATGAAATGTGCAGGAGCTCCATCGTGCATGAACCACATGTTGTGTCGTACTTGTAAAGGCACATGTTCTAGCAGCACGGGTAGAGTATCCCGTATGATATCATGATAACGTGCTCCATTGAGCGTAGGTGGAAGAACATGGGGCCCAACCATTGAGCGTAGGTGGAAGAACATGGGGCCCAATCAAGACATCACCAACAATGCCCGCCCAAACGTTCACAGAAAATATGTGTTGATGACGTGATTGCACAATTGCGTGCGGATTCTCGTCAGCCCACACATGTTGATTGTGAAAATTTACAATTTGATCGCGATGGAATGAAGCCTCATCCGTAAAGAGAACATTTGCACTGCAATGAGGATTGACACATTGTTGGATGAACCATTCGCAGAAGTATACCCGTGGAGGCCAATCAGCTGCTGATAGTGCGTGCACACGCAGTACATGGTACGGAAACAACTGGTTCTCCCATAGCACTCTCCATACAGTGACGTGGTCAACGTTACCTTGTACAGCAGCAACTTCTCTGACCCTGACATTAGGGTTATCGTCAACTGCACGAAGAATTGTCTCGTCCATTGCAGGTGTCCTCGTCGTTCTAGGTCTTCCCCAGTCGCGAGTCATAGGCTTGAATGTTCCGTGCTCCCTAAGACGCCGATCAATTGCTTCGAAAGTCTTCCTGTCGGGACACCTTCGTTCTGGAAATCTGTCTCGATACAAACGTACAGCGCCACGGCTATTGCCCCTTGCTAATCCATACATCAAATGGGCATCTGCCAACTCCGCATTTGTAAACATTGCACTGACTGCAAAACCACGTTCGTGATGAACACTAGCCTGTTGATGCTACGTGCTGATGTGCTTGATGCTAGTACTTTAGAGCAATGAGTCGTATGTCAACACAAGCACCGAAGTCAACATTACCTTCCTTCAATTGGGCCAACTGGCGGTGAATCGAGGAAGTACAGTACACACTGACGAAACTAAAATGAGCTCTAACATGGAAATTAAGCGTTTCCGGACACATGTCCTCGTAACATCTTTTCTTTATTTGTGTATGAGGAATGTGTCCTGAAAGTTTGGCCGTACCTTTTCGTAACACCCTGTATAGTGCGCCTTAGGCGTGTTCATGTCGATCTAGCATCGCTATGTTTTGCCTCCCCCTTGGATGTAATTTGTTTCTGCTTTTGGCTTCTATTGATTAGCGTTCACCTGCTGACTGGGCTTTACGTTTTATCATGTTCGATCTACTGTAGCCGCTGTAATTTTTTTAAGCATGTTTGGGTATTTCAGTCCGCATTTGTAACTTCTTGTCTGAATTAAATGTCGAAACTTCCCTCGCGACACTCCTTTCCTCTACTTACATTAAAATACGGGGTTGTAATACGGGATTCCTCACATGCCTCAATGATTTTGAGCGTGGTACAGGAGTCAGCTAGAAACTGGTCTCTCGAGTCAGTCTTGGCGTGTGTCTGCGCGGCACGGGCGGACCTTGCGCGTGCCTGTTTTGGTTGACGTGTCGGCTGCGAAACTTGGCGCGTCTTAGGACACGCTTTTGGTGATCACGTCTTACAGGCACCACTTCTGTCTGTATTCTTGCCGTTAAGTTTGTTATTTTTTTGCCGTATGTGTGTGTGTGTGTGTGTGTGTGTGTGTGTTTAGCTAGGGTATCTTAAACGTGTTTATTAGGAAATTTGGATGAAAGTGAAATGGGTCTTAAAAAGAGCACCCAAACTCTGTTACCTGCCTTTTACGTTTTACTTGTTCTGTTTTATGTTCTTTCTAATGAAAACGTGATTCCCTTATGAAATTCAGTTCACAATTATAATCTGGTACTCAGTATGCATTTGTAATAATAATTACAAGTTTGTGGCCCAATAAATTTAAAAACGTAGTAAATGAACGATACTGAATATTTCCCCTAGGTCCAGCAGTTCCTTAGTGTCATGCCGAGCAAACTCATTCTGGTAGCAAGATTTTACTTTCCGGGATTTCTAGTCCATTGAGAACTGTTCGTTCCTAAAACTGTTGTTTTTAGTTTTCGTTAATTCTGTCCTTTCTTCAGACATAACCAGTTGTTGATGTTTCAAAGTGACCGGGCTAAGTGTATTGCGCAAGGAGTAACTCAGGCACGAGCTCAAGACCTGTGGTCCGTTTGAAGACGATGTTGTTGTTGTTGTCTTCAGTCCTGAGACTGGTTTGATGTATCTGTCCATGCTGCTCTATCCTGTGCAAGCTTCTTCATATCCCAGTACCTACTGCAACCTACATCCTTCTGAATCTGCTTGGTGTATTCATCTCTTGGTCTCCCTCTACGATTTTTAGCCTCCACGCTGCCCTCCAATACTAAATTGGTGATCCCTTGAAGCCTCAGAACATGTCCTACCAACCGATCCCTTCTTCCAGTCAAGTTGTGCCACAAACTCCTCTTCTCCCTAATCCTATTCAACACCTCCTCATTAGTTATGTGATCTACCCATCTAATCTTCAGCATTCTTCAGTAGCACCACATTTGGAAAGCTTCTATTCTCTTCTTGTCCAAACTATTTATCGTCCATGTTTCACATCCATACATGGCTACACTCCATACAGATACTTTCAGAAACGACTTCCTGAGAAATCTATACTCGATGTTAACAAATTTCTCTTCTTCAGAAACGCTTTCCTTCCCATTGGCAGTCTACATTTTATATCGCCTCTACTTCGACCATCATCAGTTACTTCGCTCCCCAAATAGCAAAACTCCTTTACTACTTTAAGCGTCTCATTTCGTAATCTAATACCCTCAGCATCACCCGACTTAATTCGACTAAATTCCATTATCCTCGTTTTGCTTTTGTTGACGTACCGGATTTGTGTTCGCGGCGTCCTCACGCTCCCAGTACAAACTACGCCGGAGAGTATTGGACATCAAGTGCCGCGGTGATTTGGGTAACAGTATCGACATCTTACAAGGCAGTTCTCCTGCTAGGCCCCAAATCTATAGGCTACAGGCATAGATTACGAATTTAAGTAATCCCACTGATCATTTAAGTTTGGTGACGGCTGATCTTTGCTTAAAAGGCAGGGACAGCTTAATGCGCGTGGGGATAGTGGCCTTGCACAGGAGATTATGTGCTTTAGGGTGGATAAAGGTGTCACGCAAAAACACCGAGGGTGGTTTGTCGATGGAAAACTCTAATCAGGAGCCTCAGATCAGGACCAAGGTCCAGCAGGCGCCCCGCCGTTTGTGATTCCGGTCATTTCTCCAAGATTCGGAAGCCGCTTTGAAGCGTGTCACAAGGTACAGATTATTCAGAATTCGATGTTGTTCCTTGTTTTTCTGTTCTTTGGCCGATCTGTAAAGGCAGACCAGCCGTTTTTAATATTACTTGGGAGGAAGCTTTTCAGATGATATCCCCTTTGTCAAATGCTGGGTTAAGTGATTTGATTAGTGCAGTCTTAGCTAGTTGCGACCGTGTACGAGAGTCGCGTAGCTCTATTCTAAAAGAACGAGCGGCTCTTCGAAAGAGTTAGGAGTGACTTAATCGACATATTTCACGTGATCAGCACACTGGGGAAATCCCTGGCTAAGTGCATAATTTAAGTGCGTGCCGCAGCAGTCGCTTTCAATGTGAGTTGAAAGAGAAACGCAAGTAGTCAGTGTTACTGTACAGGGAATTAATCCCAAGTATCGCTATAAAGTTTGTTTTCAAAAGAACCAGTTACCGACCACGATGTAGATATTTTGGTTGCTAATATCACTGGGGTTCCTCCAGCGGACGAAGGGCGAAGCTCTAATTAGCAGATATCACGTGTAGTTCACGCTAAACCTAATACCTCGCACAAGAACAAGAGGATGCAAGGGCTTTGCCATCTTTGCGGTGAATCCGCTCGTAATTGCCGTGTTCCCCAAGCGAAGCCTTCGAACAGGTGCGGCCAGGGGAAAGGTAGGAGCTCAGCTGCACATATCTTTCGCAGCTTTGTAATAATGTGGCAGTTGTAAAACTTCCCTCCCTGCCTTTCGCTTGCGCTAACCTAAACCACAAGCCAGTGTGTGTCTTGCTGGACTCCGACAGTACTGTATACTGTATACCGTGATATTCCACATTTCGGCGTATTTGTAACTTCCCGAGGTACAGCCAATCGTAGGAAGCTGTAAGGCAGTTGACGGACAGCAATTAGAGTCGGTAGGCAGACTGAGTCTGTATGCGTCACTGGGGAATCTTACTGGTTTGTTCATGTCACTTTTACGGTGTGAATTAATACGAAAAATTGGGTTAGATGTGGACTATGACCCAATCTACGACTCATGTTTTCTGTGGTAGGAAGGACAGAGCTGAAGGATGATTGACCGTCATTTGTGTTGTGAATATCCTCTTATTTTAACAGGACACACTGAGTTAGATTTACACATCTATCGGAAAAACACCAGTAATATTGACTACTAAGGGACAGAATAATTCACAACCACGAAACTGTAACACACCGTTTAATAGCAAACAGATTAAACACTATAGTAAAACATGCAGCATTATAATGAAAAACTACAAATTTTTTTCTCGAAATAATATTTAACGTTTACTGTCCAAAACAGAAGATATTTCACAAATAAGCACATTAAAAGAAAATTTCTACACCACTAGATGACGGAGAAGCGCAAGGCGCACAAGAGAAATAATCCTACAAAACTAGTGTTAAATATTGCGTCCTGAATGGTACAAAGTAGTAGGTCTTCATCTACTAGTGTTTGGCCAGTTCAAAAATAAATAGTGCATATAAGGAGTAAGATCAATAACCATTCAGTTGGCGAATCACACTTGCATCAACAACAGATTTAAATTAAAAATTATAGTGATTACTCAATTGGCAAATTGGCTCGTTAGCACTTATACAATTTATGTCAGTTGGAAATAAAAGAAATAGAAAGGAGAGCTGCGGTTGGCGTGGCACAGTTTAAGACAAATAATACATTGACTTACTATACAAGCCGGTCTTCGAAAGGCTTTTTTTTGAGTCATCAGTATTCTGACTAGTTTGACACGGCCCACCGCGAATTTCTCTCATATGTCAACCCCTTCATCCCAGAGTAGCACTTGCAACCTACGTCCTCAATTATTTGCTGTATGTATTCCAATCTCTGTCTTCCTCTATAGTTTTGGTCCTCCACCGCTCCCTCTAGCGCTATGGAAATCATTCCCTGATGTCTTAACAGATGTCTTATCATCCTGTCAATTATCCTTGTCATTGTTCCCTCATGTTCTGTTCCTCTTTGATTCTGCACAGAGCCTCCTCGTTCCTTATCTTGTCAGTCCAGATAATTTTCAACATTCGTCTGTAGCACCACATCTCAAATGCTTCGATTCTCTTCTGCTCCGCTTTTCCCACAGTCTATCTTTCACTGCCATACAACACTGTGTTACAAACGTACATTAACAGAAATTTCTTCCTCAACACAAGGCCTGTGTTTGGTACTAGTAGATTTCTCATGGCCAGGAAAACACTTTTTGCCAGTGATAGTCCGCTTTTGATGTTCTCCTTGCCCTTCCGTCATTGCTTACTTTGCTCCCAAAGTAGGAGAATTCCTTAATTTTCTCTACTTTGTGACCATCAATCCTGTTGTTAAGTTTCTCGCTGACTCGTTTCTGCTACTTCTCATTACTTTCATTTTACTTCGATTTATTCTCAGTCCCTATTCTGTACTCATTGGACTGTTCATTCCATTCAGCAGATCACGTAATTCTTCTTCACTTTCTTTCAGGAGAGTAACGTCATCAGCGAATCGTATCATTGATATTCTTTCCCCTTCAATTGTAAATCCTCTCCTGAACCTTTCTTTTATTTCTATCATTGCTTTTACATGTGCAGATTGAATAGTAGGGGCAAAAGACTACAACCCTGTCTTACACCCGTTTTAATCCGAACACTTCGTTGTTGGTCGTCATTGCTTTATTCCCTCTTGTCGTTTATACATAGTACATATTACCCGCCTCTGCCTATAGCTTACCTCTATTTATTATCAGAATTTCGACAGATTCATTCACTCTACACACCTACGTGAATAGTCGTTTTGTTGCCACTTCTCCCCAAGAATTTTTGAAATTCTGATGGAATGTTATGTATCCCTTCTCTCTTATTTAATCATAAGTCCACTAAAGCTCTTTTACATTCTAATACTGGATCCCCTATCTCTTCTAAATCGACTTCTATTTCTTCTTTATCCCCGCACAGAGGCCTTCAATGTATTCTTTCCACCTATCCAGTCCCTCCTTTGCCTTTAACAGTGGAATTACAGTTGCGCTCTTAACATTAACAACGTGGTTTTTTTTTAATTTCACAGAAGGTGTTTTGGACTTTACTATATGATGACTCAGTACATCCGGCAACCATTTCCTTTTCGACTTCTTCACATTTTTCATGCACCCATTTCGTCTTAGCTTCCCTGCTCATCCCATTTATTTCATATCTCAGCGGCTTTACCTGTGTATTCCTGCTTTTCCCTAAACATTTTAGTACTTCTTTCTTTCATCGATCAGCTGAACTATTTCTTCTGTTACCCATGATTTTTTCGTAGTTACCTTCTTTGTACCTATGGCTTGATTTTTCAACTTTCGTGACTGTCCTTTTTTTAGAGATGTCCATTCCTCTTAAACTGTACTGCCTACTGAGCTATTACTTATTGATCTCTCTCTAGTCATGGAGGACTTCAAGCGAATCTCGTCATTTCTTAGTGCTACCGTATCCCACTACTTTGCATTTTCATTGTTTCTGCCTAAACTGTTAAACTTCAGCCTACTCTTCGTCACAACTACATTGTGATGTGGGTCTATATGTGCTCCTGCATACGCCTTACAATCCAGTATGTGCTTTCCTAATCTGTGTCTGACCATGATTTAGTGTAACAGAAATCCTCCATCATCACCCGCCCTTCTCCAAGTGATTCTTCAACAGAGTATTCGCTATTAGCAGGTGCAATTCACTACAGATTTCATTTAGTCTTCCTCTTCTCTCATTCCTTGTCCCAAGACGACATTCTCCAGTAACATTGTGTTCTGCTCGTTCTCCTACAACTGATTCAAGTAACCAACGACTATTAAATTTTCATCTCGATTTACTTACTGTATTACCTTTCAGTGTCCTCACATACATTCTCTATCTCTTCAGTTTCAGCATCAGCCTGTGTTGTCAGAGTGTATATCTGAACTATCGCTATCGGTGTTCGTTTGCTGTCGATTCTGTTAATGACAGCCCTATCACAGAACTGTTCACAGTAAGTCACTCTCTGGCCTACCTTCCTATTTACCGTATAACGAATCCAACTCCAGTTATACCATTTTTTTTTTTGCTTCTGATGATAATTCCCTATAGTTATCTGTCCCGAAATCCCCTTCTTCTCTCTATTTCAGTTCAATGAGCGCTGCTGTACCTAGAGTGTGGCTTTGCATTTTCCTTTTCAGATTTTCTAGTTTCACTGCCAAGTTCAAGCTTCCCACTCCCCGACTCGTAGAACGTTATCCCTTCGTTCGTTATTCAATCTTTCTGTCATGGCTACCTCATCCTTGACAGTCCCCTCTCGAAGATCCGAATGGGGGACTATTCCGGAATCTTTTGGCAATGGAGAGATCATCATGGCACTTTCTTCAATTACACACCACATGTCCTGTGGATACACATTATGTGTATTTAACGCAGTGGTTTCCATTCCCTTTTGTATCCTCAGTCCGTTGATCATTGCAGATTCTTCCGCCTTTAGGGGCAGGTCGCACCCCAACGACAAGAGAGTGTCCTGAACCTTCGTCCGTTCCTGCTTGAGAAGGCCGTTGGCAGAATGGGGGTGACTTCTTGTGCCGGAAGTCTTCGGTCGCTTATGCTAGTTATTAATCAAAATTTAAGCAGTGGCGGGTTTCCACTCTGGAGCGGATGACGTTTTGATTATAGATCATAGATACTTCCCCATTTTTTATTTTCTATTCCCTGTTTTGCTTTTTTCGTACCCTTTCTTTTACCCCACAGCTCATCCACTCCAGATGTTTGTCCCTATCACCCATACTACCCCCAATAACCTACCTGATCAAAAAACAAAAACAAAGTTAGTGCCACCACCTCTTTCATCCTAAATACTAACTGGCACTATTGCTTGCCTCCAATTTAGGCCCTGCCCATGAACAAAAATTAACTACGCCTAATTTCGTTTTCTTAAAGAAAGAAAAGAATAAAGGAAAGGGTACAACACTTTTGTTATATTTTGTTTCATTTTTTGTTGTATTCTTTTTTTTAAAAAACATCTTTTTCCGGGTTTGTCCACAGAAGTCAGACGGTGAGATGTCCAGGTCGTCTTCCCGTTCAGCAAGGGTGAAACAGCCTATAATTACCGTTGATGTCTCTCATTAGTAGACCATGTGCTTTATCGTTAATCTCTTCTCACACCCGGTACACCCCAATGCTCTGGTGGTCGCGCAAACAACGACTCCAGGCAATTCTCAAAGAGCGAAAAATACGACCACTAGCGTCATAAAACCGTGTAGATGTTTGTTCAATAGTGACAGAAATCTAGCAACCATACAACTCCATCACTAAAAAAGTGTGACAATGCTATACCCTTAACCCACACCAAGACGTTATGACGAGTAGCAGGGTCGTCATTGACGTCGGGATGGATCAGTTCGGTGGGCTCGACGGACTGAGGCGTTTGTCGCAGCAGCAATGACGTCATGCGCCGTTTGAGGTACTAGCAGTCGGCAGCCGTATCACAAATAAAACGGTTCATGACGGTGTCGACAGCGGCGCATCTGGGACAGAAAGAGTCATCGACAAGATGTATAGTGTGTAAACGTTGTCAGGTGTGGAATTCTTGAGTTGTTATCACATACCACAGTGCTCTAATGGCGGTAGGTAGGACAGTTGAGTGTACGCTGCTCCACACCCTCTTCCAGGAATGTGCCGGATGTTGGCGATCAATCACTTTAGGGGGTTGTGTCTGTTGAAAGTAGTGATAGAAGTCCTTGGTTCTAGGAGCCCGAGTTTTCGGTAGGAGATCCACGAAATAACTCATGTCCACTAGATTGGAGAGAATGTGACACAGTGCGGGAGCTATGTGCCCAACTGGAATCGGCAGCTGGAGGAATTGAGGTACCACCTCCTCAATCAGCGTAACGGTGACGGTGTCGTTGTCCGAACTACGTAGGCGATGCATCGTCTGCAGAAAGAGAGCGCGCGCCCTATTGTGCACATTTATCATTCCAATGCCGTCTGCATGTGTGGGCAACATCAGTGTCTAGTAAACGGTCTTGAACACCCTACCACAGCTACCGTAGCGGCCATTGGGAGAACGTGTGTGTAGTTAGGTTTCGGAGCGAGGTAGACTTTGACAACATGTATCCGCTCTATGAAGTCAAGTGTTCGTAAGGTATGGAGACGAACTTGCGTGAGAATCACATTAAGTAGTCTACGATACGTAGCTGCTGCCATATACTACACTTTACCACGGAAGGTCACTCCCAAAACATTTCAACATCACAAGCGACTTCTAATCAAGCTGCGGGCCTGTGGGGTATCGTCTCAGCTGTGCGACTGGATTCGTGATTTCCTGTCAGGAAGGCCGCAGTTCGTAGTAATAGACGGCAAATCATCGAGAAAAATTGAAGTGATATCAGGTGTTCCCCAGGGATGCGTCCTGGGACCTCTGCTGTTCCTGATCTATATAAATGATCTGGGTGACAATCTGAGCAGTTCTCTTAGGTTGTTCGCAGATGATGCTGTAATTTACCGTCTATTAAGGTCATCCGAAGACCAGTATCAGTTGCAAAGCGATTTAGAAAAGATTGCTGTATGGTGTGGCAGGTGGCAGTTGATGCTAAATAACGAAACTCGTGAGGTGATCCACATGAGTTCCAAAAGAAATCCGTTGGAATTCGATTACTCGATAAATAGTGCAATTATCGAGGCTGTCAATTGACCTAAATACCTGGGTGTCAAAATTACGAACAACTTCAGTTGGAAAGACCACATAGATAATAATGTGGAGGAGGCGAGCCAAAGGTCGTGTTTCATTGGCAGGACACTTAGAAGATGGAACAAGTCCACTAAAGAGACAGCTTACAATACATTCGTTCGTCCTCTGTTAGTATATTGCTGCGCGGTGTGGGATCCTTACCAGGTGGGATTGACGGAGGACATCGAAAGGGTGCAAAAAAGGGCAGCTCGTTTCGTATTATCACGTAATAGGGGAGAGAGTGTGGCAGATATGATACGCGAGTTGGGATGGAAGTCATTAAAGCAAAGACGTTTCTCGTCGCGGCGAGATCTATTTACGAAATTTCAGTCACCAACTTTCTCTTCCGAATGCGAAAATATTTGGTTGAGCCCAACCTATATAGAGAGGAATGATCATCCAAATAAAATAAGAGAAATCAGAGTTCGAACAGAAAGGTTTAGGTGTTCGTTTTTCCCACGCGCTATTCGGAAGTGGAATGGTAGACAGATAGTATGATTGTGGTTCGATGAACCCTCTGCCAAGCACTTAAATGTGATTTGCAAAGTAATCATGTAGATGTAGATGTAGACCTTGGTAATGGGCACTAGTGTATTCACATTCAGTCCCCCTGCCCACGTGTATGTAGTACTCCCGGCCACCTCGCTGTATCACTGAAGCCACATGATCGCCGTACATTTATCTTCTGCCAACCCCGTCAAGAAGATGCACATTGCAGAGGCAAATGCCTTCCAAACGCTACCGTAGACTATGCAGTGTAGACTCGAGGGCGACGGCGAAGAGAAAAGCTGACAGAGGGCATCCTTGTCGCACTCAGTGCTCAATAATGAACGGCGACAAGCGGTAGCCATTGACCAGGACTGTGGAAGGGGCTCTGTGGATGAATCGGAGAACCATACCTTCCGTTGTTGGGGACAGGTCCGTCTGCTCTAAGACAGCCTGCAAGAAATTTTGTCCAACATGGTCAAATGCGTTATCTAGGTCAACTGCCATGAGGGCGCCTTCTAAGCGGCTAGCCGACATGAGTGCCACCACATCCCTGTAAGAGCTTCACGCCGTGTGTATAGCACTGCAACCTGTTTTGTAGACATGAATGGCGTCTTTGGCAGTAGCGGGGAGGCGAGCGTGAAGTATGTGGGCGAACAGCTTGTAATCTGAATTCACTGACGTCAGCTGTCGGAGGTTGTTGAGATGCTACTTCTCACAAGACCGTGTACTAAAACTCATAGGTAGTTCGGAGCCAAAGCGTCCTGTGTCGTCCATACGGTATGAGATTGTGGCGAATAGTTGGTTTGGCGCAGTGTGTCCACCATCGTGTCGCGGAATCATAAGTATGGCACCGTGACTCACATTTTTGCCACAAATCAGTTACGGCTACACGGCAAGACTCTTCATGGAGACTGTTAACATTGGGAGTCCAAGGTCCTCTACCACAGTTCGTCGGTTGTCGTTGCAGAGTCACGGCGCAGATGAAAGCCTTATGGTCGGCAAATGCAGTGGGCCACAACTCGGCACTGACAGTCGCTTCCCGAAGACCTCGGGAAACGAAAGTCTTGTCTAACCTGCTGGCCGAGTGACAGGCGAAGTGTGTATATCCACGTCGTTCTCCGTGGGTTAGTGTCCATGCATCATGCAAAGCGAGGTCCCTGATCATAGCCTGAAGGGATGGACATGGGACATGGTCTACATCTATATCTACATCTACATCTACATCTACATGATTACTCTGCAATTCACATTTAAGTGCTTGGCAGAGGGTTCATCGAACCACAATCATACTATCTCTCTACCATTCCACTTCCGAATAGCGCGTGGGAAAAACGAACACCTAAACCTTTCTGTTCGAGCTCTGATTTCTCTTATTTTATTTTGATGATCATTCCTACCTACGTAGGTTGGGCTCAACCAAATATTTTCGCATTCGGAAGAGAAAGTTGGTTACTGAAATTTCGTAAATAGATCTCGCCGCGACGAGAAACGTCTTTGCTTTAATGACTTCCATCCCAACTCGCGTATCATATCTGCCACACTCTCTCCCCTATTACGTGATAATACGAAACGAGCTGCCCTTTTTTGCACCCTTTCGATGTCCTCCGTCAATCCCACCTGGTAAGGATCCCACACCGCGCAGCAATATACTAACAGAGGACGAACGAATGTATTGTAAGCTGTCTCTTTAGTGGACTTGTTCCATCTTCTAAGTGTCCGGCCAATGAAACACGACCTTTGGCTCGCCTCCTCCACATTATTATCTATGTGGTCTTTCCAACTGAAGTTGTTCGTAATTTTAACACCCAGGTACTTAGTTCAATTGACAGCCTTGATAATTCCACTATTTATCGAGTAATCGAATTCCAACGGATTTCTTTTGAAACTCATGTGGATCACCTCACAAGTTTCGTTATTTAGCGTCAACTGCCACCTGCCACACCGTACAGCAATCTTTTCTAAATCGCTTTGCAACTGATACTGGTCTTCGGATGACCTTAGTAGACGGTAAATTACAGCATCATCTGCGAACAACCTAAGAGAACAGCTCAGATTGTCACCCAGGTCATTTATTTAGATCAGGAACAGCAGAGGTCCCAGGACGCATCCCTGGGGAACACCTGATATCACTTCAATTTTACTCGATGATTTGCCGTCTATTGCTACGAACTGCGGCCTTCCTGACAGGAAATCACGAATCCAGTCGCACAACTGAGACGATACCCCATAGACCCGCAGCTTGATTAGAAGTCGCTTGTGAGGAACGGTGTCAAAAGCATTCTGGAAATCTGGAAATAGCGGCCATTACTTCGTGCGAATAAGAAGCTAGCTGCGTTGCACAAGAACGATGTTTTCTGAAACCATGCTGATTACGTATCAATAGAGCGTTCCGTTCGAGAGCGCGAGGGATGATCCTCAGGGCCTAAGTCACTGTTAAATACCCCGCGCACCACTAAGTGCTCTGCAGCGCTTTGGAAGGATGGTGATACCTCGGTAGAGTAACAGAGCGTTCGCTGTCGACGCTTCGCAGTACCAGAAGGGGCATACACATTCACAATGCGGACTGCGCCGATGAGCAGCGCAACGCCTCGCGCTGATGGCTATCCGTTGGTTCTGTGCCATCGTGTAATAGTGTGATCGTACCTGAGCTGGAGCGCTGCTGGCGCCAGTCCCCATCGATTCTTATCACGATCGTCTGAGTCGATTTCCGATGCCTGCTTGGCTTCGAACCTATGGCGGATGGCCACTTAACTGCGGCGCGCGCGCCCTCTTGTCTTCAGTCCGGGTATCTGCTGTGTCAGCGACAGTCACGTGTGGCCTGGTGCCTGCATGCAGCCTGACGAGAGGTCGCCGAAGGAGCGGGGGCCGCTGCTGCCGCGTGTTTAGCCGTTGTAGTGCAGATCCGCTGCCGACGGTGATTGGGGTTTCTTGGATATGTGAAGGACAGATTTCCTGCGTGTCTCTTGCATGTGATTGAAAGTCAATGAACTGGAGTCGTCGAAGTGTTCTTCGACTGCATAATATTGAATACTCTTGCTGCCTGATATGTTGACGGCATTTAAGGGAGTGCTAATGACCCACAGCCAATATACATGAGGCCGTGTTTAATGCATGCCAAGTGGTTCGTACGTTTCTGTGTTCAGAAGAGGGCCGAAATATTTTCCCTAAGTCCTTTTCTATTTTATTATTTTACTTCTTGCTTTGGAGGGTATCTAATCAAATCTTAAGAGCCACTGTGTTGTATATTAAGTATGTTTAAGGCTCATTTTTGCCGGGTATTTAAATGTTTATTGATAACTGGTATGGTTAATATCTTGTGTATCTGTTGCGTCAGGATGTTGTCTGCCGCTGATGTGTTTAGGTTTCATATAATTGGCGGTGGTCGACACGAGCAAGCTCCGATCGGGGTATCACGGTGGAAGAGTGAAAATTAAGGACCTCGACTGGTGTCTATGGTTACGCTGTTAACGTGTGGCATTTCCATCTTGCCCGTGGAGCGTTGTGGTTTTCCGCAAGCTTACTTGTAGATCAGAGTTGCATATATTTTTATTTCAGTTTCTGGTCCGTGCATCTCCTGTATCTGTTAGATCCTTTCGGTTTGCTCACCTCCATAATCAATTTATCGTAAAGTTGAGGCGGTCCCATGATAAGACGATTTCATATGTTATTATTATATTCGATGAATTATAATCCTGTTAAATAGTTACAAATTTTAAGACCTATTTTGGAAAGATCTCAGCTTCTTGGATTAATGTTCTTAGCCGGATCCTGAGTTATATGAAAATCAGTTTCTATGTTAGTTGAAGCGTGTTTGAGATTTGATTAATTGTGGTTTTATGAATATTGTTTTATTTAATGAAAGTTGGCTAAGCAAATTTTGAAAGATAGGTATTTGTTGGACGTGATGCATCCCCTTAGTAGTGGAAGTAGTTTTAGAATTTTGATGTGAGTTATATGAAAAAGCTTCAGTGTAAGTTATGAAGCTTCCGAGATTTAGTTATGGCAGTTATAGTTTATTAATAATGGTTGTATGAACATAGATTTACTTAATGGAAATTGGTTAAGGAAATTGTCAAAGATCTGAGTTTGTTGGACTTAACGCTTTCTTTTGCTGTTGGTAGCAGTCAGAGTTTTGATGTGGGTCATGTGAAAAACTGTTCCATCTAAGCCTTGAAGATAGTGTGATTTAGTTCACCCAGTCATATTTGATTAATGATGCTTTAATGAAAATTATATTAAATAATGAAATTTGGTTGAGGCAATTTTGAAAAATATGTGTTGCTACTGTTAATTTGATAAGAGCAATATGTTTGTAATAAAGAAGTGTGTGGCAACAACCAACTTGTTATGTGTCTAATTTCGATGTGTCGAAAGACTTTATACATCAGTACTACCTCTATCGTCAGCATGTGTGCACATAAAAATCCAGGCGCAGCTCAGGTTGTATCTCTTGAAGAAACACGATATCAAGGAACACCGCCCGAATCATGTCCTTTAACAGCTGGGTTTTGATCGTGGAACTAATGCCGTTGATACTGAGTGTACCTATCCGATACATCTGAGTCACTGGATAGTACGCTGACGTATCCTGCAGTGGCTTAATCCAGTAGGCTCCACGTCGCCCGTCCGACAGTCCCTGTCAGCTGCACCATATACAGCGTGAGTCAGTAACTATTGCCACCAAGAATAGATCCGAAAGTATGATAGCAGCTGAAAAGTTTGTGGGACAAAAGTTGCATGGGACACTAAGCCCGTAATACGACGTTGGTTCTTTGTTGATAGGTGGGGTCGCGTCAGAGATATGAAGGTCAACTTCGTTTTTCAAATTGAATGCCATATTAGGTACTTATTTTCTGATAGCGGTTATCGAGACGAGTCCAATGATGTGTAACAGTAAAGTCTCTGAAGGTCAACGAAGGTTACAAAGGTGGCATGAACGTCCATTTGCAGAAGGTTTTCGAAGTGGTGAACATTGGTATCAATGCAGTGCTGATATCTTCTTATCATGGATTGATGGTATTCCTTATCACTATGGCACTTTTCGAAGCACATGCTCTGACAATTCTCTCTCGTTTATCGTGCAAATAGTAAATATTCGCCGAATACGCAGTATCCATCTAGCGTGCCACTGACATGTAAACACCATTCGACGGTTTGGCATTACAACACTAATAGGAACGATAAGACTAGTATCGTAAACCAAACGAATGTGAATTATGCATTCATTCGAAAAATATGTCCATACGCTTCTCATTTACGGAGAATGCCAACGAAATTCAGTGACAGCTAGAGACTTAAACGCTGAAAGATATCCTCAGCGTACTCACCTTCCACATCGTACATTTAAATATAAATATGGTAAATTGAGAACAATCGTACATCGTACATTTAAATATAAATATGGTAAATTGAGAACAACAAGATCTTTAACTCATCGGAAACACATCCGGCAAAGGAAAGTTACTAATGAGGAAACGGAAATTGTTACTCTTGCTTCTGTGGCTCGAGACCCTTGTGCTAGTTCCCGTCAAATCGCAAGGGAATCTGTCATGAGCCAGTATAGTGTTGTTCTCATTCTGCATCACCATAAATATCATCCTTAGCAATACAGTCTCCACCAAGAATTACCTGGTACGGATTGTATGCATCGCATTTAATTCTGTCGATACGCTCAACTTGACATTCAGTGGGATGACACATATATTAATTTGATTTTATTTATTGATGACGCTACATTCACGAACCGCGGAAGTGCCATGGAAAAGTTAATTTGCATAACGTGCAGTATCTGACAACTGAAAATCCATGTTGGCTGCGACAAGTTGCACACCCAAAACGTGGTCAGTGAATGTATGGGGTGGGATTCTGGAGGATATAATAATAGGCCCCAATTTCAGCGAAGGAAGTCTTAATGGTAGGAAGCACACCACATTCCTGCTAGAAACATTACGTCTGTTATTGTAAGAAGTACCTTTACAAACAAGGAATCGAATGTGGTATCAACACGATGGATGTCCGGCACATTTCGCTGATGGCTAGATATGAGTTGCAGAGACACTTTCAAAACCGTTGGATTGGACGCGGGGAAGACGTGTCGTGGCCGGCTCGTTTGCCCGACTTCACGCCATTGCATTTTTTCTCTAGGGGATTCGTAAAAGACATTGTTTATAAAGACGTTCCAACTACACCGGAAGATATGTGCGAAAGAATTGTCAGAGTATGTGCTCCAATAAGTGCCGATGTGATAAAGAATACCATACAATCCATGATAAGATGATCGCAGCACTGCATTCATACCAATGGTCACCGCTTTGAACACCTTCTGTAAATGGACGTTCGTGCCACCTTTGTCACCTTCGTTGACCTTCAAAGACCTTACTGTTACACATCATGGATTCACTTCGATAGCCACTATCAGAAAATAAGTACCAAACTATAGCATCACATAAAAAAAAACAAAGTTGACCTTCATGTCTCTGACGCGATCCCACCTAGCGACAAAACATCAACTACATATTATTATTGTCCCCGTTACCGCATGCAGCATTTGTTTCATGCAACTTTCGTTCCATAATCTTATCAGCTGCTATCATACTTTCAGAGTTATTCTTGGTGGCAATAGTTAGTTCAAATGGCTCTGAGCACCATGGGACTTAACATCTGAAGTCATCAGTCCCCTAGAACTTAGAACTACTTAAACCTAACTAACCTAAGGGCATCACACACAGCCATGCTCGAGGCAGGATTCGAACTTGCGACCGTAGCGGTCACGTGGTTCCAGACTGCAGCGCCTAGAGCCGCTCTGCCACACCGGCCGGCGCAATAGTTAGTGACTCACCCTGTATACTATGATGGGCAGAGACAAGATGTCCATCTGACTATGCACCACCCGTGTGCATAGGTTTGTCGCTCGATTCTGACATTGTTTCCATCCCTATCTCAGACGCCAAAGCACTAAGCGGGAGATGTTCTACGTTAGGTGACGGATGACCTTCGTCTGGTATCTCAGCCGAAATACTCAGCTGGCAGCTCGTCAGAGATTTGAACATCGTCAATTTGTCTTTTTCCTTGCGCGGACATCGCCAACAGCGAACCAGAACCATTGGAACGTGATTCACAGCCCAAGCAGCAGAGGGATATTCCTCACCCTCCTATAATGTGTCATCAACTCGCCTGGGGACAGCCTCCTCTTCTTTCGTCGTTTGGGCGACTTCTGCTTCTCCTGTGGATCACGACAAACATTTAGCACCTCCTGCATTTCCGTGTCCAAGCTCGAATCGATCTTCCGCTGTTCTCCTTCCTCACACGACTGGAGTGCAGACGTGGTCGCTGCTGTCGAGCACG
This sequence comes from Schistocerca piceifrons, assembly GCF_021461385.2. Lineage (NCBI taxonomy): Eukaryota > Metazoa > Arthropoda > Insecta > Orthoptera > Acrididae > Schistocerca > Schistocerca piceifrons. The sequence continues at coordinate 393,986,726 of NC_060144.1, read as the reverse complement.
TCGACGGTTCCGAAGCGGGTCGCATCGTCGTAGGTTCAGAAACCGGGCCCGCGGAGGTCGATAACTGGAACGGAACAACGTCCACGTTCGTCATGTTCCTCGCTGCCTGAACGCATGTAATAGGCAGCGTCGTCGGTTGCAATGTGGAATCGCGTCTGCACATGGTTCATGGTCGAGGCGCCTCCAGTCCGGAAGCGCGGGACTGCTACGGTCGCCGGTTCGAATCCTGCCTCGGGCATGGATGTGTATGATGTCCTTAGGTTAGTTAGGTTTAAGTAGATCTAAGTTCTAGGGGACTGATGACCACAGATGTTATGTCCCATAGTGCCCAGAGCCATTTGAACCATTTTTGAGGCGCCTCTGCAGGCATTCAGAGCGAACATGCCCTTCCTGCCCGCTCCCCGAACAAGTCTGCGGTTGACCGTCTTAAATGACGATCCCTCGACAGCCAGCTACGCTCTCGTACGACGGGATGTGTTTGCGCGTTTCGATTCGCACCTAACGCACTCCGTTCAGAATAGGATACTTCTCGAACTTGTGCCACTTCTCTTCCATGTGACTTAGTATTTCCGCTTAAGGCAGCAGCACATTCACGTTAAGCATGGCCGGACCTTCAAAGGGCAGCTCGAAGATTCGTATGGTCCAAACGCCAAATCCTACATGGTCGACAGTCACTACACTCACGTTGCCGTCCGAGAGGTGGAAACGATATCTATCAGTGGAGTGATGAATAAGCCGTTCGCACGTTGTTTCAGGACAGGTAAACTGTGCTGGATACGATCGAAAGGTGTATACCGAGAAGTTCCTGACAGTCGACATGGAACGTTAATTTGATCGTGGCCTTTTTATACGAAAGCGCCATCGTCGTTGAGTTGATCGGTTTGCGCTGTAAGTGGGCTGCTTCTGTGTTGGCAGCGCTGTGTAGCGCTTTGCATTGGATCTCTGACTGCTCTTTCTTTGTAAGAGACTCTGTGGCTGGTTGGACTCGTTGTTGAAAGTTAGTCGTTAGCAGTGATGGAAGTACTGTTGGGCTGTTGGAGATGACAGCCAGCAGTGAAGGATGTTAGATGTGAGAAGTTAGCTTTGTTAGAGGGTAGAGGTCTGAAGTGTTAGCTTAGGCTAACGATTTGTACTTGTTAGACTTGGAGATTGAATATTATTCATGATTTACACCTTTGTACTAGATGTCAATGACGATTTATATTCGCGTCTGAACTGGATGTCACATTAGTAAGGATAAAAAAATAGAGTATTTGGTTTGCAACAAAATCTTTCCTTCGCTAACCACATGCCTATTAATAGTTAGTGGCTTTAGTAGTTAGAATCTTTTATTTAGCTGGCAGTATTGACGCTCTCTGTATTGCAGTAGTTCATGTAATGAAGTTTTTTGTGAGTTAAGTGCTTCATGAACTGTATTGGTTATCGTTAGGATTTCTTGTTGGTCTGGGTCATTCTTTTGAATTAATTTGGTAGCAGTCAGATCGCGTAACCGTGGTACATTGAGGGTAATCAATGAATAGGGAATGTTTGAGTTCTGTTTGTCAGGGCTAATTCAGTAGGTCAGTGTTGTACGGATAAAGACTAGCAAAGTGACACTTGCATTCAATTTCAGCCAGGAGTTTAAGCAAATATTTTATTAAGAAGTTTCAGCGCTATAGTACCACTACCCGTCCGCGCGAGTAAACAATGGTCCGCTAGCAGAGCGCCGCACACAGCCACGCGTGCCTCCGCTTCGCAACACCACCGAGAGCCGACTTATCCCTTGACCACAGGTGGTCCCACAGTTCGGTCGGATGTGGACTTGGCTCCGCTTTCGTACGCTGCGCCAGCTCTATTTATCCATTTTTTTTTTTTGTCATCAGTCTTCTGACTGATTTGATGCGGCCAGCTACGAATTCCTCCCCTGTGCCAACCTCTTCATCTCAGCGAAGCACTTGCAACCTAAGTCCTCAATTATTTGCTGGATGTATTCCAATCTCTGTCTTCCTCTATAGTTTTGGCCCTCCACAGCTCCCTCTAGCGCTATGGAAGTCATTCCCTGATGTCTTAACAGATGTCTTATCATCCTGTCAATTATCCTTGTCATTGTTCCCTCATGTTCTGTTCCTCTTTGATTCTGCACAAAACCTCCTCGTTCCATTTCTTGTCAGTCCAGATAATTTTCAACATTCGTCTGTAGCACCTTCTGTTCCGCTTTTTCCACAGTCTGCGTTTCACTGCCATACAATGCTGTGCTCCAAACGTACATTAACAGAAATTTCTTCCTCAAATTAAAGACTATTTATGATACAAGTGGTCTCCTATTGGCCAGGAATGCCGTTCTTGCCCAGGGCTAGTCCTTGCTCCATCTGTCATTGGTTATTTTGCTGCCTTTTTACTTCATCTACTTCGTGATCATCAGTCGTGATGCTAAGTTTCTCACTGTTGTCATTTCTGCTACTTCACAATAGTTCCGTGTTTCTTCGATTTACTACCAGTCCATATTCTGTCCTCATTAGATTGTTCATTCCATTTAGCAGATCGTGAAATTCTTCTTCACTATCATTCAGGATAGGAATGTCATCAGCGAATCGTATCATTGTATACTAACACCTTGAACTTTAATTCTACTCCTGAATCTTTATTTATTTCACTCGGTGTACAGATTGAACAGTAGAAGCGGAAGACTACATCCCTATCTTGCACCCTTTTTAATCCAAGCACTTCGTTCTTGATCGTCCTCTCTTATTATTCCCTCTTGGCTCTTGTACATATTGTATACTACCCATCTCTCCCCATTAACAAGCCAGAATTTATCCAAGTCCCACCAAAAGACACACAAATGGTAGCCTAATTAACAGAGGAATACAGAACTTAGCACAGGAATTGGGTCAGGCTCTTGAATACACCGAACGCAGCCGCAGGACTTCAAAATTACAGCAACAAGAAAAACAAGTAAATAATATTTCAGTGAGTTAACGGATCAGATCAACTGTAAGGTTACAGGGGTTCTTGTTGTTCGCTTATTCTCGAATGTAGAACACTATGTGAGGTGAAATGACAAGTTTAATGTCGCAATATTTCTCACCAAATTACAGCTTTTTACACGGTTTTCAACTCGCCAAAATAAAAACAGCGTAATGGATAATACATCTTGCCAACATTAAAAAGTGAAATAAGTTTATACACAACTATGTTGAGTATTAACTGAAAGAACATTAGTCTTAAGCACAATATTATGAAAGTTTAATGGGACGTTTCTTTACAAAATTGTTCTTACACATACGTTATGATGTAGATCAGTACTACGAAAATCGTCCGATTCCGGTTCAAAGTTCGGTAATATTTAGGATGTAAAACAATTCTACGGTGGATGGTTAGTCAAATGACAGATTTGAGCGCAATATTACCCAAGGCCGCTCGAGTTTACAGTCGACGCACACTGGTGAAACAATAAAGTTTACACCTCTGCATGCTGTATTTTCCTTAAGCTGCTACGTGCTGCTGTCTGCAAGGCCGCTCTCTCCAACTGAAATTCGTACAAAACTAATGTGCCCTTTGCTGAATTTTCCAGCAGAAACTTTCCCTATGTTTCTCGTTATGCGAGAAAACAAGTACTCAGCCCTGGGTCTTATAATATGGCGATATACATGCGCATGGTTGGAGCAGTGTGCATATTATAGTGTCCTCTCAGTTCTCGCAAGATCAGTTAACTTATTTGGCTGGTTCGTTTCTCCACAGTTGGAGCTAAACGTTGCTACAGCTAATTTTAGCTGGAGTGCAGCCACTGTGAACGCAGTGTCCGCACCAATTTCTTCCCTGCATCGTACGCAGCGTTGAGCGCTCCATTCTGCACTTGACGCCAGTTACGAGAAGAGTCCATATTCCAAATATCTCTCTTGTTCCACTCGTGGCAGAACTGCCTCCCTCCACTTGGGTTCCTTTTTCACGTCATGGCTTTTTTCGACCAATAGAAGCCTTCCTCTCATTTTGTAGAAACACCCTCTACCAATCGCAACGTCCCTTTTACCAAACTGTGTCGAAACTTCAGTAGTTTCCTCCCTCCTAGAGAGTTTCCGCCAATCGGACGTTTTGTGCCCTTTCCAGACGCCTAAAGGACATTGACCTCTCTGTATGTCGCACTCGCTGGACGAACATGCGTCACTTGCTTTTGTTCGTATCCCATTGGAATTTCGAAACGCAGTTTTCTAATGCTTCTTCTCGCCCTTGTACCGAAGCCCTCTCTACAGGCGGCCCTCTTTGTTTTATCACCTGGCCTGGGGTCGCTGTCCTCTTTCCTGCCACCCCCTTAAGTGGTCGCTGGCGTATCTCCCGCTGTGTGGTTTCGCTACGTCGTTGTGGAGCTGGCTTTTCAAAACTAAAAGCGTCTCGACTCGCATTCCCTGTTCTACCTTCCACTCAAAGACATGCATTGTATAGGAATGGTGGGTTAATTACCGTCGATTGAGTGTCATCCCTTTTTGCATTACATATTGACAGGCACATGTTCTCACAACTGGCGATTTACGTTAGGTGTCATCTTCATCTTCTCATTGCCATTCGTAAAGATCTCATGTAAGGTGCGAATCTGACCATTTATTCTGCCACTTTAAGCAATTAAACTCGTAAAGCGTCCAAAATCTAACACAGTTCTAAAAACAGTTAACGAGGGGGAAGTTTGACAGACAACCACAAATTGTACCATACTCACATCAGGTGGGCGAGGATAAAAAAGTAACCCCCACATAGAGCGGGGAATTAAACACCACAGAAACGGTTCCGGTTGGCTAACAAACTGCTAACTCGAGACAGACATAACGTTTTGAACAACATTACAGCCACGTGTAATATAGTAGTGAGAGACGCAAAATGAAGTTGTCACTGTGAGAGCATTAATAATTAAGATAGAAAGGCTGACCCTTTCAAACAACAAAAGAACACACACTTGGTTGAATAATACTATAATCACAGTAAGACAGTAAATGAAGTTGAGCGCTCCAGTAATAGTACATGCAGGGCATGACACATGAATTGGACCTAGTTAATACACACATCAAAAGTAGGTTTGCATCGCCTCTATTCCGAGAGTTCCGGAACTTGTACAGAAAATTGGAATAGAGATTCAATAAACGTGATTTCCGTCCTTTTTATTGCTCGTGAAAACCACCCATTGGATGTAGTACTACCATACAGTGAGACCTTGAGAGGTGGTGGTCCTCATTCCTGTACAGATCGGTACCTCTAATGTCCAGTAGCAAGTCCTCTTGCATTGATACATGCCTGTATTCTTCATAGCATATTATCCACATGTTAATGAAGGCACTTGTGGTCTAGATTGTCCCACTCCTCAACGGTGATTTGGTGTAGATCCCTCAGAGTGGTTGGTGGGTCACGTCGTCCATAAACAGCCCTTTTCAATCTATCCTTGCTATGTTCGATAGGGTTCATGTCTGGAGAGCATGCTGGCCATTCTGGTCGAGAAATGTCGTCATACTGAAAGAAGTCATTCAGAAGATGTGCACGATGAGGTGCAAATTCTCTTCCATGAAGACGAATGCCTCACCAAAATGCTGTCGATATGGTGTCACTATCGGTCGGAGGATGACATTCACGTATTGTACAGCAGGTTCTTCGCCTTCCATGACCACCAGTGGCGTACGTTGGTCCCGCATAATGCCACCCCAAAACAGCAGGGAATCTCCAATTGCTGCACTCGCTGGACATTGTTTAGAAGGCGTTCAGCCCGACCGGGTTGCCTCCAAGCACATCTTCGACGATTGTCAGGTTGAAGACATATGCGACTCTCATCGGTGAAGAGAACTTATTGCCAATCCTGAGCGGTCCCTTTGGCATGTTGTTGGGCCCATCTGTACCGAGCCGCATGGTGTTGTGGTTGTGGTTGCAAAGATGGACCTCACCATGGACGTCGGTAGTGAAGTTGGGCATCATGCTACCTATTACGCATAGTTTGAGTCATGACACGATGTCGTGTGGCTGCACAAAAAGCATTATTCAACATGGTGACGCTGTCAGCGATCCCCCGAGCCATAATCCGCAGGTAGCGGTCATCTACTGCAGTAGTAGCCTCAGGGCGTCCTGAGCGAGGCATATCATCGACAGTTTCTGTCTCTCTGTATCTCCACCACGTCCCATGAACATCGCTTTGGTTCACTCCGAGTTACCTGGACACTTCCCCTGTTTACAGTCCGTCGTGGAAAAAAGTAACACTGTGGACACGATAGAACCATGGTATTGACCATCTAGGCATGGTTGAACTACAGACAACATGAGCCCTGTACCTCCTTCTTTGTGGAATGACTGGAACTGATCGGCTGTCGTCCCCTTCCTTGTATTAGGCGCTGCTCATGTATGGTCTTTTTCATCTTTGGGCGGGTTTAGTGACATCTCTGAACAGTTAGAGGAGCTGTGTCTGTGATACAATATCCACAGTCAACGTCTATCTTCAAGGGTTCTGGGAACCGGGATGATGCAAAACTATTTTTGATATGTGTACATAAATGCGGGCCATCACAAATAACACTGAGATTGGAGCATTAAATAATGAAACAAATTAAATAATTTTGTAGGAGGGCACACACAACTTTCTTCCTAGAAACAGAAATGGATCAATAATCAGAAGCCTGATATGGTACCTCGAACAAACAACCAGAAACCTACCGAAATAAACAGCCCCAGGATATGGCTGATACAACTACGGTTACTGGTACAATGATCGGCACACTCGCAATCTAGAAATCAAATTGGGAACTCACCAGTCATATCCGTACAACGATGCAGGATTGACAGTGTGGAGGCGACACCCAATTGCAGCACTGTGGCGGTCCGCCACCAACCTCCCGGACCGGTCGACCACTGAAGCACACAACAAGCTTCTTCCCTCGGTACGCTTTACACGTGTTCAACGGTTTGCAGCCAACCGCAACAGAACTTGCACTAGCCATCAATTGCCGGCACTACTTGCACAGCCGTCAGGTTCCAGCATGACCGCCTCACCCTGCGGGAAATGTTTCACCTTCCTGATTTCATCGTGACTGCCCTCGCACCTCCGACGTCCAAGCAAATCATTTCAAAGCAAACATATTCTACTACAGACCGTGGTGTGACCTATCGTGACTGCGCAATTTAACAAATCCAGTGGTATGTTTCTCTATATCATAAGTTCTGGGTGATGCGAAGAATTCCTCAAGTTCAGTTAATCCACTTTCCGTGGACTCACTAAACGCCCTGGTCGGTCTCCCACTCTAGGGCGCTAAATTCAATCTACAAATTGCTATAAGGCCGGTCAGTCTCAGGTCTTAGATGAAGATCAGTGACCACCGTCGATAGATCTTCAACCCGCCTTAGCCAATGCTCAACTTGCACCTGCATTCATTACACTTGGGGCACCAGATAGAAGACGGTTTTCTAGGAACTGAAGGAATTGTCGAAGCTCAGAGAGGGAGCTGCACAATAATCAAGGGCGACGGCCACCTCCCCCCCCCCCCCCCAATCCGCTACACCGTTGTCTGTACTGGCGCCCCCACTATGGCGCGGAGTCGCGCCGATGGATTTGGAACGTTTTCATCTTCGGTTAATCCTAGGATGCGAAGCTCATACCTTAGCTGTTCCTCAAACAATCCACTCTGACCACGGCTCTATAATCCATGTTTAATGGAACGTATCTGGTACCCAAATTTCAAAGACAAATTGGAGTACCGATCCGTAATTAATGATGCGCAGTAGATTTCTCTACTTCACCCCAAAGACAACAACTCTCCGCCACTAGAATGGTATGCCGTACCTGTGTCAGGCTGTATGTGATACTAAGGACAGAGTCAAACGGAGATTGTACATCATTCATGTTGTGAACTTTCTCTTTATTTTAACAGAACACACTTAGATTTATTGAACATCTATTGGAAATCACCTCCAATGGAATTCACTACTAAGAAACAGAATAACTTACATCAATGATACTGTACCTTATTGATTAACAGCAAAGAGATTAAATTCAGTAATAAGAACTGTAGCAGTGCAATAAAAGATCTTATAGTTATTTCTAGAAAAAAAACTCTATGATTTGCAATTTAGAATAGAAGTATACTTCGAAAATAAGCACCATATAAGAACATTACTTTATCGCTGGATAACGGAGATGCGCAAGGCATACAAGAGAAATATCCAGACAAAGCTGATGTTAAATATTGCGTCCTGAATGGTACGAATTGTCTGTAAGAACCTTTGCCAAAGTAATTGGTGTCAAACCACCTAGTGTTTGACCACTTCAAAAACCAACAGTGCATACAAGGAGTAAGATTAATAACCGTTCAGTTGGCGGGGTCACACTTGCCTCATCATATTTAAGTAAATAAATCTAGTAATTACTGAATTTGTAAATTAGCTGGTTACATCTTCAACCAGTTACAAGAGCTAGAATGATAAAAGAATTTGAAATGGAGAGTTGCAGTTGGAGAGAAACGATTAACACAAAATGAAACACTTAGACTTGCTATACAACCATGTCTTGGGAAGGCGTGGAACATTGCGGATTTACTCCCACGTAAGACAGCACCTCATATTCTTCAAGATAGTAGGCAAAGGGTTAACAGTAAAAATTGAGAGTCCATAAAAGTTAGGCAGAGCAGTGTATTTGGGGATGCGAACTTGCTAAGCTTAAGGTAGGCGATACTGCCTTAGTTAAAAACTTTGAGGGGTGGTAGCAGGATGGTGCGATAAGCAAAGCTTGTTTGTGCTCGAGTTTCTTTTTATGATGGGGGGGGGGGCGGGGGGGAGGGAGAGGCTGAACCATGCTGCAAGGTCCTCGCACCCGACTCACTAGTATTCTGTGGTTTTGTGATGTGCAGTTTTCTTTGGTTTCCTTAGAGAGAGCAGGCTGTGATGATTTCCGTCGAAAGACGTCACTGGTGCTCTGGTTTGGCTTCCAGGCCCTCGGTACGGAAGGAGTCGTTATCGAGCTCTCTGTGCGATTAAAGAGAAAGAGCGTAAACACACGAAGGGGGACATTTCTGCAGCAGGGACGCGACACGACCAGAAGACGTGCGGCCTGTGGCAACTTCCGTTTTCCAGATCTCGGAGTTGGTGCTGGTCTATCTGGAGTACGAAGCCTTGTTGCTCCTGAACGTATTATGATTGATTGAGCGCCCTAATTATCCTCTTGCGTTGGTGGCTTCCAAGGATCCGGACAGTGGAACGCTTACTACAGTTGTTGGAATGTTATTCGAGCGACTTGCCCTGTTGTGTTGCAACACTTTCGACACGTGATCATACTGGTTGTTTAGTGGGCCTTTGGCGTGTTCATATTGACCTAGCTACGCTGTGCTCAACCTCCCTCTTGTATGTAATTCCATTTCGCTTTTGGCTTCTATTGCAAAGCGTTCCTGTCTTATAGTGTTCACCTGTTGACTGGACTTTACATGTTATCATGTTCGGGCCCCTGTACCCGCTGTAATTTTCTTAAGCGTGTTTGGATACTTGAGTCACCTCTTGGAACTTCATGTATGAACTAATAAAAAGTCAAAACCTCTCAAGTTTCACCCTTTTCTTTTAATTATGTTAGAAACGGGGATATTAATAAGCAATTCCTCACTTGTCTTAATGGGTTTTGGCATGTTACAGGCGTCAGTTATAATCTGGTTCCTCACGCTAGGCTTGGCGTGTGCCTGAGTGGTCTGTACGAATCTTGTGTGTGCGTGTCGGCTAGAAGCCTTGACCAGTCTTAGGACATGCTGTTTGTGATCACGACTTACAGGCGCCTCTTCTGTCTGTGTCTGCCAGTTAGCTTTGCTACTATGTGTGTGTGTGTGTGTGTGTGTGTGTGTGTGTGTGTGTGTGTGTGTGTGTGTGTGTTTCACTATAAAATTTTAAACCTCTTTATTAGGACATTTGGATAAAACTTGAAAGATCACCTAAATTCTGTTAAAACTTACAGCTTTTAAAAGTTCTGTTTTATGTTCCTTCTAACGAAATACCGATTTCCTTGTTATAATCAAATTTAATTTACAATAAATATCTGGTGCTCAATTTACACTAGTAATAATAATTATAATTTTCAAGCTCAATAAATGTTGTAAACCAACAATGCTGTATGTTCCCCATGGTCCATTCATTCTTAATGTGTTAAGCAGAGCACGCGCAGTGGTATCGTAGCACCACGCTCCAGTCGATTGTGGGAAGAATCAGAGGAGGAGAGAATCGAACCGTTTAAGATGTGGTTCTACGGTACGATACTGAAAATACGTTGGACTTGTCAGATAAATGGAGAGTCTCTCCACGGAATCTGTGAAAAACATTGTCAAGGAGAAGGGAAGGGTGGTAGTACATGTATTAAGAGATTACTGAATTACTTCCAAGGTATTTGTGGGAGCTGTAGAGCATCAGAACTGTAGTGGAAAACAGAGATAGGAATACATCCCACTAATACTTAAGAAAATTGGTGCAAATGCTACTCTGAGATGAAGATGGTGGGATAGGTGACTGCTTTAAATCAGTCATAAAATTGATGGCCCAGACTAAATAAATGTATAAGAAACTTACGGGGCAATGAAGGATGTAAACGATTATCTCGAAGAGGTACTTCGGTAGCAAAATCAGCATGAGAGAGTTTCCTGGCTCACGTCAGCAATAACTCATAACGAGTACGAGTTGAGTCGAGACGTAGTATGTCAAATGGTTATAAGAAGCACACAATAATGGAGCTCAGCCAATGGTGGGCACAGCACATAGTTAAGTTTGACGGCTAGACCCTGAACTTGTACAAAACGCGAGAGATGAACGAATTTTTTTGTACTTCGGAAGTAGAATATGTAATGAAATGGATTTCTATTAAAGGAAGCAGCTGACAACATCCAAAACTACTGAGAGAAGAAATCTTTTGAAAAGTTGTATTTGGAGAATTGAGTTTTATGGATACGGAAATAGGAGAGGCAGGAAGAAAACGATATGAAGCCTTTAAATGTGATTATCCTGAAGAAGGTTAAAGATCACGATTTGTAACAGAGTCACAGGTGAGCAAAAATGCTTAATGATTAAGTGGGATATTTAGAATGACAGAACATAGTACCCTCAGTTTCCTTTTGGATTGACAACTGTTGTCTCTGGACGTGCCACCCCACAGGATCCTGCAACACCTAGTAAGGTGTCGAAGGGTTATCCCGTTTGAGGCTGTCTTTCTCCGCCTGCAACTGCCGCGGTCGGTCGCCCATGCAGTTTTAACCGGCTTGGAGTATTGCATTAAGGCTGTGCTAATGCCTCGCTGCTCCACACTTTACGGTGGCCCTGTGAGCCCTTTAGCACCGAGGCGGCGCTCGTCATGATGGCCGCGAAATGAAACTTGGCGCTGCTGCCAGATGCGGGGCAGTGCCATGCCCAACGGCACAGGACCGACAAAGTGAGGAATGAAGATGTCCAGCAACGAGACAACGAGAAAAAATGCATAGTAAGAAATGCAATGAAATGTGAACCAAAAGACGGGCAGTTGAGCAAACACACTTTCAGAAGGGGGGAGGGGGGGCAAACAACACTTAGGAATTAACTGAATGGGACGGAAATCGATAAATGTGATGCACATATACAGGCAAACAAAGGATAAAAATTTCAGACAAACTGGATCATTTATTCAAGAGGAAGATCTTCAGAAACGGAGCAAGTCAATAACGCGTTGCTCCTCGTACGGTTGTTATACTCGTACAAGCATTGATTGATGGAGTTGTTGGATGTCTTCCTGAGTGATTCCGTGCCAAATTTTGTCCAAATCGTCACGTTAGATCATCAGAATCCTGATTTTGTTGAAGTTCCCTGCCCGCAATGTTCCAAATGTTCTCATTTTGTAGAGAGATTCGGCGTTCTTGATGGTCAAGATAGGTTTTAGCAGGCACTAAGACAAGCATCAGAAACTCTTGCCATATACGAGCGGCTATTACCTTGCTAAAATGTAAGCCCAGAATGGCTTCCCATGAAGAACAAGAAAACAGGCAGTAGAATATCGTCGACGTTGTTCTGTGCTCTAAGGATTGCAGAGTTTTGCTATTTGTGCGGCAAAATAGCTGTTAAAGCCGAAGTAGATTGAATATAAAATGTAGACTGGTAAGGGCAAGAAAAATGTTTATGGAGAAGTGAAATCTGCTTTCTGATGGTATTTGTCTGGAGTTTAGCCATGCATGAAAGTGAAACATGGGCCATAGACAGTTTAGACAAGAAAAAATAGAAGCTTTTAAAATGTGACGCTATAGAAGAATGCTGAAGATTGGATGGGAAGATAACGTAACTAATGAAAAGTTATTGAATAAAACTGAGGAGACACGAAATTTGTGGCGCAAACTTCACTAAAGGAAGAGATGGGTTGATGGGACACATTCTGAGACATCAACGGATCAGCGTTTCATTATTGGAGGAAACTGTATGTGGTAGATATCGGGGACGGATATGAGGAAATGAGTAAAGTAAGCAGATTCTGAAGGACGTGTGGTGCATTTGTTACTCGGAGATGAAGGGGCCTGCACAGGATGGAGTAGCGTGGAGAGGTGCATCAAACCAGTCCTTGGACTGAAGACCGCAACAACAGTAATCCCTCACGAAGACATCCGAAAACTTTATCAATCAATGTTAAGTCTATTAAGGCCCACAGCTGGATCAACAGATTACCGACTTGCTCTATTTTTAAAGTTATTCCTCTTGAATAAATCATCCAATTTTTCTGAAATAGTAAACATTTGATTTATCTCAGTATTTGCATTGCATCTACCGATTTACGGCCGTGATAATTCCCTCGTGGTGCATCGATTTTTGCTGTCTTGCAATGTATTGGCCCTTGAGCCGTGATTGGAAACTGTAGTTGAGGGGAAGAATGAGAGTGGTAGGAACTAATGTGAGCATGTTGGGGGTATGTTCTTTAACAGTGAAACTATCAAGGATGAAAGTATACAGCAAGAGCATAAAAAATTTTCCAGTAATGTATATCCACAGGATATGTGGCTTGTAATGAAAAAGTGTCACCATTATCTCTCCTTTGGCAAAGGATTGCGTAACTTTACCCATTCGGATCTCCTGGAGGGGTCTGCCAAGGAGGTGGCTGCCATCAGAAAAAGACTGAACAACCAACCAAAGAACAACGCTCTACGGGTCAGGGCATGGAAAGTCAGAACTTCGAATGTGGTAGGGAAATTAGAAAATCTGAAAAGTGAAATACTAAGGCTCAGTCTAGGTGTACTGGACGTCATTGAAGTGAACTGGAAAGAAGACAAGGATTCCTGGTCAGATGAGTATAGGTTAATTTCAGCAGCAGCAGAAAATGTTGTAACGGGAGTATCATTCGTTGTGAATAGGAAAGTAGGGAAGCGATTGCGTTACCGTAGACAGTTCAGTGAAAGAGTTGTTCTCATCAGAATCGACAGCAAAACCACACCGATATAAGAGTTCAAGTATACAGCGCCGATGTCGCAAGCCGAAGATGAAAAGATAGAGGAAGTATGTGAGGATACTGAACGAGTAGTTCTGTATGTAAAGAGAGATCAATGTAAAATAGTTAATGAGGACTGAAATGTGCTTGTAGGGAAAGGTATAGAAGAAAGAGGTACTCGAGAATATAGGGTTAGTGCTAGGAATGAAAGAGGAGAAAGACAGAGTACAGCAATAAACCTCAGCCAGCAACAGCGAATACTGTATTCAAGAACCACAAGAGGATGAGGTTTACTTGGAAAATACAGGAGGATTTCAGTTAGATTAGGCAAAGATACTGAAATCAGACACTTGATAGTAAGGCGTACCGAGGAACAGATATAGACTTAGATTACAATTTGGTATGATGAAGAGTAGGCTGAAGTTTAAGAAACTAATCAGGAAGAATCAATGCACGAAGAAGTGAGATACGAAAATACTAAGGAATGAGGAGATACGCTTCAGGTTCCCTCACGCTTTAGATACTGCGATAAGGAATAGCTCAAGAGGCAGTGCAGCTGAAGAAGAATGGACATCTCTAAAATGGGCGATCACACGAGTTGCAAGGGAAAACATGGGTATCAAGAATGTCATTACGAAGAAATCATGGGTAACAGAAGAAATACTTCAGTAGACTGATGAAAGAAATAAGTAATAAACCATCATAGAAATTCCGGGAATACAGGGATACAAGTCATTTAGAAATGAAATAAACAGGAACTGTAGTGAAACTAAGACAACGTGGGTGCAGGAAAAGTGTGAAGAAATTGAAAATGAAATGATCGTCAGTAGGACTGACTCAGTAAAAATAACCTTTAGTGCAATTAAAAGCAAGGGTGGTGCAATAGGGATTCCTCTGTTAAATTCAGAGAAAAGTGCAGGGAGTTGGAGAAGTGCACTGAAGGCCTCTATGAAGTAGAAGGCTTGTCTGATGACGTGATAGAGGAAGAAATACGAGTTGGTATAGAAGGGATAGGGGATCAAGTGTTAGAATCAGAATTTAAAAGAGCTTTGGAAGACTTACGATCGAATAAGATATAAAGGACAGATAACATTGCATCAGAGACTCTGAAATTATTGGGAAAATTGGCAACGAAATGACTAATCAGTCTGATGTGTAGAATGTGTGAGCCTGGCGATATAGCATCGGAATTTTGGAAAAATATCCCCCACACAATTCCGAATACTGCAAGGTCCGGAAAGTGTGAGAATTATCTCACAACCAGCTTCACTGCTCACGCATCCAAGTTGATCATCAGAATAATATACAGAAGAAAGGAATAGAAAACTGAGGACTTGTCAGATGACGATCAGGTTGGCTTTAAAAAGGTAAAGGCACCAGAGAGCGATTTATGACTCTGCAGTTTATAACAGAAGCAATATAAAACATTATAGAATTCGTCGACAGGGATAATGCGTTGGACAATGTAGAATGGTTCTAGATCTTCGAACTCTAATAAAAATTGGGATAGGCTACGGGGAAAACGGGTATTATTCAATGTGTACAATAAATAAGAAGGAATAACAACAGTGGCCAACGAGGAAGCAAGTGCTCAGATTGAAAAGGGTGTAAGACAGGGATGTAGTCTTTCGCCCCTACTATTCGATCTATACGTCGAAGAAGTAAAGGAGAAATAAAAGACTGGTTCAAGAGTGGAGTTATGATTGTAAGTGAAAGAATATCAATGACAAGATTCGATGATGCCATTGTTGTCCTCAATGGAAGTGAATAAGAATTACAGGATCTGATGAATAGAATGAACAGTCTATTGAGTACAGAACATGGACTGAGAATAAATAGAAAAAAGACGAAGGTAATGAGATGTTGCTGAAATGAGGACAGCGAGAAACTGTACTTCTAGTTTGGGGGTCATGAAGTGGAGGGATTTTACTACTGGGACTGCAAAATAACCGTGGAGGTCGTAGCAAGGAGAACATCAAAATCAGTGTAGGACTGACAAAAAGCGGATCCTGGCCAACAGAAATCTATTTGTATCAAACATAGGTCTTAATCTGAGGAAGAAATCTTTGACAATGTACGTTTAGAGAAGACCATTGTATGGTAGTGAAACATGGACTGTGGAAAATTCAGAAAAGAAGAGAATCGAATCATTTAGAAGTGCTTTTGCAGAAGAATGTTGAACATTAGGTGGACTGAGAGAGTAGGAAATGAGGAGGTTCTACACAGAATCGGAGAGGAAAGGAATAGAAAACACTGACAAGAAGGAGGGACAGAATGGTAGGACATCTGTTAAGACATCATGGAATAACTTCCGTGGTAGTATAGGGAGCTGAAGAGGATGATAACTGCAGAGAAAGACAAAGGTGGAGTACATCCAGAAAAAAAGTTGAGGATGTAGGTTACAAGTGCTACTCTGAGATGAAGAAAGTGGCACAGCAGAGGAATTCTGACAGCCCGCAGCAAACCAGTCAGAAGACTGATGAATGTTTGTTGCAAGTCACTTAGTGTCCTAATTCTCTAATACTAGGTGAATAAAGTCTAGTAGCGCGACGTAAGCTACACTCCTCATGCACCTACACCTCCAACTATGTGAGAGTTCTTTGCCCCCTGGTTTTTCTTTCGAGACAGTAAGATACGTGTACAAAGTTTGGCTGAAACCGGTTGAGTTGTATGGGAGGAGATGCTGAGCATACTTGCATACATTTTATGTTATTTATGGATTTGGTTCTACATGCACCCTGGTTACTAGAGTTTGGTTTTACTTTGTTTCTTAGAGATAGACAAGAGACAATTTAGCTTTTCGCTAAGGAAGGATTATACACTCCTGGAAATTGAAATAAGAACACCGTGAATTCATTGTCCCAGGAAGGGGAAACTTTATTGACATATTCCTGGGGTCAGATACATCACATGATCACACTGACAGAACCACAGGCACATAGACACAGGCAACAGAGCATGCACAATGTCGGCACTAGTACAATGTATATCCACCTTTCGCAGCACTGCAGGCTGCTATTCTCCCATGGAGACGATCGTAGAGATGCTGGATGTAGTCCTGTGGAACGGCTTGCCATGCCATTTCCACCTGGCGCCTCAGTTGGACCAGCGTTCGTGCTGGACGTGCAGACCGCGTGAGACGACGCTTCATCCAGTCCCAAACATGCTCAATGGGGGACAGATCCGGAGATCTTGCTGGCCAGGGTAGTTGACTTACACCTTCTAGAGCACGTTGGGTGGCACGGGATACATGCGGACGTGCATTGTCCTGTTGGAACAGCAAGTTCCCTTGCCGGTCTAGGAATGGTAGAACGATGGGTTCGATGACGGTTTGGATGTACCGTGCACTATTCAGTGTCCCCTCGACGATCACCAGTGGTGTACGGCCAGTGTAGGAGATCGCTCCCCACACCATGATGCCGGGTGTTGGCCCTGTGTGCCTCGGTCGTATGCAGTCCTGATCGTGGCGCTCACCTGCACGGCGCCAAACACGCATACGACCATCATTGGCACCAAGGCAGAAGCGACTCTCATCGCTGAAGACGACACGTCTCCATTCGTCCCTCCATTCACGCCTGTCGCGACATCACTGGAGGCGGGCTGCACGATGTTGGGGCGTGAGCGGAAGACGGCCTAACGGTGTGCGCGACCGTAGCCCAGCTTCATGGAGACGGTTGCGAATGGTCCTCGCCGATACCCCAGGAGCAACAGTGTCCCTAATTTGCTGGGAAGTGGCGGTGCGGTCCCCTACGGCATTGCGTAGGATCCTACGGTCTTGGCGTGCATCCGTGCGTCGCTGCGGTCCGGTCCCAGGTCGACGGGCACGTGCACCTCCCGCCGACCACTGGCGACAACATCGATGTACTGTGGAGACCTCACGCCCCACGTATTGAGCAATTCGGCGGTACGTCCACCCGGCCTCCCGCATGCCCACTATACGCCCTCGCTCAAAGTCCGTCAACTGCACATACGGTTCACGTCCACGCTGTCGCGGCATGCTACCAGTGTTAAAGACTGCGATGGAGCTCCGTATGCCACGGCAAACTGGCTGACACTGAAGGCGGCGGTGCACAAATGCTGCGCAGCTAGCGCCATTCGACGGCCAACACCGCGGTTCCTTGTGTGTCCGCTGTGCCGTGCGTGTGATCATTGATTGTACAGCCCTCTCGCAGTGTCCGGAGCAAGTATGGTGGGTCTGACACACCGGTGTCAATGTGTTCTTTTTTCCATTTCCAGGAGTGTATATTAGTGGAAGATTAGCTGGTCATACGTAAAACGATATTGAAGGAAAACGAACCAGTTGCTTGGGGCCTTATACTCGTCCGGCACAAAGTTTACTCAGTTGCAAAACTAATTTTCACCGTCGACTTCTACACCTATCGTCATCTCTAACCTCGCACAGATCTTTTACATCTAAATTAATAACATCAACTTCAGCAGTGATACTTTTAGCGTCGTTAGCAATCTGACTTCATCAATTACATCGAAAAATGAGTCCAAGCTCTCGTCTGCTGTGATCCTAATCATAGCTTTTACCTTCCTTTGCGTCCTCATTTTTCCTTTCTTCATTCTTTAATTTAACCTCCTCAAATCTTTCATAATCGTAGTTCATATGGTATTGATACTTAACGAGTCATCGTCCCACGGATTCCATCTTGAATTTGCAAAACGATTTAAGGCACCCCACATCAAAATCAATTGCATACCACACGGATTGCGTACCTTTATGTTACTCCACTGTCACTAACTGAGCGTAATTTTAGTCAACAATAAAATTGTCAAAGTCACTTCTACAGTTTGTAAATAACATTCTATCATTTAGAGAACATGTGCTCTATACTGAAATTATTACAAGTCCTTGTCAAATCTATCAACGTCACTGTTCTGCAGATTAAAGCCAATGTCATTGCTTACTTTCAATACAATCCTTCACTGCCACAGTCACTTAAAATCAGACCCACAAGCAGTGCCTCAGACAAAATTTTGAGGCCGGCCGGAGTGGCCGAGAGGTTCTAGGCACTACTGTCAGGACCGCGCGACCGCTACGGTCGCAGGTTCAAATCCTGCCTCGGGCATGGATGTGTGTGGTGTCCTTAGGTTAGTTAGGTTTACGTAGTTCTAAGTTCTAGGGGACTGATGACCTCAGATGTTAAGCCCCATAGTGGTCAGAGCCATTTGAACCTTTTTTTTAAATCTTCAGCTTGTTAGAGTGGAATAGTGTGGTATCTGGTTGCAATAGACTACTATATAAGTAAGGGTTCACAGTGGAAATGAACTTCTTCAGACGCATTGTAATATTTCTGGTTTTGCAGCCAGGTATTCAGGTACAAGAAGCTCATCTTAGAGGAGTTGAGAAGGCAGAAGTGGGAAGATGATGTAATGTGTTGTGAGGTACCGATGACAGATGGTTTGTTCGGTACGATTATAGTGAGAAAGTCCGCCTAAATTGTGATCCTTCTCAGCGACTGGCTGCTGCTTTCAGAAGTTGCGAGCCAAAATTTGCAATCTTCTGTTATTAATCTTAGATAAACTAAACAGCGTATGTACGTGAATTTCAAATTAAAGCATCCCTCAATAGCGTGCTATCATTCCATTATGTCACAAGTATTAATAACCAGCAGAATATTAAACAACTGCTAAACGAAAAGCCAGACGAAGCACATCGGTGATCTTGGGATAGCGCCTAATTTGGATGGCGCGCGAAGTGGTTCGGCTGTAAGATCAGAGTTGGTTCGGCACTATCGGAAGACAGACATGTTCTCTGACGCGGTCGGTGTTAGTCAAGTCTTTGTTAGTAATCTGTGTTTTGTTAAGAGAGCTGGAGGTCTCGAGGGACAGACATGTTGTCTGATGCGGTCGGTGTTAGTGAAGACTTAATTAGCAATGTATGGTTGTATGGACCAGTACTTGAGAACAGTGTGGTAGTAATTACGAAAAATACGCAATTCATTAATTAGTTGTAGAATAGAAATTATTGTGACTCTAAATTGGAATGTAATTGTGCACTTTCCCATGTTCTGCTAAAAATAAGCGGGTGGCATCCCGTATAAACAAACTGATTGGAAATTTAATTACTTCTAAAATAACAGCTCCTCGATAAGGGCTTCTTCCAGCATCAACCTTACGGATTCACGACCTACGTGCTGTTTTCTGCACAGGAGACAAGAACAGCAGAAGACTGCAGGTTGTGAACATTTGTTAGAACTTACGTATTCCACTCAGCGCGGTGGAAGGAAACATGCACCTCGCATGTAGTGCAATCTTAGCGGAAATGAGGTCACTGACACGTCATCTGTGGTAACACAGTGGAGGTATGAAGGAGAGAAATATTTCTGAGGGAAGGGATTTATCATACGCACATATATATATATATATATATATCATCCAAATCCCTCTCCGCTCCTCACTCTCATCTTTTTTTATCTTGCCGTACCACCCTGCAAGTTTTCACTTCGTAGCCTAGGTGACGTTTTCAGGAGCTGTGTCACTCTCATTGCAGAAGGGGAGGGTGCTGTAACAGTGAGAATCGTAGGAGTTCTGGTTCAGTGAAGAGCACTTAAACTTAGTTTCAAGGGACGTCATTTATTATACTTAATACATTTTAGTACAGCACTGTTAAGTTTACAAATAAAATATTACAAAACATGCGGAAGCGGCACATGATGTCCATAAATAAAGATAATAATCAACACTATTGATTACATATTTTGCTGCACCAAACTCCAGCCGGTGCCTGATAGCCGATTTATACTGCGAAGCACTTAGACTGAAATATTTAATGGATAGTTGGCTAAGGCCAGCACATACGTGACCATTCACTTTGGCTGTCTCCTTAATGCAGTGGTTTTCATTGCGTTCTGCAACATAATTCCATTGATCTTCACGATTATTCCGCCTTGAGGGGTGGTTCGCAATCGCTATGGTAAAGACAGTATCTGAACCTCTGTCCGGTCCTCTGCCCTATCTGACAAGGCCGTTGGCAGAATGAGGGCGACTTTTCAACCCGGAAGTCTTCAGCCACCATTGCTAATGATTTTTATTCAAAATTTGAGCGGTGGCGGTGTTCGAACGCGGCACCGAGGGCGTTTTGATTAGTATTCAAAGACGCTACCCCCTTTCTTAACACCCTTACTACACTGATTATAAAGAAACCTACACAAAAATGCTTCCTATTTGCCACTGCCACTTTTGACCCTTAAAGAAAAGACAACTATTGACAAAAATCTGCCCCTTCAGGCGTGTCCCGCATCCCAGACGTGATGCAAAGCCTATACTCGGCGATGTGAACCTGGTGGAGACGAGAAGGATTGGGTTGTTTTCTGTTGACAGTGATATACCACACGCAGCTTGCAGTAGTGTCAAGAAAAGGGGCGTTGACCGCCCAACATATGCTGCACCAACTGTTATGTGGGTACTTTTGTTCTGTCGCATTCGGCGCGCGGGACAGTTGAATCTGAGCGTAGAACGCTTCTGTCGACTTAATGGTCAGAAAGGTCAGAGGCAGAAAGATAGCTGTGCTAAAAAAAAAAAAAAAAAAAAATTGTGGCACATGCATCAAGCAATAATCTGGTAAGGCGTCATGCAGCGCCGCCATATCACAGAGTGGGAACTAAAAAAAGAGCCCGAGCTCTATCCGGAACGTGGTTATGACCCAAACACCCTCGACCTTGTGGAAGGTGAGCCATCAATGAACCATCACAGCTAATATGCGATGAATCAAGGTGTGCGAGAGCGGAAGTGTTGCGCCACGTCAGGGATTAACGCGCTGATGATGGTGACATAGCGGGGACGTTGCAGCAGATCAACAGACTGGAGTCAATGTTCAAGAGTTCTAACCTGGTCTGCTGCAGCTGAGCGCCACAATGTGCTGCAGGTCAGCCGTAAAATCGATGACGAGGCAACGTAAAGTACCAGTGACGTTGAGCTGATCAACACTCCCCTCAGGCAGGCCTATACGACAGATATTGCCAGCCACCGTAGGTCGCCATCAACGCAAGTGCGGCCCGAGTATCGTCTGCCCTTCGCAGGCAAAGGACCAGATCGTCTGTGTACGCGGTGTAGCAGAATAGATGTCCACGTAACGATATACCCGTCATTCGTTGTCGTAGGCCACATGACAATGGTTCTACGGCGAAGGTGTGCGCAACTGGGGGCAGCCCTAATGCACTGAGCACCTTATCAGGAAAAATTGTGTGCGCCTACCGTTACATAGCACCCAGGATGTCGTTCCACTCAGGAGATGTATGACCACCCGGACAGCAGCTTCTGAATATCCCATATGACGGAGGACCCCATAAGAAAAGAACGATCGACCCGATCAAATGGTTCAAATGGCTCTGAGCACTATGGGACTTAACATCTGTGGTCATCAGACCCCTAGAACGTAGAACTACTTAAACCTAACTAACCTAAGGACATCACACACATCCATGCCCGAGGCAGGATTCGAACCTGCGACCGTAGCAGTCGCGCGGTTCCGCACTGAGCGCCTAGAACCGCAAGACCACCGCGACCGGCACCCGATCAAATCCCTGACATAAGTTTAAGGACGCAAAAGATGCGGGCAAATGTTGAGCTCGAGCCAGGGTTTTCATATGTCTGTAGCACCCACTTTGTGGGACATCAGTTCTCCGCGGATAACAGTCCACGAGGCTCCATAAAGTTCGATGGGTGTGCCGCCAGCGCCAGGTGAATTTTCAGCAGTAGGAATTGCGACTGGGAGACTTCTTCAATAACAGCTGGTGAATGGAGGTGGTAAGCGTACGACCTAGCACAACGGGTGTGAAAGGTGCGCCAAAGCGGCATTGAGTGTCACGTCCCGGACCTTCGTCATCAGCGATGGTGTGAATCAGGGCCCGGCACCATCGTCTAGAAGCTTCCAAAGCATACGGTCTCAGGTGCGTGCTAACACTACTGTCCCTTGAAGGGGATGGTGTGTGAGGGCTGTGATATTTTCTTTGGAGCGGTTCACTGTTGTAGGTCGTTCACGCGAGAACGGCAGCGTAAAGCAGCCCCTCAGTAAAGTACTGCCCTCTATAAACTACCGAGATTGTACCACACGCCATACCACAGTCTCTGGCGACCAAAGGCGGGGATGCAGACATACGGAGCATGGGCGGAAAAACCGACAGGCCAGATCTCTGTCACTCCGGTTTTTCCCAACAGCGACCGCGAGATATAAAAGTGATCAGGACGACTAGAAGAGTGAGTGGTGTAGTGCTTGCAGACGCCATGAAAGTGCTCCCGCGTGTAGAGTCCAACAGTCTTTTATGGCATGGATACCAAAAACACTAATAAACCAACTGATGATTAATTATTTAATTTAAACGAACAAAATGCACCAATTTTTGAAGGACTAACAAGCGAGATGATAGAAACGATCTCCTGTTCCAAAATTGTCATCTATAGGACGGCAATGCAGTGCGAAAGCGCTCTATGTAGGGAAGCAAAGCCTCATTCGGTGACTGAATGCGCCAATAATATAACCGTCTAATTCATTGTGGTTGGGCGGCGACATTTTCTCTTGGAGAATACGCCATCTCCAATCAATTAAACTACCTCTACTCTGAATAGCCTCGATCAAAGTATCATTTGAGGAGTATCGGCTAGCGGGTACAAAAAAAAAAAAAAAAAACGGAAAACCGTGTGAGATACCTAAACAGCGTCGATATGAAGTTCGAAACTGACAGTTAACCACAATGCACCCTCGACCTGACCTAATTGCTCTGCTGACAACTCTGATACACCTCTTAACTAATACATGATTCAGTTAGGCAATTAGGCGGAGGCAGAGGCTACATGGGATCCAGTTTCAAGAGAACCCCAGGTCGAATCCCATGATCTGTTAACCGACATTGAACTAGTCACCTGGTTATCAAGGATTTCTTCTTCCCACCCTAAGGTACTAGACTAGATTACCAATTTCTAAACCTTACCCTACAATTTATCAACCTCCGTCTGCTGTGACTGACCAAACGATTCTTCCAATGGCATAGTGGAGGTTGTATCCTTAGCTGTTGTTCACGGTTGGGGTTGCTATCTCTGATATAGTTAAAATTTTGATCAAGTTCCTGTAAGGCAGTAGAAATTGCGACGCATACTTAGCTAATAGTGTTTGCCGTGATGTCAACTGGACAATATCAGACGGCGCCCAAACGAGTCACAAGTTCAGGGTCTCCTCCTCCCCCTCCGCACCCCCCGCCCCCTTGCCACCATCATCTAGTTTCCTTACTCGTAATTAATATTGAAGATACTTGCGCCGAAGATAACCCAACACAAGCCCTGTTCTCCATCACGCTGCCTCAAATCTGAAACAATTAGAATGATATCTTTTAGGCACAATATACACGATAAAAAACAAAAAATGACTTGTCAGAGGACAACCACGCTCAGGGCAACCATTGAAATGTCAGCGGACGCCCCAGGATAAGGAAACAACTAAACGGCCACAGGAAGAATGCAGGCCATTTATACCAAATCATTTGTTACTTCTTAAGGATCCAACAATCTTTTATAGCACATATACCAGAAACACTAATAAAATGCAAATGATTCAGGTAGTCAGTCCAGTATTTCTCCAGCTAAGCCACTTGATGATTAATTAGATAATTTAAACGAAGAAAATGGACCAATTTAGGAAGGACTAAAAAGCACGTAGTAAATGAAAATATAACTCAAACACGCGCTTTGCACTGTGCAAAAAATGACAGCAATCCTGCTAAAGATTACAATTCCAACATTTGGCTATCCAAAGTGGGTGCTTGACATTAATGAATATAACTTACAGGAAGTGTATTAACATAAAATTACCCAAGTCTTACGAGTTGAGGCTCGTTAAAAACAAAAATTTTATGCAGCGAGCACACGAACAATTCTGAACAATATTTCATCAATCAGAGAAACCTCTTGGATATACTCGAGATACTGGCGTGGAAAAATAATAAACTACCGTTTAACAAATTGAGCATTACACCAATATTAAAACTATTTCGTTGAAAACAAATTTCAAACAGTAAAACCATAGACGTTGCCGGCCGAGTCTGAATTAGATGGTTTAATATAACGTGCACTTCTGGTCAAATTAAGGTTCGATTTCTACAAGACAGAAACTCAGCTTATGAGGCATGCTGTATCAACCCAGGGGGCCGCAACTTCTGAGACGTACACAGCCAACGCGGACAGGCTACGCCCTATAAACCGGTGGGTGACAGTTAACACTCTGGGTCAACGCCTCCAAACGCTACGAACAGCTAGGAAAGCAGAGAGCAAACAAGCAGACGCATAATTTATGCATATAATCATAGAACATATGAAAATGCTCAGACCAACACAAGAAATTCAATGTGAGCGTGGCTCAAAGCCTTATGTATTACAACAGGAATATTACAATAAGAATTACTAAGAGGATTAACCGGTTAATCTTACTATAAAATATAACAACAAGTTAGAGCAGTGTGCTCCCTGCAGCCGTTGGATAAGCAGCTGCAGCAGCAAGTCGTATACTCCTAGCTCACTCATTTGTTACATAGTTTAATTCTTAATATCTTTGCGTGTTTTTGGTACTTGCATTGTTTAATTCATAAATTTCGGGCGTATTATAGTATTTGAGAGTTGTAGCATCGCGTTTTAGTACCTGAATAGTGTAAATTCGCGTAGTCGTCTGTCTTCTGTTTTTGTTTTGAACGGCCAGTGTCGGTTGGTCACAGTCATTGTGCTCCCTGCCGCCGTTGGATAAGCAGCTGCAGCAGCAACTTGTATACTCCTGGCTCACTCATTTGTTACATAGTTTAATTCTTAATTTCTTTGCGTGTTTTTGGTACTTGCATTGTTTAATTCATAAATTTCGGGCGTATTATAGTATTTGAGAGTTGTAGCATCACGTTTTAGTACCTGAGTAGTGTAAAATCGCGTAGTCTCCTTCCGCCGCCGAGCAGTGTGTCAGCAGTGCGCAAGTAGCAGCATTACTGCATTTACTAGGCAATCTTGTATTTTAATAACCGTTTAAATTTTGTGTCGATTTGTTTGCGCTCTCTGTAGATTAGTTCAGACGTTCTTTGCACAACAGTTTTTAGCATGGATATGGACTGCAACTGCTGTGTTCGGATGCAGGCTGAGTTGGCATCCTTTCGCGCCCAACTTCAGGCAGTGTTGGCTTCGGTCACACAGCTTGAGGCTGTTGCCAATGGGCATCACTGTGGGGGTCCGGATGGAGGTTTGTCAGGGACGGCCAGCTCGTCCCACGCATCCCACGATCGAACTACAACTGTGGTTGCCCGGGATACTGCCCGCATTGAGGCTGATCCCTCACCTGTGGTAGAGTGGGAGATCGTCTCAAGGTGTGGCAGGGGGCGAAAGACATTCCGGAGGGCTGAACGGAAGGCCTCTCCAGTTTGTCTGACGAACCGGTTTCAGGCTCTGTCTCAGGCTGATACTGATCTTCGGCCTGACATGGCTGCTTGTCCTGTTCCAGAGGTTGCCCCTCAGTCTGCAAGATCCGGGCGGTCGCAGAGGATGGGCTTACTGGTAGTTGGGAGCTCCAATGTCAGGCGCGTAATGGGGCCCCTTAGGGATATGGCAGCAAGAGAGGGGAAGAAAACCAATGTGCACTCCGTGTGCATACCGGGGGGAGTCATTTGAGATGTGGAAAGGGTCCTTCCGGATGCCATGAAGGGTACAGGGTGCACCCATCTGCGGTGATCGCTCATGTCGGCACCAATGATGTGTGTCGCTATGGATCGGAGGAAATCCTCTTTGGCTTCCGGCGGCTATCTGATTTGGTGAAGACTGCCAGTCTCGCTAGCGGGGTGAAAGCAGAGCTCACCATCTGCAGCATCGTCGACAGGACTGACTGCGGACCTTTGGTACAGTGCCGAGTGGAGGGTCTGATTCAGAGGCTGAGACGGTTCTGCGACCGTGTGGGCTGCAGATTCCTCGACTTGCGAGATAGGGTGGTGGGGTTTCGGGTTCCGCTGGATAGGTCAGGAATCCAGTACACGCAACAAGCGGCTACACGGGTAGCAGGGGTTGTGTGGCGTGGGCTGCGCGGTTTTTTAGGTTAGATGGCCTTGGGCAAGTACAGAAAGGGCAACAGCCTCAACGGGTGTGGGGCAAAGTCAGGACATGCGGGGACCAAGCAGCAATCGGTATTGTAATTGTAAACTGTCGAAGCTGCGTTGGTAAAGTACCGGAACTTCAAGCTCTGATAGAAAGCACCGAAGCTGAAATCGTTATAGGTACAGAAAGCTGGCTGAAGCCAGAGATAAATTCTGCCGAAATTTTTACAAAGGTGCAGACGGTGTTTAGAAAGGATAGATTGCATGCAACCGGTGGTGGAGTGTTCGTCGCTGTTAGTAGTAGTTTATCCTGTAGTGAAGTAGAAGTGGATAGTTCCTGTGAATTATTATGGGTGGAGGTTACACTCAACAACCGAGCTACGTTAATAATTGGCTCCTTTTACCGACCTCCCGACTCAGCAGCATTAGTGGCAGAACAACTGAGAGAAAATTTGGAATACATTTCACATAAATTTTCTCAGCATGTTATAGTCTTAGGTGGAGATTTCAATTTACCAGATATAGACTGGGACACTCAGATGTTTAGTACAGGTGGTAGGGACAGAGCATCGAGTGACATTATACTGAGTGCACTATCCGAAAATTACCTCGAGCAACTAAACAGAGAACAGACTCGTGGAGAAAACATCTGGGACCAACTGATAACAAACAGAGCCGAACTTTTCGACTCTGTATGTGCAGAACAGGGAATCAGTGATCATAAGGCCGTTGCAGCATCACTGAATATGGAAGTTAATAGGAATGTAAAAAAAGGGAGCAAGGTATATCTGTTTAGCAAGAGTAATAGAAGGCAGATTTCAGACTACCTAACAGATCAAAACGAAAATTTCTGTTCCGACACTGACAATGTTGAGTGTTTATGGAAAAAGTTCAAGGCAATCGTAAAATGCGTTTTAGACAGGTACGTGCCGAGTAAAACTGTGAGGGACGGGAAAAACCCACCGTGGTACAACAACAAAGTTAGGAAACTACTGCGAAAGCAAAGAGAGCTTCACTCCAAGCTTAAACGCAACCAGAACCTCTCAGACAAACAGAAGCTAAACGATGTCAAAGTTAGCGTAAGGAGGGCTATGCGGGAAGCCTTCTGTGAATTCGAAAGTAAAATTCTATGTACCGACTTGACAGAAAATCGTCGGAAGTTCTGGTCTTACGTTAAATCAGTAATTGGCTCGAAACAGCATATCCGGACACTCCGGGATGATGATGGCATTGAAACAGAGGATGACACGCGTAAAGATGAAATACTAAATACCTTTTTCCAAAGCTGTTTCAGAGAGGAAGACCGCACTGCAGCTCCTTCTCTAAATCCTCGCACAAACGAAAAAATGGCTGACATCGAAATAAGTGTCCAAGGAATAGAAAAGCAACTGGAATAACTGAACAGAGGAAAGTCCACTGGACCTGACGGGATACCAATTCGATTCTACACAGAGTACGCGAAAGAACTTGCCCCCCTGCTAAAACTCGTGCACCACAAGTCTCTAGAGGAACGGAAGGTTCCAAATGATTGGAAAAGAGCACAGGTAGTCCCAGTCTTCAAGAAGGGTCATCGAACAGATGCGCAAAACTATAGACCTATATCTCTGACGTCGATCTGTTGTAGAATTTTAGAACATGTTTTTTGCTCGAGTATCATGTCGTTTTTGGAAACCCAGAATCCACTATATAGGAATCAACATGGATTCCGGAAACAGCGATCGTGTGAGACCCAACTCGCTTTATTTGTTCATGAGACCCAGAAAATATTAGATATAGGCTCCCAGGTAGATGCTATTTTTCTTGTCTTCCGGAAGGCGTTCGATACAGTTCCCCACAAAGTAAGAGCCTACGGAATATCAGACCAGCTGTGTGGCTGGATTGAAGAGTTTTTAGCAAACAGAACACAGCATGTTGTTATCAATGGAGAGACGTCTACAGACGTTAAAGTAACCTCTGGCGTGCCACAGGGGAGTGTTATGGGACCATTGCTTTTCACAATATATATCAATGACCTAGTAGATAGTGTCGCAAGTTCCATGCGGCTTTTCGCGGATGATGCTGTAGTATACAGAGAAGTTGCACATTAGAAAATTGTAGCGAAATGCAGGAAGATCTGCAGCGGATAGGCACTTGGTGCAGGGAGTGGCAACTGACCCTTAACATAGACAAATGTAATGTATTGCGAATACATAGAAAGAAGGATCCTTTATTGTATGATTATATGATAGCGGAACAAACACTGGTAGCAGTTACTTCTGTAAAATATGTGGGAGTATACGTGCGGAACGATTTGAAGTGGAATGATCATATAAAGTTAATTGTTGGTAAGGCGGGTACCAGGTTGAGATTCATTGGGAGAGTCCTTAGAAAATGTAGTCCAGCAACAAAGGAGGTGGCTTGCAAAACACTCGTTCGACCTATACTTGAGTATTGCTCATCAATGTGGGATCCGTACCAGACCGGGTTGACGGAGGAGATAGAGAAGATCCAAAGAAGAGCGGCGCGTTTCGTCACAGGGTTATTTGGTAACCGTGATAGCGTTACGGAGATGTTTAATGAACTCAAGTGGCAGACTCTGCAAGAGAGGCGCTCTGCATCGCGGTGTAGCTTGCTCGCCAGGTTTCGAGAGGGTGCGTTTCTCGATGAGATATCGAATATATTGCTTCCCCGTACTTATACCTCCCGAGGAGATCACGAATGTAAAATTAGAGAGATTTGAGCGCCCACGGAGGCTTTCAGACAGTCGTCCTTCCCGCGAACCATACGCGACTGGAACAGGAAAGGGAGGTAATGGCAGTGGCACGTAAAGTGCCCTCCGCCACACACCGTTGGGTGGCTTGCGGAGTATAAAGGTAGATGTAGATGTAGATGTAGTGTAACAATTAAGAAATCACGGGGTACTCGAACACATAAACTTCAGTGACTTAAAAGGTAACAGGTAAATCCTGAGGGCTAACACTCAAACAAATCCAACGGTAATTATAGTTAGAACAATTAACGTTAATTTTTTGAAAGAGGCAAAATCTCTCCGGAGTTATGAGCCCAGATTCACTGGGCACGCTAGCGTTCGTTTGCAAAAACAGACATAATGTCTTATGGGATAACAGCAATCTGTGATTTTATAATGTAACTTTAAATCCGTCTTGATTGCAATGTGACGTAGCATGTGAAAGTTGCTGAATTGGACGGGTTACTCTTGTAACTTAAATATCAGATCTGAAGATGGTTCTGAATGAACCGAAACCGGTCATATGAATAATAAAAAATTTGCAATCAAGACGGATTTAAAGTAACATTACGCTAGCGTTCGCTTACCGCGGTTGCTGGCAATTTTATAGCTTTACGTCAGTCAGAGAAGCAACAACTTCCAATAAAAATAAGACTAAGTTAAACCTCAGCGGTCACTAACACACGTGGCGGAGTAGAAGATATGACACAATTAATTCCAGGCCCGAATTGCAAGATAAACAGACACTGAACAAGTTCCAATTAAAAGAAGTTTTAAATCACATCAATTATGGCAATCAGATATTTCCAAACAGAGGCATAAAAAGATAAATATTATACTTGAGACTGAGTGACGGAGAGCCACAGGCAATCCAACATAGCGGGAGCAACTTCATCACGGGAGTACACGTATCAATCAGGTAACCAGTACCTTACCCCCAAAGGGCACAACGACGGCACCAGAAAATGAACAGCACTCCAACACCCACATCAGCAGACATGCCTCCTTAACCCAGAGGTAACCGGCTGCGTCGACGTTACTCCCGAGTATTGTCGACCAACAAAACTCTGCCGATCACCGACCGCTTAGACAATCGAGCTCTCTTAAGTACCGTGAACAACTCACCGTACGTCGCATGTGCGCCCTGTGTCTCTGTCCCCGACTGCTACCAAAAGCCCGCCCATATAGTCAACAACAAGCACCAAGAAACTAAAACAAAGGACTCAACTAACAGGCTACTGAAGCGCAAACGCCGACTAGGTAGACACGGATCGCTCCAGTAGGCAAAGATGTAAGAACATAGAGAGAGACAACAAGGCTTACAACTGACGCATTAGTTGATCTTTGCGTTGGAGGGTGGAATTAAAATTACCACCCAACACCAATACATCTTGCGCCCCCTAAAAGAGGTAGTACCGCCTCCGCAAAGAAGGCAAAGCTCTCTCTTCGCCTTCCCGTTATTTATTCGGCACCGAAGAGTGTGACAGCTATGGCCCTCGCACCCGGAAGGTAGTGGACGTCGTCGACAGGTAACCCTTCGAGAATTAGTATCGCAACGCTGCTACCGGAATCCGATGCGTGGGAGACGTTAAGTATGTGTATAACTGGATTACGAAAAACATCATCATGTACTTCTTGTAAGATTCAAAAGGCTCTCAGCACCATGCGACTTAACTTCTGAGGTCATCAGTCACCTAGATCTTAGAACTAATTAAACCTAACTAACCTAAGAAAGGTTGTATACATGGAAGAATCCTGGAGATACTAGAAGGTATCAGATAGATTATATAATGTTAAGACAGAGATTTAGGAACCAAGTTTTAAATTGTAAGACATTTCCAGGGGCAGATGTGGTCTCTGACCACAATCTATTGGTTATGAACTGTAGATTAAAACTGAAGAAACTGCAAAAAGGTGGGAATTTAAGGAGATGGGATCTGGATAAACTAACTAAACCAGAGGTTGCACAGAGTTTCAGGGAGATCATTAGGGAACAATTGACAGGAATGGGGGAAAGAAATAAAGTAGAAGAAGCTCTGAGGGATGAAGTAGTGAAGGCAGCAGAGGATCCAGTAGATATACGATAGATTATATAATGTTAAGACAGAGATTTAGGAACCAAGTTTTAAATTGTAAGACATTTCCAGGGGCAGATGTGGTCGTTGACCACAATCTATTGGTTATGAACTGTAGATTAAAACTGAAGAAACTGCAAAAAGGTGGGAATTTAAGGAGATGGGATCTGGATAAACTAACTAAACCAGAGGTTGCACAGAGTTTCAGGGAGATCATTAGGGAACAATTGACAGGAATGGGGGAAAGAAATAAAGTAGAAGAAGCCCTGAGGGATGAAGTAGTGAAGGCAGCAGAGGATCCAGTAGATAAAAAGACGAGGGCTAGTAGAAATCCTTGGGTAACAGAAGAAATATTGAATTTAATTGATGAAAGGAGAAAATATAAAAATGCAGTAAATGAAGCAGGCAAAAAGGATTACAAACGTCTCAAAAATAAGATCGACAGGAAGTGTAAAATGGCTAAGCAGGCATGGCTAGAGGACAAATGTAAGGATGTAGAGGCTTATCTAACTAGGGCTAACATAGATACTGCCTACAGGAAAATTAAAGAGCCCTTTGGAGAAAAGAGAACCACTTGTATCAATATCAAGAGCTCCGATGGAAACCCAGTTCTAAGGAAAGAAGGGAAAGCAGAAAGGTGGAAGGAGTATGTAGAGGGTCTATACAAGGGCGATGTACTTGAGGACAATACTATGAAAATGGAAGAGGATGTAGATGAAGATGAAATGAGAGATACGATACTGCGTGAAGAGTTTGACAGAGCACTGAAAGACCTGAGTCGAAACAAGGCCCCCGGAGTAGACAACATTCCATTGGAACTACTGACGGCCTTGGGAGAGCCAGTCCTGACAAAACTCTACCATCTGGTGAGCAAGATGTATGAGACAGGCGAAATTCCCTCAGACTTCAAGAAGAATACAATAATTCCAATCCCAAAGAAAGCAGGTGTTGTCAGATGTGAAATTTACCGAACTATCAGTTAAATAAGTCAAAGTTGCAAAATACTAACTTGAATTCTTTACAGACGAATGGAAAAACTGGTAGAAGCCGACCTCGGGGGAGATCGGTTTGGATTCCGTAAAAATGTTGGAACACGTGGGGCAATACTGACCCTACGACTTATCTTAGAAGCTAGCTTAAGGAAAGGCAAACCTACATATCTGGCATTTGTAGACTTAGAGAAAGCATTTGACAAAGTTGGCTTGAATAATCTCTTTCAAATTTTAAGGGTGTCAGGGGTAAAATACAGGGAGCGAAAAGCTATTTACAATTTGTACAGAAGCCAGATGGAATTTACAAGAGTCGAGGGGCACGAAAGGGAAGCAGTGGTTGGGAAGGGAGTGAGACAGGGGTGTAACCTATCCCCGATGTTATTCAATCTGTATATTGAGCAAGCAGTAAAGGAAACAAAAGAAAAATTCGTTGAGGTTCGCCGATGACATTGTAATTCTGTCAGAGAATGCAAAGGACTTGGAAGAGCTGTTGAACGGAATGGACAGTGTCTTGATTGGAGGATATAAGATGAACATCAACAAAAGCAGAACGAGGATAATGGAATGCAGTCGAATTAAGTCGGGTGATGCTGAGGGAATTAGATTAGGAAATGAGACACTTAAAGTAGTAAGGGAGTTTTGCTATTTGGGGAGCAAAATAACTGACGATGGTCGAAGTAGAAAGGATATAAAATGTAGAGTGGCAATGGCAAGGAAAGCGTTTCTGAAGAAGAGAAATTTGCAAACATCGAGTATAGATTTAAGTGTCAGGAAGTCGTTTCTTAAAGTATATGTATGGAGTGTAGGCATGTATGGAAGTGAAACATGGACTATAAATAGTTTAGACAAGAAGAGGATAGAAGCTTTCGAAATGTGGTGCTACAGAAGAATGCTGAAAATCAGATGGGTAGATCACATAATTAATGAGGAGGTATTAAATAGAATTGGGGAGAAGAGGAGTTTGTGGCACAACTTGACAAGAAGAAGGGACCGGTTGGTAGGACATGTTCTGAGGCATCAAGGGCTCACAAATTTAGCATTGGAGGGCAGCGTGAGGGTAAAAATCGTAGAGGAAGACCAAGAGATGAATACACTAGGCAGATTCAGAAGGATGTAGGTTGCAGTAAGTACTGGGAGATGAAGAAGCTGGCACAGGATAGAGTGGCATGGAGAGCTGCATCAAACCAGTCTCAGGACTGAAGACAACAACAACAACAACAACCTAAGGACATCACACACATCCATGCCCGAGGCAGGATCCGAACCTGCGACCGTAGCGGTCGCTCGGCTCCAGGCCTTAGCGCCTAGAACCGCACGGCCACTCCGGCCGGCCTTCTTATAAGAGGGCCACGTCTATGTCGGCCTCTGGAAGTGTAACGTGCAGAAACGCCAGTTTTGGGCGGCGCATGGATTGTGTAGACATTAATCGTAGCGAGGTGATACGAGTGCTCCGGCACTCCTGCTGTCTAGAAATGGGGTCCACCAGTTGCATCCGGCCGGGGCAGATCGCACAAGGTGGTCGAAGCTGCGACGTTCATCGTGATGAGGTTGCAGGGGGCGCAACCGGTGGAAGGCGTCCGCCAACGGTATTCACAAATTCCTACACTACGTACTAATACTCTAGTAATAAGGTAACTCACTTGGGAGGTGACGGCAGAAGAATTTTTATTCCGAGGCTCTTAATCCCCAACGAAATATTGCATAGTGTTTAAATTATACACCACACAAGCAGTAACGTATTATTCATCTTATTATCTGCAGGCAGGAATATATTCTCTTCTCTACTTGAAGCTACAGTCAATGAATTTTATACATCAAATGTATTTTTTGTTTAAAGTATGTATAAAACTAAAAATGTAATGTATTAAGTTATTTGAGGAATAACGCATTCATGTAGCATTGTAATTGTACTAACAAATGTACAAACATTAGTGTTCTTCTCATGTAAAGCTAAAATTCATGTAATCTTCGTTGAAATGGAGTACAGTGGGGCGTCAGCTGGTATAAATTTATATTAAAAATTAATAAATTCCTCCATCCGCATGCATTTGACGTCAGCAGGTGTATGGGCCTGAAAATGACGTTGTTACAACATTGAAACTAGTTGCCAAAATAAAATCGACACCTTAAATACAGCCGGAGGAATTTCTTCATTTTCAATATAATATTCATGTATTCATGATCAAATGCCCAATCAGTATTTAATCTGTTTAACACCAGGTATAAGTATCTAAGGTATCAGATAGAATGTAGCGCAACTACCAACAATAGGACAAACAAACAGCTGCTGAATATCATATAGTGTCCTGACTTGCAAAACTCCCGGTAGTATACCAACACACACAACCACAGTAAACATACATAAGCACAAACCACTTCAGATGAGAATAGCCCGAGGCTCTACCGAAACCTTCTCACCTGAATTGGGTAGAAATAGTACATTCTCAACCAAAATGCTACTTGGACTATATTACACATCGAAATACAGTATGTCCCTTCCCTCTACACATTGCAAATTATTTTCACCACACTCATTGTATTGTAATTTTTCTTTTTATTTTGCTTTGACATTTGCATTATTGTATTGTTCGGTATTGGACTGGGATCGGCCGTCATCTGAAGCCGCTCCGACCAGAATGAAAACAGAGGCCGGTACGACATTCCGGTCCCTCGCTTCTGGTCCATCGCTACTGTAACATAGCTTCTCGTGTGTTGACCGACGACTGAAGGCGTGGTTTCCACCGATGTGACCTGCTAGTCAAGGAAGGCAGGATTCAGTTACAAATGTGGACGGGGCCGTAATCAGTTAGTGGTGGTTCCCTTTTGCTATTACACTCATTTATTTAAACACAGTAATTCCAGACTCAGCAATAAATCAACATATCACACGTTATTAATGAAGCATTAACAACTGTGTAATTAATAGTGCTTTTAGTGCGTTACAATTTACCAAATGAGCATAAAATACAGACACAGCAAATAATGTTTTAAAAACAAGCCAATGTGATTCCAATTAGAATTTTGAGGCAATTAATCACAGTCACGGCTGAAGACCTTGAAAGCCAAGAACGGCAACTATAAAAATTTTGACAAACACACTTTAAAACAGCAATGCAATAGCAAAGTTTAATTTAAAAGGACAGGCAACTGATAACCAAAGAGGTGAGACAAAATGATGTTTAACTTGGTAAGCACAATCATTTAATCCTGCTGTAACGCCAAGAATGGCAATTAAATAAAAAAAATTAGAAACATACAATAAAACAGCAATCACAGTTATAAAACACAAGGGGCAGTATCAGACTGCGCGCCAGGAATTGACCTTTGAGTTGGTCCAGCAAAAAAAAACAAAAAATGGGTACTCAGAGTGGCAGATTCAACGTGCTCTCCGCCCAACCACTGCAGCACAACCTGTTGAGACGGATGAAGTCACGAGGGAGGAGGTAGGCACTGCTTTTATTCAATACACAGGCGCACTCTCGGGGAAAATCGCCCGCATTCTGAAGAAACACCGGGTCGGAACTGTGTTTTGTCCTCCAAATAAAACTCGTGCACTGGTGGGGAGCGCCAAAGATGACCTCGGTTTGAGGAAGGCCGGCGTGTACCAGATTCCGTGTCAATGTGGCAAGTCGTATATTGGTCAGACGATGCGTACCGTCGAGGGTCGATGCCGTGAACACCAGAGGCACACTCGACTGATGTATCCGAGCAAGTCGGCGGTCGCTGAACATTGTTTGTCGGAAAATCACGCAATGGAGTATGACCGCACGAGGATTCTGGTACAGACGCCGAGATACTGGGACAGCGTTGTTAGAGAGGCCACCGAAATTCGCACCAATGACGACCTCATAAACCGTGACTGTGGCTATAATCTTAGCAAGGCTTGGGAACCAGCGATTGGGTTAATCAAGAGTAAATCGAGCAAACGTATAGTTGTGACGACCACGGCGGACAGAACCATCACACCGACGTCATCTCAGACGCCGTCGCAATCTGTTCCACCGCGCGACCGTGGCGCGGGGCGCGGACGGAGGAGGGAGCGCGCCGCGGGCGGAGGGTATTTAAATCGGCTTCCTCTGAGCAGCCATAGCGTACGGATCTCCGTGCCGGCACGTTCACAGGAGCTCAGTCCGTCAGTTCACCTGATGATGGCGACATGTATGATCGCCGAAATATTGTGCCCGTTGGACACTATAGACCGGCAGCACACCCGTGGATATTTTGACTAAAAAAAAACACTTCGGCGAGCGATGAGATAGGCAGCCAAGAGTTGAATTTACGTCACAATATGGTAACTCAGACTAATGGTAGTCTAGCGAATGACTTATGATAACCTTACTGAGGCTACCTGATGTCCAGTAAACGAAATGCAAAGCTGTGAAAATACGCCAAAGCCAGAACTGGCGGTCTTGACACTGCCCACGGAATACTGTGCCTAGAGCGCCAAGAACGAGAGAGGAATAACTACCAGCAGAGTAGAACAATCGCCAACCAACCTACAGTCGAGAAAGCTGTCAAAACTACACGCCTCAACGGACAGCAGCTGCAAGGCGATGAAATGTACACTGTCATTACATACACCAACCCTTACATACACCAACCCCCAGGGCAGATAACTGGTGTGTTAGTGGCCATGAGGAATAAAAATACCGCTGGTTGAACTAACCAAATAGCAACAAACAGAAAGCAATAAATAGTAATTAGAAGTCCAGGAAGGATAATCAGATCCGCCTTCCCCAAGCACTCCACTCGCTGCTCTTCACTTCGGCTACACTACGAACAGCAACACAAACCCCAGTCACCGGAGAGTCGCAAGATCTCACAGTGGTGGAGGTTTCTCTGCTTGAATCCAGATGCACACTGCTTAATGTTTGCAGGATCCGGTTTACGACGAGGTCGTGCACCCTCATGGCCATTCAGTACATGCGCGCTGCCAGCGGTCCCGGCGTGTTCTCCCACTGTGCGGACGTGGCTCCACCTGAGTCCCCAACCGAACTCCCCACTGCCGCGACCTGGAAGAACAACGACGTGACCCCAAAAGCAGGGCCACAGTTAATACATATCGATAGCCGCCGCTGTTGCCACTAGCGGACAGGCAACGCTTTCGAAACCAAGTGGCACCAGTCAACAAGAGAAGAAGAGAAACAGTCGCAACCATGTCAACTAAACGATATGGTCTGACCTCCAGCAGAGGACGAAAAGTTACAAACAGCACCAACGCGAGCCGCAGAACGGCTCAACAAGAGGTGATGGAGAGGGAAGCTGATCATTCGCCAATGCGTCAGTGTATGACAGCGCTAGCAGATCGGAAAGAATCTGTACCAGTGCGTCCGATGCCTACGTAAGAGCGGCGCACTTGACAGGGTGCACTGTAGGTGTCACGGGTGGTGCGATATCACCTACCGGCGTCTGAATCAGGCGTTCGCGGAGACAATCCGACCGGAGGTGGCCCCCCCTGGCCACAGTCAGCACAAGTTCATGGCTGGCCGTCGTACGTGACGATGACCCGCACGCCACCAATCATCAGTTAAGATGGAACGTGCTTCATCAGTTCAAGTTTGATCTGGCGCATGCTATTTAAGGCGTAGCAGATTTCGTAGGCCTGCCACTTTAGTGCGATGTCCCAGACGACATTTCGGTAAGGTCGATAGGCAGATACGACCTCGTCTTGCAGTACTCGAAAAGTAAGTTCGAAAACACGCAAGTTGCGAAGGCCGAATCAGCGCTAAATCCCTCATTCCACAGTTTAATACACGCGATGCTGGTCGTGACGGAGGAATGTTTTCCTGTAACATCGTGAGATGTGAGTTAAACTTTGTCGCGGATGAACTGTTCTACTTCATGCGCTCGGGGTCGGACATGTTCCATTTGAAATGTGATGTTTATCGTCGCATGGCTGTAAGATAAAGCCATTGCACATAACTATAGCGACGTAGCATAGTGTGCTGATATGTATGCCCTTGGAGATTTGCTTACAGCGCCAAGCACGGCCACCCAGCAGACTGCCCCTAGACCAGGGGTGTAGCCTCAACAAACTTTATGCTTAATGTAAAACTTTCAGGAGAATTTTTTTTGCTGAGGCGTCCCAGAAAATGATGAAAGGAATAAAGTTTATCGCTTAGTACCGTTCCCTCTTCGTGTAGTAAAATTGCCACATCAGACAGGTCGTTTTAGTCTATTACTGGTTCACTACTACTTTCACTTGCAATAAATTTTTCAGACAGCTTCTGGATCGACCACTGAATGTACATTCGAAAGTATATTATTATACAACAATAAGAAACATAGTTCAGAAGATAAGATGTCATAAACATGGAGGCAAGAAATACGGCCGCATCAGGCACGACGTTTTAATTTATTACTTTTTACCGCTAACTATTCGCAACAAATTTCGCAGACGGCTTCTATATGTGCAACTGGATGTACTAGCAAAATTATATCCTTGTACAACACAGTTCAGGGGCTGAGAGGTAGTAAACAATGAGATGAGTGAAAACGAAACTGAAGAGCGAAATTCGCTAGAGATACAGGTGAAACATGTTTATGAAAATGCGTTTAATTTTTTTTTGTCATCAGTCTACTGACTGGTTTGATGCGGCCCGCCACGAATTCCTTGCCTGTGCTAACCTCTTCATCTCAGAGTAGCACTTGCAACCTACGTCCTCAATTATTTTCTTGACGTATTCCAATCTCTGTCTTCCTCTACAGTTTTTGCCCTCTACAGCTCACTCTAGTACCACGGAAGTCATTCCTTCATGTCTTAGCAGATGTCCGATCACCCAGTCCCTTCTCCTTATCAGTGTTTTCCACATATTCCTTTCCTCTCCGATTCTGCGTAGAACCTCCTCATGCCTTATCTTATCAGTCCATCTAATTCTCAACATTCGTCTATAGCACCACATCTCAAATGCTTCGATTCTCTTCTGTTCCGGTTTTCCTACAGCCCATGTTTCACTACCATACAATGCTGTACTCCAGACGTACATCCTCAGAACTTTCTTCCTCAAATTAAGGCCGGTATTTGATATTAGTAGACTTCTCTTGCCCTGAAATGCCTTTTTTGCCATAGCGAGTCTGCTTTTGATGTCCTCCTTGCTCCGTCCGTCATTGTTTGTTTTACTGCCTAGGTAGCAGAATTCCTTAACTTCATTGACTTCTTGACCATCAATTCTGATGTTAAGTTTCTCGCTGTTCTCATTGCTACTACTTCTCATTACCTTCGTCTTTCTCCGATTTACTCTCAAACCATACAGTGTACTCATTAGACTGTTCATTCCGTTCAGCAGATCATTTAATTCATCTTCACTTTCACTCAGGATAGCTATGTCATCAGCGAATCGTATCATTGATATCTTTTCACCTTGTATTTTAATTCCACTCCTGAACCTTTCTTTTATTTCCTTCATTGCTTCCTCGATGTACAGATTGAACAGTAGGGGCGAAAGGCTACAGCCTCGTCTTACACCCTTCTTAATACGAGCACTTCGTTCTTGATCGTCCACTCTTATTATTCCCTCTTGGTTGTTGTACATATTGTATATAACCTCTCTCTCCCTATAGCTTACCCCAACTTTTTTCAGAATCTCGAACAGCTGCACCATTTTATATTGTCCAACGCTTTTTCCAGGTCGACAAATCCTATGAAAGTGTCATGATTTTTCTTTACCCTTGCTTCCATTTTTAGCCGTAACGTCAGAATTGCCTCTCTCGTCCCTTTACTTTTCCTAAAGCCAAACTGATCGTCACCTAGCGCATTCTCAATTATCTTTTCCATTCTTCTGTATATTATTCTTGTTAGCAGCTTCGATGCATGAGCTGTTAAGCTGATTGTGCGATAATTCTCGCACTTGTCAGCTCTTGCCGTCTTCGGAATTGTGTGGATGATGCTTTCCCGAAAGTCAGATGGTATACGGCCAGACTCATATATTCTACACACCAACGTGAATAGTCGTTTTGTTGACACTTCCCCCAATGATTTTAGAAATTCTGATGGAATGTTATCTATCCCTTCTGCCTTATTTCACCGTAAGTGGCTCTAAGCACTATGGGACTAAACATCTGTGGTCATCAGTCCCCTAGAACTTAGAACTAATTAAACCTAACTAACCTAAGGACATCACACACATCCATGCCCGAGGCAGGATTCGAACCTGCGACGGTAGCAGTCGCGCGGTTCCGGACTGAGCGCCTAGAACGGCTAGACCACCGCGGCCGGCTGACCGTAAGTCCTCCAAAGCTCTTTTAAATTCCGATTCTAATACTGAATCCCCTATCTCTTCTAAATCGACTCCTGTTTCTTCTTCTATCACAACAGACAAATCTGCAAACTCATAGAGGCTTTCAGTGTATTCTTTCCACCTATCTGCTCTCTGCTCTGCATTTAACAGTGGAATTCCCCTTGCACACTTAATGTTACCACCGTTGCTTTTAATGTTACCAAAGGCTGTTTTGACTTTCCTGTATGCTGAGTCTGTCCTTCCGACAATCATATCTTTTTCGATGTCTTCACTTTTTTCCTGCAGCCACTTCGTCTTAGCTTCCCTGCACTTCGTATTTATTTCATTCCTCAGCGACTTGTATATCCGTATTCCTGATTTTCCCGGAACATGTTTGTACTTCCTCCTTTCATCAATCAACTGTAGTATTTCTTCTGTTACCCATGGTTTCTTCGCAACTACCTTCTTTGAACCTATTTTTTCCTTCCAAACTTCGGTGATGGCCCTTTTTAGAGACGTCCATTTCACTTCAACTGTACTGCCAACTGCGCTATTCCTTATTGCTGTATTTGTAGCATTAGAGAACTTCAAACGTATCTCGTCATTCCTTAGTACTTTCGTATCCCACTTCAATGCGTATTGATTCTTCCTGACTAATGTCTTGAACTTCAGCATACTCTTCATCACCACTATATTGTGATCTGAATCTATATCTGTTCCTGGGTACCCCTTACAATCCAGTATCTGATTTCGGAATCTCTGTCTGACCATGATGTAATCTAATTGGAATCTTCCCGTATCTCCCGGCCTTTTCCAAGTACACCTCCTCCCCTTGTGATTCTTGAACAGGGTATTCGCTATTACTAGCTGAAACTTGTTACAGAACTCAATTAGTCTTTGTCCTTTTTTATTCCTTGTCCCAAGCCCATATTCTCCTGTAACCTTTTCTTCTACTCCTTCCCCTACAACTGCATTCCAGTCGCCCGTTACTATTATATTTTCGTCCCCCTTTACATACTGCATTACCCTTTCAATATCCTCATACATTTTCTCTATCTGTTCATCTTCAGCTTGCGACGTCGGCATGTAAATCTGAACTACCGTTGTCGGTGATGGTCTGCTGTCGATTCTGATTAGAACAACACGGTCACTGAACTGTTCACAGTAACACACCCTCTGCCCTACCTTCCTATACATAACGAATCCTACACCTGTTATACCATTTCCTGCTGCAGTTGATATTACCCGATACTCATCTGGCCAGAAATCCTTGTCTTCCTTCCACTTCACTTCACTGACCCCTTTTCAGATTTTCTACTTTCCCTACCACGATCAAGCTTCTGACATTCCACGCCCCGACTCGTAGAAAGTTATCCTTTCGTTGATTATTCAGTCTTTTTCTCATGGTAACCTCCCCCTTGGCAGTCCCCTCCCGGAGATCCGAATGGGGGACTATTCCGGAATCTTTTGCCAATGGAGAGATCATCATGACACTTCCTCAATTACAGGCCACATGTCCTGTGGATACACGTTACTTGTCTTTAATGCAGTGGTTTCCATTCTCTTCTGCATCCTCATGTCGGTGATCATTGCTGATTCTTCTGCCTTTAGGGGCAATTTCCACCCCTTGGACGATAGAGTGCTCTGAACCTCTATCCGCTCCTCCGCCCTCTTTGACAAGGCCGTTGGCAGAATGAGGCTGACTTCTTATGCCGGAAGTCTTCGGCCGCCAAATCTTATTATCGAACCTGGGACCGAAGACGTTTTGATTATGAATGAAAGACGCTACTCCTATACCACGGGTACAACCCAAAAATGCGTTAACTATGTTAAATATCCCCCCCATGAACCATGGACCTTGCCGTTGGTGGGGAGGCTTGCGTGCCTCAGCGATACAGATAGCCGTACTGTAGGTACAACCACAACGGAGGGTATCTGTTGAGAGGCCAGACAAACGTGTGGTTCCTGAAGAGGGGCAGCA
Organism: Schistocerca piceifrons; assembly: GCF_021461385.2. Taxonomy (NCBI): domain Eukaryota; kingdom Metazoa; phylum Arthropoda; class Insecta; order Orthoptera; family Acrididae; genus Schistocerca; species Schistocerca piceifrons. The sequence goes on along the minus strand of NC_060144.1, from coordinate 393,944,289 downwards.
GACTTTTCAGTAGTTGCAAGGGCAACAGTCTGGATGACTGACTGATCTGGCCTTTGAAAGGTGGCTACACTGAGCCACAGTGCCAGAGATTGCGCCAAAGAGTTTTATTCAGCCACCTCCACTGGCAGTGCTTGTCGAGGACTCGTAGTAGGCTGTGTTTGTTGAGATGTGCTAGTGGAAAGTGCTTGTTGAGAACTCGTAGTAGAGTGCTTGCTGAGATGTCGAAGTGAAGAGTTCTTGTCGAGAAGTCGTATTGGAGAGTGCTTGTTCCATGTTTTATGCAGTTGTTTGATGGGCTAAACAGCAGATGTTGTTCGAATGGAGATATTGTAATGATCAGAGTGCTTTTCGTTAATATATATGAAGGTAACAAATTTCCTGTTTTTTTCATTATTTTAATGTCGTAAATAATGCGTCATTACAGGTTCAGTCAACAAAGCATCTGGCTTGTGTTCTTGTATTAGAGTGCAATTCTGGTTTCCTTACGCAATTATATTATTTCTATTTTTTTTAATTACTTCAGTATAAATGGTATTTAAAATTTGTCTTGTTGAAGAAGAACCGTGCCAGATGTGTACGTTGAGTCACACTTCCACACAGACAACAATTACACTTGTGTTTTGGTTTCGTAGGTTTTATAGTTGCTGGGGACTTAATTAATTAATTGTGTTTACGGAAATTTTCTTTCATTCTTTGTTGTTATTCTATGCTGTCAGATTGCGTACAAAAACTAGTCAGGGCCAACCGTTTACGAGACTGCGTCACCGGACAGTCAGCTATTAAAAATTAAAATGTATTAGCAGGACAGTCAGCTACTAAAAATTAAAAAGTATTTGCATTTCATATTTAAATGTATAATTAAGCCCCCATGCACGTGGCGACCGCTGCTTCGGATCGTCCCTTGGAATTCTTCTGATTGTAAAAATAGTAGACAGTAGTATTGTTGTAGTAATTTGTAGTTTAGTAATTGTAATCTATATTGCATGAATAGATTTGGTAATTGTCATTCTTTTAATGGTATATTGGCAGAATTTAATTTTTGATGTCTTGTATACGGGTTGACAATTTTGTGCAATTATGAAAATTTCAATTGTTCGTTAATCGTGTTTGAGGGAAGCATTTCGTGTGAATGATATTGTTGGAGATAAAGTGTTATTCTGTGTAATTTTCGTATAGTGACGAATTTTGTATGTTTTGTAAATGATTACACGATCGATGAAAAAGGCAAAAATGATGGATAGTCAGAATGACGAAATTGTTGACATGGCGAACTCGCCAACACAGGAGAACAGTATCATGAACAATGAAGTGGAAACAATTTAATAAGACGGGAAAATAGTCCGGAACCAATTCAAAATTTTTCACAATCGAAAAATTTTCAGAATACGAGATTAACGACAGAAGAGATGGAGCAGTTGATGGGTGCTATATTAAATTTGGGATCACAGATGGGAACTTTGCGATCTGAATTAAAAACAGAGATAGGGACAATTAAAACTGAGATGGAAGCATTGGCAACACGGTTAAGTTCACGAATAGGGACATGTTTCAAAAACATGAAAGATGAATCAAACAAAGAAATTAGAGAAGAAGTACAACCGATTTTGAATTCTCACAATAATAGAATAATTGCAGTAGAGATTAGACATGAGGATGAGGACCGAGAACAGGAAGAAAGAGATCGCGTGATAGTACAAAAATTTTCAGAGTTAAATTTGCAATGTGCACACGATAAGGAAGATATATTTGAGAGAATCGAGGAATCCGTACCAAATGACAGATTAAATAACCTAACACAACAAGATGAACAGTTAACTACCAAATGTGTCAATACCGAAACCCGAGTCGCGACACTTACGGAAGACGTAAATAAACAGAAAGAACAATTAAGTGACTCATCGGAAAGAGTTGAGGAGATCTCAGATAAATTGACAATTCTTAGTTTAACAGAGGGGTTTGAAGAAAATAATTTGTTTCATTTACGGGATGCAACAAGACAGCGCCAGACGCGTGAACTTGACAATAATGGACATTCGGACTAGAACAGACGCGGTAGGTCTTTGTCGCCACGAGGCGAAAACTTTGACTATAAACACTTTTTGACTGTTCGGAAATATAAGATCATTCGTAATTCTAAGAATGACATACATCCATGTTCAAGGATAGGTCAATTTATGTACGCACTTCCGCCAAATTGGCCACTAAGACACAAACTGGAAATTGTGTGCGGCTATTAAAGTCCTCAGGGGATTCACTACACTAAGTGAATATGTGCCGTAGCGTGCATAGGGCCCCGAGCTGTAGTGGTGCTATTTCCCTTTTAGTTTTCTGCACCGCTGCCTACTCTTTTAGTATTCTTTGCATCTGTCAGAACAACTCTTCAACTATCAATCTATCCAGACAGTAGGTAAACAGTAACCGGATATGACTATTTTACCCAAAAATGATTTCGAAAATTGCCGTTTGGACTTACTGTATCTTCTGCAGCATTCATTCGTAGTTTAAACGAAATTTTACCTGTTTATCTTCGTGACAATATTACTTCATATGTTGACGATATTCTTATTGCTAAACATTCTTGGAGTGAGCACAACAAAATTTTGGATTCATTATTACGTATTTTTGCAAGAGTTGGCATTACAGTGAACTTGGAACAATCTGAATTTGGTCGTTCTCAGGTGAAATTTCTTGGTCACATTATTTCTACAGAAGGTATTTTTCCTGATCCAGAGAAACTAGACGCTATTCGTAATTATGCTGTTCCTACCACAAAACGTGATGTTCGTAGTTTCCTTGGTGTCTGTAATTTTCTTAGACGCTTTGTTAGATTGGATAATTTGGCCACACCTCGTTTATGTGAACTATCCGGAAAGAATTCTAATTGGTGTTGGGATGAGGAAGATCAGTCAGAATTTGAACTACTTCGTGATGCTTTAGTTGCTGCTCCACTTCTTTCACATCCGGATTTATCTAAAGATTTTTGTTTGGCGACGGACTCATCATACAAAGGCCTAGGTACACATTTATTTCAAGAGATAGAAGAAAACGGCGTTGTAGTACAGAAAACTATTGCATTTGGAAGTCGTGTTCTCTCTAAATCAGAAAAGAATTATTCGATTACGGAACTTGAAGCTTTGGCTGTTGTTTGGGCTTTTACAAAATTTCGGACATTTTTGTTTGGCAGACATACTATGGTTTACACCGATCATCGAGCTCTGGAATTTCTTATGTCAACAAAATTAACACATGGAAGATTGTCACGATGGGCGTTGTATCTACAGGAATTTGATTTTAGTATTGTTTACATACAGGGTTCTTCAAATATTGTTGCTGATGATTTATCACGTGCACCTGTGGCTTTATAACAAAGTACTGAAGAGGACTGCATAGAAAACAATTATTGTTTAATGTATATTCAAGGTGTTGGGTTTGAGAACTTTATTTCGTCTTCACTCCAGGACATCGCTAAGGAGCTAAATAAGGATCCAATCTGGAAGGACATTAAGGAGAAGTGGACGAGAAAGGAAAGCGTAGCGATTAGACAGCATTATTTAGTTCGCAATGACATTCTTTTTAAACGAAAATCGGTCGACAACTCTGTTTGGTTAGTTTGTATTCCTGATGAGTGGGTGAATAAATTGTTTTGGTATACGCATTTCAGTTATGCACACTTTGGTCCCAGAAAATGCTTTCATAAATTACGAGAAAATTGCTACTTCAGTAATATGGAAAAACGTATTCGATCTGTTCTTGCCAAATGCAAATTATGTCAAAAGTCTAAGCCGCCAACTATTTCTCACAGAGCACCGTTGTTTCCTGTCATTCCAGCGAAATTAAAGGACATGGCTGCAGTTGATTTGTTTGGTCCAGTGGTTCGTTCTACTAATGGTTTTGCGTACATTTTCGTAGCAGTGGAACCGACATCAAAATATGTGTGTTTTACACCTTTACGCAAAGCAACAGCTCGTTCAGTATCTAACGCTTTCATCAAACATTTTCTTAAAAAAGTGGGTCATGTTGATAAGGTTATATCACATAATGGATCACAGTTTCGTTCTAAACTTTGGCTTCGTACTCTATGGCGTCGTAAAACTAAACCAATTTTCATTTCACTTTTTCACCCTCAATCTAACGCTTCAGAGAGATGGATGAAGGAAATCAATAAATTTTGTCGACTTTATTGTCATCAGAATCACAGAACTTGGGATCAGTAACTTCATATTTTTCAAAACATTCTGAATGAACTTCCTAATGACTCAACTTCTATACCACCAACAACTGATATTAAAAAATAAAGCACCAACAAATCGCATTTCTGAAATCGTTCCTTTTCCGCCTACACGGAAACTGCGGCATTCTGAAGTTGTCAACCTGGCTCTACGAAATATTGCATCTGCGGCTGCTAGAAGAGAGAAAGCAGCTAAACGTCCTGGACGTTTAAAAACTTCTTCGGTTGGTCAAAAAGTGTTAATTAAGTCTCACCGTTTGTCTCACAAAGGAAAGGGCTTGTGTCGCAAATTTTTTCTGCTTTACAACGGACCATATAGGATTCGCAAAATTATTCATGATAACACTGTCGAAGTAGAAACTCTTAAATCTCGGCGCTCTAAGGGAATACATCATATATCGAACGTAAAAATTTTTGTGGAATGACATACTTTTGAGAAACTAACAGTTACATGTAAACACACGGAGAATGCAAGGATACCGCGCCGCGTTCCGGCGGCGGCACATACTCAAAGCAACAGTCAAGTCTGCGCGCCGCACAAGGCAGTCGTTGACCGCAAACAATTACTTCCTACGTCACGCGCCTACAGCTGATCGAGCGCTCAGTGCGAATGCACTGACAGCCGTAAACAAATACACAGTCTAATTTCTCCGATTAAATTCAGTATAAAGCTATAGTGGCTTGATAAATTATGTTATTAACGTTCAGTATTTTTCAGGATACGTTTGTATAAAATATTTAAGAACTTCAGGTAAATTCTGTGCGTGTCCGACGTTAAGACGACTTGCTATGGAGAAAATTTCAGGAAGAATGTAATTTCGAAGAAAAATTTAATAAACTAAAAAGATAACAGTTAATTGAGTTTATTTTTCAGGTAACATATTTCTACTTAGGTACGTACTTTAGACGTAATTTGCTGCTCGCGATTAGGTGATTCATACTTTGTGCTAATTTTGTGTTCTATGAATTTACTTGTGAAGCGTCGTGTTTGCGTACATTAACTGATTTTAACAATGATTGATTAATGAACAGGGTTGTTATTTGTATATATTATGCATCGCTTGGCTGCACTGATTTTTCATTGACGTCATATTCTTTTTATTATGTGCCAGCTGTGCTTATTTATTTAAATTATAATTCTCACCTGATTAATTGTGCTGACTGTGGTTATGTATGTAAGTTATACTTTATGATTTATCTGCTTGCGCCTTCATGTTTACTTATTAAGATTACATATGAACATTTATTTGCTTATGCTGATGTGATGCTAATGACCTGTTTATTATGTAAGATACATACTTGCTGCTTTGCGTATGGATTGCATATTTACACATTTCTGTTTTGTTGTCATAACTACTCGTCAATTTAGAATATAGCAATGCTGATGTACAGTGTACGAACATAGAGTTTAGGTCACACTATGGTATTAATTATAGATTGTTTGCTTGGCAGAGCCTCGTTGTAGGGATTGTGCTGCATCCATTTGTTGACATTCTGTTCTCTACTGGTATATTTACTCGCTATTGCATGTTTTGCTTACGCTCAGTGCCTTATATTTTTAGGATAAGAAAATGAACTGCTATAATTCGACGAACGACATTAGTAAAAGAAACTTCATAGAAGTCACATGAGCTGGAGGTTTTATGAAAGCTGTATAAATTTATGCTAATAGGAAGGGAGCTAACGTCATGACATACCAACACTAGGTTAGACCATTGACAGTTATTACACTGCATTCTTCGTGAGCAATTGAAATAGGAAGTGACACTTGACACAAAAAATACTCCACATGTTTGCTTCTGCCATGATTCTTGAAGTGGTGTACACACTGTGAAATATTATGATTATTCACACTCTGTAATCGTCCTTAATTACTGAGAGTTGTTCGAACTAAAGTCTGTTAGAGGTCATGTATGCATTTCTTTTAATTAATGACGGACAAGGTAACGTAAATGTATTTTATAATTCATAATGAAGATTTGGGTCAGATGGATTACACAGAGGTTGTGTGTGGACATGGTGTCTACGGATTGTACGGGATGATGAATTGAAGTTTGCACTAGGATTTTATCTGTACTTGTTCGAGGAGACTGACTAGAGGAAAGAGTTGTTATGGAAGTGAAATGATATTGGTAGTAAGGTTTCTATGTGTCGACGAATTGAAGAGGTATTGTTGAGATATTGAGATTGTGCTAAGTTGATGATTATTGGAGTTTTGGTGGACAAGAGGTAAGGTAAATGATATTGATGATAAGTTTTATATGTATTGACGTAAGAGGTATTATTGAAGTATTAAGATTATGTGATGCTGATGATTATTGGAATTTTTATGGATAAGAGGTAAAGTAAGTGATGTGCATTGTTTTTTGTTGATCTATATGGAACAAGGAGGATGAAGATAGCAGACTAGAACACTAAAGTGGAAGGAAGATTGTCTACACACACTTCGTTAAATCAATAAGCAGTATATACTTTTTTTAGGAGAGAGGAAGTAATTGCATAACTTGGCTCACTGACAGTTGTTCAGCAACTGTACATTTTGATCTGGCTTGGCAAACATTGGTCTAGACATGATGACTATGACGTTGACTAACTATTTTTGACTGTTATACATTGCAGCCACTACTACTTGATACACATGATGAACATAAAATTTTGACAGAATTGCATTTACACAGTTAACACTATTCAATTACACAGTAGCACTAATGTGGACTAAAGATGAGTGAGTGTGTTTTGTGTGTTTTCCTTTCCCAATCCCAAATTGGTACCAACCTATCTCCTAAATATTATTTTACTGGTTTGTTGTGGCTTGCACTGACACCCATAAATGTTATAGGTTTACTGATATTTGTGCATTTGTAATAGTTAATATGACAATGATCTGATATCATTTGTGTGTTTAGTATAAATAGTATGTTTAGTGTAAGAGCATTGATAATAATTTTGTAAAAGCAATTGTGTGTGCATTCAAACTGTTGTTCATACCTGCACTTGTTCAACATAATGGGTGCCACTTAGAGACATTTAATTTCTGCTGATGAACTGTGTGATTAGTGATAGTGAATATTATGGCCTGTTACTTGCACTTTTTCTACATGATTGGTGCCACTAAGACATGTTTAATTTCTGCTTATAAACTCTGATGAACAGTGTGATTAGTGATAGTGAATATTATGGACTGCTGTCTGTACCTGCTCATCATTGCGAGGTGCCACTGATGAACTGCTTCTACTGACATAATGTCACTTGTTGGTGTCTGCACCTGTTCAACATTACTGGGTGCCACTGATGGAACTGTTTCTACTGAAATAATGTCACTTGCTGGTGTCTGCACCTGTTCAACGTTACTGGGTGCCACTGTTAGAACTGTTTCTACTGAAATGATGTTACTTCTTGCTGTCTGCACCTGCTCAACATTGCTGGGTGCCACTGATGGACTGCTTCTACTGAAATGATGTCACTTGTCGGTGTCTGCACCTGCTCAACATTGCTGGGTGCCACTGATGGACTGCTTCTACTGAAATGATGTCACTTGTTGGTGTCTGCACCTGTTCAACATTGCTGGGTGCCACTGATAGACTGCTTCTACTTAAATGATGTCACTTGTTGCTGTCTGCACCTGCTCAACATTGCTGGGTGCCACTGATGGACTGCTTCTACTCACATAATGTCACTTGTTGGTGTCTGCACCTGTTCAACATTGCTGGGTGCCACTGATGGACTGCTTCTACTGACAAAATGTCACTTGTTGGTGTCTGTACCTGTTCAACATTACTGGGTGCGTCTGATGGAACTGATTCTACTGCAATAATATCACTTGTTGCTGTCTGCACCTGCTCAACATTGCTGGCTGCCACAGATGGAACCGCTTCTACTGAAATAATGTCACTTGTTGGTGTCTGCACCTACTCAACATTTCTGGGTGCCACTAATGGAACTGTTTCTGCTGAATGATGTCACTTGTTGGTGTCTGCACCTGTTCAACATTGCTGGGTGCCACCGATGGACTGCTTCTACTGACATAATGTCACTTGTTGGTGTCTGCACCTGTTCAACATTACTAGGTGCCACTGATGGACTGCTGCTACTAAAATGATGTCACTTGTTGGTATTTGCACCTGTTGACCATTGCTGGGTGCTACTGCTGGAACTATCAACTACTTGTTTTTTTTTTAATCATTGAAAGCATTTTATGTGAACATTCGTATAAACTGATTTTTTTGTGTATTGTGTAAACTATTATGTAAAGTCACACGTATGAAAGAATTTGTATTGCTTACTGTATTTTATATATTACATTACTGAAAGGTCAGTGCAAAGCCAAAATTTTATCTAATTATGTGATATTTACGTATTAATATTATCTTTTATTTCTGTCTGTATTTTTGTGGACGAATTTGGTGGTATTTTCACCACCAATGCTCGAAAAAATACCATCAAATTCTGGCCCATGGAGGAAGGGCATATGAAATGAGGCTACACTGAGCCACAGCGCCAGAGATTGCGCCAAAGAGTATTATTCCGCCGCCTCCACTGGCAGTGCTTGTCGAGGACTCGTAGTAGGCAGTGCTTGCTGAGATGTCGTAGTGAAAAGTTCTTGTCGAGATGTTGTAGTAGGGAGTGCTTGTTCCATGTTTTATGCAGTTGTTTGATGGGCTAGACAGCAGATGTTGTTCTAATGGGGATATTGTAATGATTAGAGTGCTTTTCATCAATATATATGAAGGTAACAAAACTCGCTTTTTTTCTCATTATTTCAATGTCTTGAATAATGCGTCATTAAAGGTTCAGTCAACAAAGCATCTGGCTTGTGTTCTTGTATTAGGGTGTAATTCTGGTTTTCTTGCGCAATTATAGTATTTAAAATTTTTTTTATCACTTCAGTATCAATGGTATTTGAAATTTCTTGTCTTATTGAAGATGATCCGTGCCAGATGTGTACGTTGAGTCATACTTCCACACACAGAACAGATATACTTGTGCTTTGGTTTCGTAGGTTTTATAGTTGCTGGGGACTTAATTAATTAATTGTGTTAACGGAAATTTTCTTTCATTCTTTGTTGTTATTCTATGCAGTCAGATTGCGTACAAAAACTAGTCAGGGCCAACCGTTTACGAGACTACGTAATCGGACATACAGCGACTAAAATTAAAAAGTATTTGCATTATAAAAATAATAATTAAGCCCCCACGCACTTTTTTTTGTTACCTTCATATATATTGACGAAAAGCACTCTGATCGTTACAATACCTCCATTCGAACAACCTCTGCTGTTTAGCCCATCAAACAACTGCATAAAACATGGAACAAGCACTCTCCAATACGACTTCTCGACAAGAACTCTTCACTACGACATCTCAGCAAGCACTCTACTACGAGTTCTCAACAAGCACTTTCCACTAGCACATCTCAACAAACACAGCCTACTACGAGTCCTCGACAAGCACTGCCAGTGGAGGCGGCTGAATAAATCTCTTTGGCGCAATCTCTGGCGCTGTGGCTCAGTGTAGCCACCTTTCACCTTGTAACAATAGCCGGCCGAAGTGGCCGTGCGGTTAAAGGCGCTGCAGTCTGGAACCGCAAGACCGCTACGGTCGTAGGTTCGAATCCTGCCTCGGTCATGGATGTTTGTGATGTCCTTAGGTTAGTTAGGTTTAACTAGTTCTAAGTTCTAGGGGATCATTGACCTCAGCAGTTGAGTCCCATAGTGCTCAGAGCCATTTGAACCATTTTGAACCTTGTAACAATAACCAAAACGGCCTTGCTGTGCTGGTACTGCGATCGGCTGAAAGCAAGGGGAAACTACGGCCGTAATTTTTCCCGAGGGCATGCAGTTTTACTGTATGATTAAATGATGATGGCGTCCTCTGGGTAAAATATTCCGGAGGTAAAATAATCCCCCATTCGGATCTCCGGGCGGGGACTACTCAAGAGGATGCCGTTATCAGGAGAAAGAAAACTGGCGTTCTACGGATCGGAGCGTGGAATGTCAGGTCCCTTAATCGGGCAGGTAGGTTAGAAAATTTGAAAAGGGAAATGGATAGGTTAAAGTTAGATATAGTGGGAATTAGTGAAGTTCGGTGGCAGGAGGAACAAGACTTCTGGTCAGGTGACTACAGGGTTATAAACACAAAGTCAAATAGGGGTAATGCAGGAGTAGGTTTAATAATGAATAGGAAAATAGGAACGCGGGTAAGGTACTACAAACAGCTTAGTGATCGCATTATTGTGGCCAAGATAGATACGAAGCCCACACCTACTACAGTAGTACAAGTTTATATGCCAACTAGCTCTGCAGATGATGAAGAAATTGAAGAAATGTATGATGAAATAAAAGAAATTATTCAGATAGTGAAGGGAGACGAAAATTTAATGGTCATGAGTGACTGGAATTCGAGTGTAGGAAAAGGGAGAGAAGGAAACGTAGTAGGTGGGTATAAATTGGGGCTAAGAAATGAAAGAGGAAGCCGCCTGGTAGAATTTTGCACAGAGCACAACTTAATCATAGCTTACACTTGGTTTAAGAATCATGATAGAAGGTTGTATACATGGAAGAACCCTGGAGATACTAAAAGGTATCAGATATCTTATATAATGGTAAGACAGAGATTTAGGAACCAGGTTTTAAATTATAAGACATTTCCAGGGGCAGATGCGGACTCTGAGCACAATCTATTGGTTATGACCTGTAGATTAAAACTGAGGAAACTGCAAAAAAAGGGAATTTAAGGAGATAGGACCTGGATAAACTGAAAGAACCAGAGGTTGTACAGAGTTTCAGGGTGAGCATAAGGGAACAATTGACAGGAATGGGGGAAAGAAATACAGTAGAAGAAGAATGGGTAGCTTTGAGGGATGAAGTAGTGAAGGCAGCAGAGGATCAAGTAGGTAAAAAGACGGGGGCTAGTGGAAATCCTTGGGTAACAGAAGAAATATTGAATTTAATTGATGAAAGGAGAAAATATAAAAATGCACTAAATGAAGCAAGCAAAAAGGAATACAAACGTCTCGAAAATGAGATCGACAGGAAGTGCAAAATGGCTAAGCAGGCATGGCTAGAGGACAAATGTAAGGATGTAGAGGCTTATCTCACTAGGGGTAAGATAGATACTGCCTACAGGAAAATTAAAGAGACCTTTGGAGATAAGAGAACCACTTGTATGAACATCAAGAGCTCAGATGGAAACCCAGTTCTAAGCAAAGAAGGGAAAACAGAAAGTGGAAGGAGAATATAGACGGTCTATACAAGGGCGATGTACTTGAGGACAATATTATTTAAATGGAAGAGGATGTAGATGAAGATGAAATGGGAGATACGATACTGCGTGAAGCGTCTAACAGAGCACTGAAAGACCTGAGTCGAAACAAGGCCCCCGGAGTAGACAATATTCCATTGGAACTACTGACGGCCTTGGGAGAGCCAGTCCTGACAAAACCCTGCCATCTTGTGAGCAAGATGTATGAAACAGGCGAAATACCCTCAGACTTCAAGAAGAATATAATAATTCCAATCCCAAAGAAAGCAGGTGTTGACAGATGTGAGAATTACCGAACAATCAGTTCAATAAGCCACAGCTGCAAAATACTAACACGAATTCTTTACAGACGAATGGAAAAACTGGTAGAAGCCGACCTCGGGGAAGATCAGTTTGGATTCCGTAGATATACTGGAACAAGTGAGCCAATACTGACCTTACGACTTATCTTAGAAGAAAGATTAAGGAAAGGCAAACTTACTTTTCTAGCATTTGTAGACTTAGAGAAAGCTTTTGACAATGTTGACTGGAATACTCTCTTTCAAATTCTAATGATGGCAGGGGTAAAATAAGGGAGCGAAAGGCTATTTGCAATTTGTAGAGAAACCAGATGGCAGTTATAAGAGTCGAGGGACATGAAAGAGAAGCAGTGTTTGGGAAGGGAGTAAGACAGGGTTGTAGCCTCTCCCCGATGTTATTCCATCTGTATATTGAGCTAGCAGTAAAATAAACAGAAGAAAAATTCGGAGTAGGTATTAAAATCCATGGAGAAGAAATAAAAACTTTGAGGTTCGCCGATGACACTGTAATTCTGTCAGAGACAGCAAAGGACTTGGAAGAGTAGTTGAACGGAATGGATGGTGTCCTGAAGGGAGGATATAAGATGAACATCAACAAAAGCAAAACGAGGATATTGGATTGTAGTCGAATTAAGTCGGGTCATGTTTAGGGTATTAGATTAGGAAATGAGATAGTAAAGGAGTTTTGTTATTTGGGGAGCAAAATAACTGATGATGGTCGAAGTAGAGAGGATATAAAATGTAGACTGGCAATGGCAAGGAAAGCGTTTCTGAAGAAGAGAAATTTGTTAACATCGAGTATAGATTTAAGTGCCAGGAAGTCTTTTCTGAAAGTATTTGTATGGAGTGTAGCCATGTATGGAAGTGAAACATGGTCGTTAATAGTTTGGACAAGAAGAGAATAGAAGCTTTCGATATGTGGTGCTACAGAAGAATGCTGAAGATTAGATGGGTAGATCACATAACTAATGAGGAGGTATTGAATAGGATTAGGGAGAAGAGGATTTTGTGGCACAACTTGACCACAAGAAGGGATCGGTTGGTAGGACATGTTCTGAGGCATCAAGGGATCACCAGTTTAGTATTGGAGGGCAGCGTGGAGGGTAAAAATCGTACGGGGAGACCAAGAGATGAATACATTAAGCAGATTCAGAAGGATGTAGGTTGCAGTAGGTACTGGGAGAAGCAGAAGCTTGCACAGGATAGTGTGGCATGGAGAGCTGCATCAAACCAGTCTCAGGACTGAAGACCACAACTACAACAGCATGTTAAATATGGTGAAACATATGTGATTTATGCGTACACACTAGACCTATGGTTAAAAAGTTTCTCCTAACCCCTGGATTTACCTTAATCAAACTTGTTCCAACTACCTGGACAGTTATACTTTAGGAATGACACCCAGTAACCTCACATTCGGCGGGGGTGATAAGGTTGGGAGGGAATGGGGTAGGGATAGGTGAGTGGACAGAGAGGGGCAAGTAGAAGAATGACACCAACGGCAGGGGGGGGGAGGGGTGTCGGGTGGGGGGGGGCACGAGATGAACACAGATACGTTGGAGGAAAAAGTGGCAGAAAGAGACGGGGAAATGGACAGAAAGGGAAGACGAGCAGTTTGACAGAGAGAGGGGAGAGTAGGAGACAGACAGAGAAAAGGAAGAGAAGGAGGTGAACGGGGAGAGATGAGAGGAGGAGATGGAGAGAGCAGGAGAAGACGGAAGTAGTAAGACAAAGTTCATACTGTCTCACTCTGCTTTGTTGCCAAATTTATTCAAGATGGCGACGACGACGTAATCCGAGATGCTTGCGTGTAGACTTGGCAACAGCACATGATGTCATCCTAGATGGAGGATTTTGCAGGAAAATAGGTCAATTGGGCTATGTCCACTAACCTAACCCCCATAAAAATGGCGCCAAATTTGAATTTTGGCGGGTAAATAGGCCTATTGAGCTATGTCCACTGGCGAAAGATTGAATATTGGCGGGAAAATAGGTCATTTGGGCTATCTCCACTAACCTGAACCTCCAGAAAAAATTGCCATGAAATACGAATTCCAACAGTATAATGGTGGCAGCGCCATGATTGTCTTTATTATTTATCATTTATTATCATTCATTATCATTTATTATCATTTATTATTATTTATACCATGCCCATGTGTACACAGTCCAACTGGCTTAATTCATATCTCAGCCACCAGGGAGCGCCGCCGTGACATCATTTAAGATGGCGGATTTTGTCGGTAACAAATCCAATAGGGTCACATCCACTCAACTATCGTTATGACATCAAATGCTCCTACACATTCAGTCTTTGCTGAGCTGTCATGTCAAACCATCGCCATGTGTTCGATTATCAAGATGTATGTGGGTGATAGAGCACAGGGAAAATAGGTCAATTGTGCTATGTCCACTAACATAACCCTCGAGAAGAAATTAGTGTCCAAATTCTAACAGGATAATGGCTGCAAAACCACACTTGTCATTATTGTAATTCATTATAATTGGTTATCATTTATTACCATTCATTATAATTTATTATCATTCATTATTATTTATTGTTATTATTATTTATTATTATTGGCCTACCTCCACTAGAAAATTGCTCGAAATTCAAATTCCAACATGATAATGTCTCGAAAACTGTACTTCTACTTATTTTTATTATCATTTATTATTTATTCAAGATGTACGGTTTGGGTGGGAAGAAAACCATTTGCGTTACATCCATAACAAATATCTGTCACAAGTTCAAATTCCAAAACAAAAACTGATCACACGTACGAAATAGTCCACAACCTACGAACTTCGACTGTCGCTTATGTTTTTACACTGCTAACCTATCAAAACCGTGTCAAATAATAAACTGCACTTGTACTAATGTAATTCAAATCCTCCGATTTTGCAAGGAAAAAGGAGTAAAGTCTTTATTTCAAGCAGTACTGTCATCATATGTTCTCCAACAGACTTAGTACACATCTTGGAGAGGGTGACTCCCACTGCGCTCACCACTAGGTCCAGACTCCAACTGACTTAGTTCAAACTGTCGCCAGCAGAGGAGGCTACCCCTGGCGCCACCAGTGAGAGGTAGCCCAAGTACACGTCAATGGTCCAGTCGCCACTCGGACCGCACGGGACCAGCGGCGTAAACATGTTTTCCACGTTCGAACCTGCCGATTCTGACGTCACAACGGTAGGTTGTCCGTTTACCGTGTGAATCATCCCTCCCACACGTTTCACGCCAAAATTGTCCGCCTGAGAGTGGAGTTTTCCCCAACGTCACAACATCGGTTAGCAATCCACCACATGGTTTCATGGCGGACAAAGAAAATGCTTGGCACCGAAGTTGTTTCCTGCAGAGTGGAATCTGCCCTGACGTCACACAACCACTAGTCCACCACGTGGCGCGTGAACGACAAAGAGCGGTCTCCCTAAGTTACCTGACTCAAGATCGTCTGCTATCTCTCTCTCTCTTTCATGCACACGCATTGAACCGGTCACACGCCACGCCGGCGCCGGTGCTACGGCGCCGTCCGGATCCTCTCACGCTGAGAAGACACCAAGGAAGGTGACACGGTGCCTACAACTCCCAGGAGTGCATGACCTGCAGCCTGCCCTCAAGGCGATTGCGGCGGCACTGCAGGATGGGTCCTGGGTCATCATGGACAACCCGTACCCCTTTACACCGCCCGACAAGCCTAAGCATCCCCTCCCCCACCGCCGGCACCGCTTCGGCAGCTGGCGTGGCTTCTGGGAGAAGGTGGTCACCCAGAAGGAGCTCGCCGTCAACAACTCCCACCCTGTATTCACACACCGCGACTGGGACATTCTGTCCCCCGTCGCGGCCGACTGGGTGAAGGAAGAGTATCCTTCTGGAAGGAAGCAGGAAGACGCCGAGGCCAGGGCAGCGAGGGAAGACATCGCATGCCAAAAATACCATCGTTCCCAACTCCAGCAGCGCAACCACGAGAGGTTATCACGAAACGGGGCGGGAATCATTGTCGACACCCACCGGCCAGCCACTTAGGCCGTTCGTTTTCCTCTTCTCTTACTGTCTCCCCTGACTATCCTTTCATCTTTCCTCAAAACAAATAACACCAAAAGGAATGCATATGCACACCATCATGCCATTCCATACCGCCACGACACATCTCACCACACCTCCACACCTCTATATCGGATGAAGTTACTTGAGCTTCAAAAGTTGTTAATTCCTGTCTGCTGAGGAGGGGGGGGGGGTTGAGAATAACGATGATAGGATGTTGGGCTTATAGATTTGAATGGACGTGAATCTGTAGTACTTGTACGTAGTTTGGGGACGCACCACAATGCGCACATTTCCGCTGAATGTTCAAAACACGGTCCTGTTGCAGTAACTCAGTTCGCTCTGTTTCTAGACGGGCTCAGACGGTGGTGGATATGGCTTTGTCCGACTTCTGCTCGGTCAGGACTTAAAATGGTATGATCACATGCGCAAAGCTGTATAAATGTGAGAAGTTGCAAGATGTACAGGGACTGACTAATACCATGTTGGATTTTTACTGTAACAGATAGGTTCGAGAAAGGTAACTCGTTTCGAGATATGATTCAATTGTGGCTGTGATCCTTCTCAATGAGTCATCGTCTTTAACTCAATGCATACATAACGGAACATCTGACGTGGTTCCAAGACAGAATACGTCACACATACTGGATAAATATCTAGCGGCGTGAGGGAGTTGCAAATGCCGGTTACATACTGCATTTCTTAGTCGACTGGCTTAAAAAATTCATTGGTCAGGTGTGTGATATGTCCGCATTTGAGGATCAGATTTATAAAGTATATCTGTTTGTGTAAAGGAAAAGTCAATGTGCTGTTGCAGGGGGGGGGGGGGGAGGATTTGACTTGGGGTACTGTGATAGCGAAGGGAAGAGTATGTCTAGTGCTAAGAGAGGTACAGGTATTTCCAGAGCCACAGCGTTCAACAGAGTGTACTTCCAATACTTCGGCCACTGGCGAATACCGTTATGTTGAGACCTAGATCATAAGATTTAATTGTAAGTATAATGATAAAGGAAATACGTGAGGCGATTTCTAGAATGTGTTCGTGTATGCAAAGTCTGTGGTGGTGGTGTTGATTCGCGTTCCCACGTTAATGGTAGCGGTCTACTGAATGCACAGGCCTGTTGGAGTGTAGGAACGTATGATAGTTAACTTCACCATGTTCTAGACGACCGAATAGCGAACTAAGTATGTGGTGGTCTGCTTTCATGATCAAGTGTAACTTTGAGAAGATGGCGCGTTTGCGGTGGAGCGTTATTCCCTCCCAAGTAAATTGTTCGATCGACTGCTTCTGCACATTTGACGCATTTATTTAGTTGAGGGAATATGGATTATGGTGCGTTGGACACACGCTGGTTGTTCCCTAGATGTGGGAACGACCATAGTTGGTTTGTAGAGAATATTGGTCATCTCGTATCTGTTAGAAGACCGACTTCGGTACTCGAGAGTGCGAATATCAGTTTACTCTATTTGTTTCTAGTTAGTCAATGGTTTACAGCACGCTCAACATCACTAAAGTTTTGAGTTTGTGGAGAAATAATTTACAGTGTACATGCTGTGCATTATGTTGCGTTAGCAATTGGGAGTCTAGTGCAGTGTTCTTGATATCGAGAAGTACAGCGAACATTGACGGTACTCGGTGATATATTCCCTAGTGGGAGATCTTTGACGGTCCAATATTCTTGCGAGTATCGTATGTATTTGATGACTTGTACATATCTTTGCGATGTTTAGTTGTCTGTGAAAAATTGTGATCAATGTAAAATAGTTTATTACCACTGTGTGTAGCAGCTGTAGAAAGAAAGAGCAGGTCGGCGGTGTATAGATTGGGGGAACTGTCCTCGAAAATTAGCCAAATAACGAAAGAGAGCCCCAGAAAGATAAGGTAAATGGTGCTTCGATGGAAACGGCATTAGTAATTCGACTGGTATATTCGATAACATCTAATGAAAATCCTCGATTGATTATGATGTGGTATGGGAGCTGTGAGAACATTTGCCTAAGTTGCGAGCGTGAATGCTATCACGTAATGTCCGGGAGAAAGACTGGGCTAGACGATATTGTGGTAAACAGTTTGCGTTATGGGAAGAATTTCTGTGCATACAAGCTGAGGCATGAAGAAAGCAAGCGCTAACTATATCTGGGACACTATACAGTTCCCGAGAGGTCGACATGGTTCCTATTTATTGCAAAGACGTGTGAAGTGTGAATAATGTTGAGAACGTTTTGGATGGCGAGTCTTCATGTAGACGAGGCGAGAGCCGTGCTGGGTAGTTAAGTATGTTTAAACGTGTGCTTGGGTCAACACGCCCTGCCTTCAACAGCAGATGCAAGCGGCACCAGGAACTGCCTCGAATATGAGACTGGTGTGAGCGCTGCTTGGAAGGCAACTTTCAATGGTTTTCGGTGGCGGCGGGTGGCAAGTGCGACGGAGCATATTTGGCCCAAGCTGTGGCTGCCTCACTTCGTGGGGGTTGTGGTGCGTACGATGAAGCGTCAGTGAATCGTCACTTAAGGTCGATTAGAATCTCTAAGTGGGAAAAGCAGGTTCTGCTATTGTATAATGGAATTCTGAAGCGTGTTCGCCAGACCACAGTTACAGTGAGGGTAGCGAGGAAGGCTGTACGCGCGAGGCTCAGCTTGGAGTGCGCATTGTGTAAATAAATGCCCATCATTAACGGCACCTATATACAACTTTCGCCTGTTTACGGCAGCAGCTCGCGGTTGCACTCCTGCCCGATCACATCAGCACGTGTGTGTAGGTGAATACGTATTTGGATAGGAATTTCTCAAATGTTACATATGAATGGGAGGTGCCGCCACCTCATGCTTGCGGAGGCAGAGCAGAGGCTGTGCGAGGTTCGACGTCTCAGGTATACGTCACTTATCGCTACCTCCTGTGTACTCATTGGACTGGGGACTGTGTTAGCGCACGTTGATTGCATTATTTCGGGAGCGGATCTGTAGTCCTTCATATGACCTATTTGAATAGTTTACGAGTACTTAGCGTGTCTACTCATCATAGGGCTGTATTATTTAGGAGCAATTTGCAGGTCTGCACTGAAATTGTTTCGGAAAATTAGGAGTTGTTTGGCTATTTGGATGCAAATGTTTTGCGTTATTTATGGGCGGTTCGCATGTCTGTAGGCTGTGCAATGCGTTATTTTTAACTGTTTACAATTAGCAAGTGTGTGTATACAGCACTATAAGTGAGTGATATAGGAGTGGTTTGCAGGTCTGTGTGGTGTGGGTCATACCAGTGCGTGTGTTCTCTGATACATTTAGAAACCCATAGGAAGAGGTTGCGTCCTGGAGGCTTAGGTTAGTGGTGATGAGCATTGTTTGCAATAATTTTCGTAGGTTGGTGACGGAAGCGCAGCTGGCGTTAATTCCTAGGAAGACATGACGGTCGGGTGGCTGATGTTAGAACATGTGTCCTTTCCTTCCAATAATTTTCTTAGGTTGGTAGAGAAGGCGCAGGTAACTTTTCTTTACTGCCACAGTTCAAATTCGTCGCTGGTTCCTACGAATAGTAGGCGGTTTGGACCTTGGAAGTAGTTGAAATTAGATAGTTTAGCGGCTTTCATATTTATTTATAATTGTAAATTGAATTATATAATATGATTAAAATACAAATGCAATTAAGTACTTCGGCAGTAGATAGCTTAGTTGCGCGATGTGGGTGTTAGCATACTTACTGAAGACTATGTCAGGTGCGTGTATGGAGGTGGTGATGGAGGGTGTGTGACGTAATCGGTCGGACTCCTGCCAGGTGGTGCGGCGCGTGTCTGGTTAAACTCGCATGTGTGTGAGAGAGAAAGAGAGCAGACGATCATGAGTCAGTTAACTTAGTGGGAGCGTTCTTTGTCGTGTACACCACATGGTGGACCAGTGGTTGTGTGACGTCAGGGCAGATTCTACTCTCCAGGAAACAAATTTGTCGCCAAGCGTGTTCTTTGTCCGCCATGAAACCACGTGGTGGATTGCTAACCAACCGTTGTGATGCTGGGGAATATTCCACTCTCGGGCAAACAATTTTGGTGCGATACGTGTCTGAGGGAGGAACATATGTCATGAACGGACAACCTACCATTGTGACGTCAGAATCGGCAGGTTCAAACGAGCAAAACATGTTTACGCCACTGGACCCAGGCAGTCTGAGCTGCCGGTGGACCATTGACGTGCATCTGAAATATGTCTACTTGGTCTGCTGGAGAACAAGTGGTGTCAGTACTGCTTGAAATAAAGGCTTCAGTTTTTTTTCCTTGCAAAATAATAGGATGTGATTTACGTTAGTACATGTGCAGTTTATTATTTGACACGATTTTGATAGGTCAGCAGTGAGAAAACGTAAGTGACAGTCGAAGTTCGTAGGATGTGGACTATTTCGTACGTGAGATCGATTATTGTGTTGGAATTTGAACTTGTGACGAATTTTTGTCATAGATGTAACGCAAACAGCTTTCTGCCCACCAAAATCGAACATCTTGAATAAACAATAAATGAAAATAATAATAAAGAGAAATATAGTTTTCGAGTCATTGTCATGTTGGAATTTGAATTTGGCGCAATTTTCTAGTGGAGGTAGGCCAATAATAATAATAATAAATAATAATAATAATAATAAATGATAATGAATGATAATAAATGTTAGTACATTATAATGAATGATAATAAATATGCAGCCATTAGCAGGTTAGTGCACATAGCCCAATTGACCAATTTTCCCGCCAAAATTCAAACTTCTCGCCATTTTTCTTGGGGTTAGGTTAGTGGACATAGCTCAATTGACCTATTTAACCGCCAAAATCCGCCATCTTGTATGACGTCATGCGCTGTTACCAAGTTTACATGCCGCCATCTTTGATGACGTCATCGTCACCATCTTGAATAAATTTGCAAACAATGCAGAGTGAGTCTGTACGAACTTTTTCCCACTTCTGACAGAGAGAATGAGGGAGGAAGAGATGGACATAGAGGGTTTATGAGACATCAGAACGAAGGTAGAAGGTAAGTTATTCAGTCGACTAGGTAATTATCATCAGGAAACGGCTCACAGTTTTAAGAAGAAGAGGATATTAAAGAAAGTTAGCGACAAGCTGAAGTAAGCTAGAATCAGTATGGTACATTAGATTAAAGAGTTTATTAAGGTACTATAGAATGGACGACAAGTATTTTTGAAAGTATAAATGTTTAAGGTGAAGGGAATTCAAACATTTTCGGTATAGAATGAGAAACTCCTCAATTAAAGTTGTTGATAGAAAGAGAATGATCTAAGGTGATGAGTAATTCTGTAAATGTCTAATTAAGGAAAATGCTAAGCTGGCGTATATAAGGAAGGGAAGGATGTACATGAATATGACAGGAACTTATATAATTCCAGGGTCGTTCACTAAATTATGCCACACATCTTTTTAAAAAGCCATTGATATACATAGCCAAACGTCGCTGTTGGTGTTTCACATTTAATGTTTGTTCTGTTTTCCGGTGAAGTTCTGAACAGTTCTGCTCATGGCAGAGCCGTAGTGCAGTGTCAAAGTGGTATCTACATACGACTCAGGTTACAAGCAGCGAGCTGTTATTGAATTCTTGTGTGCAGAAAAAGAAACAATGGTGAAGATCCTTAAAACGCTTGTGTGCAGTGTACGGCGATGCTGCAGTTGACAGGAGCACATTTGGGCCACGGGTAAAGAAAGTTACAGCCTCAGGAAATGTAGAAACAAAGTTCCAAGATCAGCCACACTAGGAATGTTTTGTCACAGCCACCGCTCCAGACATGGTGAATCGTTCGAATGGCGACCGGCGCAACATAACTCAACAATGGGCTCTACTGTTTGAAGAGGACGAGAGCGAAAGTCATACAGTGAAAACACGACTACGCCTACAAGGCAAGAGCTTTTACGAACAGGGAATACATACTCTTCCACAACAGTGGCTTACGGCCATAGAACGTGATGGAAGCGACGTGGAAAATATGGACAGGACATATTGATGAGTATTGTCACCAAATTCTGACTCTTGGAAATAAATATGTTTTGAGAAAAAACATGTGGGCATCACTTATTGAACGACTCTTGTAGAAAAAAATGTTAACACCTGAAGTCATGTTCTTCACACAACGAAATAAGTTGTGTATGTCGTATGTGGTAGTACTGGTCACAATGGTAAGTACTTGACTGGCTCACGGTATGATAAAGCAAAGGAACCCCTGTATGGAGAAGACTACTGAGGCGAATGCATACAACATCTACTGATTTGGGTTACATAAACGAGTTAAACAAGCTGCAATTGGAACTGTACGAAGTATGATATGGTAAATAACAATAAATGGTTCAAATATCTCTAAGCACTATGGACTAGACACCTGAGGTCATCAGTCCCCTAGAACTTAGAACTACTTAAACCTGACCAACCTAAGGACATCACACACATCCATGTCTGAGGTAGGATTCGAACCTGCAACCGTACCGGTCATCAACAGACGAGCAATTCTTACTGCTGAATCTCAGATGGAGAGAAGAACGTGTGCGTTTTAACTGCAAAGTCTGCATGTTATCTATGGCACTAAAATGTACAAAAAAGACATATATTTTAATTTATGCATTTGTGACCATGTCTGTTACTCAGCAACAGTATACGAGTTTCAACATAGGATAAACATCCAACCAATTACCCAAAAACGGTAGGTTCATTGACCTAGGTTTCGACTCCTACTAGGGCTGTCTTCATTAGAATGAAATTTTGCTAAATCGTAAAATTACGTTGATAAAAAGCAATAGTCATAATTTGGAGCAGATGTGTGCAAGTGAAAAATAAAACAAAACATTTTAGCCCTTGCCACGTGTCCAACTGGGAACAACATCAGAAGAATGTTGGAATTTGTGTGACGACTAGAGCTAAAACAGTGCTTATGTAAATGAATACTGAGAAGAGGAACGGAAGGAAGATGAAGGATTTGGCTTGTTTCAACGGTTGCACATGGTTAGAGGACTAGAGATGGAAAAAGACTGATTTACGACAGCAGTAAGAGGTAGGAGGAATTAGAACAAGTTTTAATTATTTTCAGGTTTAATTAATCATAACTTGTAATTAATCGATAATACTGTTTAGTGAGATTCATCTGACGATAACTGAGAAAGAGATGGAGAGAATTTATCTGGACAGACCCAGTATTTGCGAGGAAACAATTAACAGTGCCAGTATCGACTAACACTCGTCTGAAACCACACTCCACATTACTATGATCGAAAGAAGTAATATGTTACGTGTTAAGAGACCTCCATTAGATTAAAATGAGCCGAAACATGGGAGATAAGATATTTTATATTTCGTCGTTAAATATAGGATATGATCTGTGAAGTAAAAATGACATTGCGTAGGAAATGAAAAATGTTGCTAGAATAAATAACATAAAGAAATTAATGGTATAAATATTTACGAAAGTCAAACAGATATTTTAGAATACATAACCAGGTTTTCTTAGGTACTGGTATTATTGAAATTAATCACCGCTAAGTACAGCAATTACAAAATAGGGAAGGAAATTATCATCCTAAACAAAGGATTTGTCTCAGTCGTTCCTGCTTCGTTTACTTTCTAAATTTTTACTGCCTGCGAGAATTTCTCATTTAGAAAAATTAATAGAAATTGAAAAATAATAGTGGCAAACTAGAGCCATTCTGAGTCTACTATTGTAGAATGTACAACAACTCTACTGTTGGGGCAGCAGGCGTCGATGTGGGGGGGTTACGGCGGTACAAAGCACTGGAGATACCATTTTCACTTCCTAAGATCTAAGACAAGCCGACATGAGTTTGGTTGGCAGGAACCTCTTGTCCCTGATTCCCTGAAAGGTCTTTGGGAGGAACATCGGTGTCTGCTTGCTGATGTTGGTCGGCGTCTGTGGACGATGGTGTTGGTTTACGGTTCTCGCAAATAGTTCAGAAATATTAGTCACTAAGGAGTAGGGAGCAGGAAGACAACATGATATGGTGATATGTGAGATGGCCGTACTTAATTGTTCGTTAATTATTTAATTCTAAAAGATTCAGTGCATATATTAGCTGTTATACACGGGCTAGAATTGTGTAAGGTCACAGTTATGAGTAATAGTGTTGATTATTACCATTATACAGCAGTGTTACGTGCTGCTCGTTTCGTAATATCTGTAAGGCGGCAGCTTGAAAGAATATCAATTTCGCACCTTACATGAGATTTTATACGTCGTAACCGGTAGATGAATACGTCACCTGACATACTTCGGTGATAATGAGCAGATTTGATTATCAAAGTGTACAGTATGTAATGCAAAGTGATGACACTTGATTCGACGATATTAACACACCAAACTCAAATCCCGCATGTCAATTTTCCCCGCCGTGACTTTTCCCGTCTGGTTTGTGAATATCAGACAACAGATAAACAATAATAATAATTAGTAATAGCACTGATCAGTTTATACAAACTTTGCGCGCTTGACATTGGCTTTTTGCGTAAGTTTCGTTCATTGTAAGTTTAACCCTGTGTGATTCTTTATCGGAATTCGTACATTGAATAATTCCCAGGGTTTGGTTCGTATTGGACCTCTGATATAATTTGTAACATAGAACCTTCAGCCTTGCCAAGACGCCGTTTAAATGGGACAATAGCTTACAACACAAATGAAACACAACAAAATATTACACTACATTGAATAACACAGACACTTACATTAATTCTGTTGCTGTGTGCAACTATGCGTACGCCTAGTGAGATTGCGTCTCAATACATATAATAATGGCGGTGTGCCAAATAATTATCTGCAGCGATAACAGATATGCGTCCGATCACGACGGCTCCCAGAACAAAAAAGGTTCTGTCTTCTTGACAAGACAACTGAACTGCGTAATTATTCTAATGTTTCAGAACTAGCACGCTGCAATCGATACAACCGCTTATACTAATTAATATATTATGTAGTTCTTTATTTATATTCTGAACTTACATCTAAGTTTTTGCTATATTTTCACGCCCATCCTACAAATGTGCCTTTAAATTGCTTGCTGAATTGTGAGGCGAAATTACGCACCTGCAGGCGAGCAATTCACCCTAAAGCACATTCAGTTCAATATTTACATATATACTCAACTACAGTTTATGGTATACAATATTTAATCGACGTGCGTACGCCCAGAAGAATTCAATGTTGGTATTGCGGCTGCCACGTGTGCGCAGTCGCATGTATTTCAGTCTGGCCAGTAGACCTTAGTTGAACTCGCGACACGGTGATCACAGTTTATGTAGATAGTTCGTGTGCACAAGGCATCACTCTGACAGGACATTCCAAGAAGTTTTTTACGAAAAATATGCACTAACTTGTGAAACAGGTACAATAATCTTAAAACCACTACATATATTAAATCAAAATACATTTCATTATTGGTCGTTTTCTCTCATGGAAAGTATAACATTTAAAATGTCTTTCTGTTTAAGATCATCTGTCCTTGTACGACGTGTCGTTCTTTGCAGTTCATATACATCATACATAAAATAATAGCGCAAAGGTTAGCATTCTTTTGGCATTTTGCATAACGTAAATGTTGTTGTATATCGACGTCACCGTTCACAGTTTTGTCATGCTATATGTGGCTATGTTCACTCGTTGTACTGTTTATTTTCACTGATGACACTGTTCTTCCTAGGTCATACGTCACGTAATTGAAGACTATAATCCGTTCGTCATAAGAATAAACGTGATGTCAACATTGCACTATGTATTCTTCCGCTTTTCCTGCAACCTCATTGGATTTCCGTTTCACGTGGGACTGCAGCCCAGCTCTCTCGAGAGGTGCCAAGTACAACAATAAGGGTACGTTTTGTGCTGTGCGTTACGCGCAAATCGACATAGCGATGAAACGGGACAACAGCTTTACCGGCGCATTTAACTTGGACAGAACTGGCTGGTCAGCTCGTAGAGCTAGCCTGCAGTGACGTGGCCAGCTGCAGTTCACAA
Organism: Schistocerca piceifrons; assembly: GCF_021461385.2. NCBI lineage: Eukaryota > Metazoa > Arthropoda > Insecta > Orthoptera > Acrididae > Schistocerca > Schistocerca piceifrons. Next base: position 393,918,469 of record NC_060144.1, on the reverse strand, counting down.
TTAAAAAGAGACGAGCATAGGAGCAATACAGCTTCGAATGTCACTTAATTTTTAAGCAGAATGAAGTAATATACTGCAAATCTCCCACAATACGCTCCTTTGACGACTAGATGAAAACCGCGATACGTAATCGTCTTTAACTAACGTACTATTGTAATTAAAAACAAGAACAATGAAAATTCCTGACTTAAGCACAGGGTAATTTTTCTGCATGAGCTGTGTGTAATGTAAGAGAGAACTGAAAGATTTCACCTTATAGTTAAATATACAAGCCAATGAAGGTATTACTTATAGTCAGTCGTCTGGTAATATCTTAACTCCATCCTTATCCGAATCCGGGAAATACGTTTCAGTTCTGGAAGTGTCACCTGCTACATTGATAACGAGCCTATCAACAACAGGTTCTGCGAAACCAACCAGGCGCACCATTCTCTCTTCTTTTATGACGAGGTGTTCTATATCGTGCCAGCGTTCCGCAGTGAGGTGTGAAAAAGTTGGGTGCGTTAGTTCCAGTACGTCTGGCAGCTTAATAGTCCTCTTACCACTCGGGCCAAATCCGGCGGGTTGGCTTCATGTCAGTTCTGTTGGGTTCATATTGTAATGGTACAGTAGCAAACGTAAAAATGAAGCATTTGTACGATGTACTCGATGCTGTGAAAACGATTGCTTCTCATGTTTCTACGTTACTTGTCTACCTATGTGGTATAAAACGATGGACACAGTCCAAGTATAGAGGATTTTGTTTTTCATTTTTGCCTTAAAAATTAAATTGTTATGATTTGTTAATTTAAACTACAGTCTTTCATAAAACATCCAAAGTTAGGACTTTGTATTTTAAATAGAAACAGGAATTTCGAGTCCATTATGTAACTAAAAGGAAGGCGTGCATTACTCATAAAGATGATGATGACTTTTATAATTATGATGCGTAGATATTACAGATTGAACGAGAGAGAAAAGAACTGATATCGGGGAGATTTGAACCAACGCTCATCTATGCACATCTTTGTTTACATTTCTTTACGCTACTGATTGCGCTATATGTTCAATAAATATTTGTATCTCAAATGCAATATGTATAACGCTGTGAAAACTTCAAAGCCGATTATTTCCGCACGTTTAAGACAAACGTAAGAGCTGCCTGTTTCTGGCCACTTTTTAACCGTATTCTACATGCGTTTTTCTGTTGGGGATATGTGAAGAAACATTTTCCAGCGTGCGTAGTGGCGCACAGGATATGATGTGCAGAGTGCATTAGACTCTGTGGAATATGCATGTTACGTGTTTGTTGATGGCGCAACGTAATGTAAGTTGGTAGTCAAATGTATTAATATGTGTTGTTCAAATAAAGCATAAGTTAATTTTGTCCCTTAAATAGTTGTTACCTGTCATTGAGCTGCGTTAATCTGCATAAACTACAACAGGTTGTGGGCCCAGCCACTGGGTTAAAGTGAAGTAATAAGCTTTAAGGTGACGTGTATTTGCGCAATAAGTTCACGGAAGCTCGCATAAAGCTGAATTCTGTACGCTATACGAAGAAGAAAATGACTGTAAAATGAGTACAACACAGATACCGCAAATAGAGCGGCTTGCAGGGCGCGAAAATTACGCGACCTGGAAATTTCCCGTTGAGGAGTATTTGCACTTGGATGACTTTGCGACGTCGTAAAGGGTGAATTGGCACCTACGGAATCAAGTTTTGCTACTGAGAATCGGAAGGCGAAATGAAAACTAATCCTATTGATTGATCCAGAGAATTATGTTGAAACAGATAAGGCTACGTCAGCAAAAGAGGTATGGGGCCAAATGAAAAACGCGTTTAAAGATGGGGATTTAACCAGAAAAGTATGACTACCTCGTGAGCTGATAACCACAAGATTGAACAAGTGTAAAAGCGTGGATGAATGTGTGAATAAAATGATTTCAGTCTCCAATCGTCTGAGGAATATTGGTTTTGAAATTGCGGATGACTGGATTGTACTTTATTGTTAGCTGGACTACCAGAGATATATTTGCCACTGATTATGGGTTTGGAAAGTTCGGGGATACCCATTACAGCGGATAGTGTTAAAGAGTCTACAGGACGTGGAGAATGAACCAGATTCTAATACTTCAGGAAAAGAAACAGCTTCGGCTTTATACTCTAAGTACAAGAAGAGGAAGCCAATAAGATGTTGCAGATGCCAGAAAATTAGAAATATTATTTCAAAGTGTAACGAAAATTTAAGTATAAAGAAAAGAAACACGTTAATTATAGTAGTCCTGAGTGAAAGACTAACGATAAAGGTAAGGCAATTTCTATTGTTTCTTTTTTCTCTTTTCATGAAGCGAGTGACGATCATGCAGAATGGATCCTAGATTCAGGAGCATCTGCGCAAAATACCAACGCTCCATCAGGTTTGTATGATGTTCAGTCAAGGACTGACATTGGAATTTCCACAGCTGACGGATTTAAGTTAAGGTGTGAATTGGCAGGAAAAGTGGATAATAATTGGCATGTGAATGGGGAAAAAGGAAATCGTTACTGCTCATGATGTATATTATGTAAAGAATATTGCAACTAATTTGTTGTCAGTAAACGAAATAGTAAAGAAGGTCAATAAAGTTATCTCCGATGCAGAGGCAGACAATGAGATGGACTCTTGTGGTGATATTGTAGGTACTGCAAGTAATGTAAGAGGTATTTACAAAGTGAATACAGATCAAAGTACTGCTGAAACAGGAAATCACTCTGTTTATGCTGCAAAAGGTTTCTTGTGGCATAGAGGCTTGGACATTTGAATAGGAAAAGTATGACATTACTGAAGAATATGGCAACTGGGATGCAAAGTTACGGAATGAATAATTTTCAGTGTAAGATGTGCTTGCAGGGGAAGCAGTCTAGATTGCCATTTAAATCGAGTCGGAGAATATCTATCAAAGTCTTGCAACTCATACACTCAGACCTCTCTGGGCCTACAGAGAATAAATCCTTAGCAAGTTGCTTCTATTTCCTGACATTCATACACTCCTGGAAATTGAAATAAGAACACCGTGAATTCATTGTCCCAGGAAGGGGAAACTTTATTGACACATTCCAGGGGTCAGATACATCACATGATCACACTGACAGAACCACAGGCACATAGACACAGGCAACAGAGCATGCACAATGTCGGCACTAGTACAGTGTATATCCACCTTTCGCAGCAATGCAGGCTGCTATTCTCCCATGGAGACGATCGTAGAGATGCTGGATGTAGTCCTGTGGAACGGCTTGCCATGCCATTTCCACCTGGCGCCTCAGTTGGACCAGCGTTCGTGCTGAACGTGCAGACCGCGTGAGACGACGCTTCATCCAGTCCCAAACATGCTCAATGGGGGACAGATCCGCAGATCTTGCTGGCCAGGGTAGTTGACTTACACCTTCTAGAGCACGTTGGGTGGCACGGGATACAAGCGGACGTGCATTGTCCTGTTGGAACAGCAAGTTCCCTTGCCGGTCTAGGAATGGTAGAACGATGGGTTCGATGACGGTTTGGATGTACCGTGCACTATTCAGTGTCCCCTCGACGATCACCAGTGGTGTACGGCCAGTGTAGGAGATCGCTCCCCACACCATGATGCCGGGTGTTGGCCCTAATGCCTCGGTCGTATGCAGTCCTGATTGTGGCGCTCACCTGCACGGCGCCAAACACGCATACGACCATCATTGGCACCAAGGCAGAAGCGACTCTCATCGCTGAAGACGACACGTCTCCATTCGTCCCTCCATTCACGCCTGTCGCGACACCACTGGAGGCGGGCTGCACGATGTTGGGGCGTGAGCGGAAGACGGCCTAACGGTGTGTGGGACCGTATCCCAGCTTCATGGAGACGGTTGCGAATGGTCCTCGCCGATACCCCAGGAGCAACAGTGTCCCTAATTTGCTGGGAAGTGGCGGTGCGGTCCCCTACGGCACTGCGTAGGATCCTACGGTCTTGGCGTGCATCCGTGCGTCGCTGCGGTCCGGTCCCAGGTCGACGCGCACGTGCACCTTCCGCCGACCACTGGCGACAACATCGATGTACTGTGGAGACCTCACGCCCCACGTGTTGAGCAATTCGGCGGTACGTCCACCCGGCTTCCCGCATGCCCACTATACGCCCTCGCTCAAAGTCCGTCAACTGCACATACGGTTCACGTCCACGCTGTCGCGGCATGCTACCAGTGTTAAAGACTGCGATGGAGCTCCGTATGCCACGGCAAACTGGCTGACACTGACGGCGGCGGTGCACAAATGCTGCGCAGCTAGCGCCATTCGACGGCCAACACCGCGGTTCCTGGTGTGTCCACTGTGCCGTGCGTGTGATCATTGCTTGTCCAGCCCTCTCGCAGTGTCCGGAGCAAGTATGGTGGGTCTGACACACCGGTGTCAATGTGTTTTTTTCCATTTCCAGGAGTGTAGATCATTTTTCTAGATATATGCATGTTTATTTTATAAGAAGCAAGGATCAAGTGAATGATGTGTTTGTTGTTTATTGCAAAATGGTCGAAAGACAGACTGAGAAGAAAATTCAAATTATTAGATCAGACAATGGATAAGAATATGCAAACAGACGGCTTATCGAACAGTTGAATGGAATGGGTATTAGGGATCAGACTACCATTTGCTACGGTCCCCTCTCAGAATGGAGTGGCAGAAAGAGCCAACAGAACAATTGCAGAAAAGGCAAGAAGTAAGTTAAGCGATGCTGAGCAACCTAAGTGTTTTTGGGCAGAGGCTGTGTCAACAGCAGCGTATTTAATTAATAGATCACCTACCAAAGCTGTGGGACACAAGACACCTTATGTAGTATGGACTGGGAAGAAACCGGATCTAAAGCTCTTAGAAGTCTTCGAATGTGAAGCCATGGTTCAGATTCGAAAACCATTAAGAGAAAAATGGGATGCAAAATCTCCAAAATATATTTTTGTAGGCTACTGTGAGGATTCAAAATGCTACAGGTTTTACAATCCTGTGAATAAGAAGATAATAAGTAGTAGAGATGTAGTATTTTGGAGGATTATAGACCCAAAATAAAGGGAAGAGGCAAGTAGTTAAAATGATACATTAATGCAACCAAGTATAATGTGTGATAGTGCTGGAACAGAGATGGAAACTAAAACAGAGGAAGACCAGGATAAAGAGGAAGCTCATGTGCTACCCGACAATCAAATTGAGGAAGAAGATTCAACAGAGGAAGTTAGTTTAAGGTAGTCTTCTAGTATAGCAAAACCAAAAGGACGTCCAGATTATGAAATGTATGCTACAATCAACAATGAATTAATCACAGTTGATGAAGCTTTAGCAAGTTCAAATGCTCAAGATTGGAAAAAGGGTACTGAAAAGGATCTGCTATCTTTTGTGGATAATGATGTATAGGAATGGGTTGACATGCCTGAAAATAAAAAGCCACTGAAAAAAGATGGGTTTTAGTACCAAAAATCCTGAGAGTGCAATGCCACGATTCAAAGCCAGATTGGTGATTAAAGGATGTTCCTAGAAAGAAGGAATAGATTACAATGAAACTTTCTCACCAGTGGTGAAGTATTCACTATTAAGATACATTTTAGCTCTTGCAGTAAGGGAGGACTTACTAATTCATAAATGGATGTGAAAACAGCCTACCTGAATAGAAGACTTGAAGAGGAAATATATGTGATTCTACCTGATGATGTTAAGAGATCTTATCAAGGGAGAAGGAGGATTTGGCGTTTCAAGAAAGGCATATACGTATTAAGGAAAAGTGGCCATTGCTTGAATAAATGTATGCATAAAAGTATGATAAAACTAGGCAAGTTATAGTCAAAGGCATATCCTAGTATATATCTTAAAAGGAGTAATTAAGAAATTGCAATCGTGCCTTTATGGGTAGATGATTAATTTATTTTAACCAATAGTGATATCCAGATGGACTTTCTTTAAAGAACAGTTACAGTCACAATTTAATATGCATGATTTAGTTCAAATTAATCAATAATTAGGCATGAAGATTCTAAGAAGTGCCAACAGAGAGGAATAGTGGATTGATCAATCTCTGTACACAAAGAAGATCTTAGAAAAGTTCAATGTGGAAAATTGTAAAGCTATTTCTATTCCAATGGAAAACAATGTAAAACTGCTAATAACTGATGAGGACAAGAAGTGTAAGGAAAGTGTACCCTGTTTGGAAGCTGTAGGAAGTCTACTGTACTTAGCACCGGCTTCCAGACCAGACACTGCATTTGCCACAAATGCAGTAAGCAAGTTTGGCAGTGATCCGAGAGAAAAGCACTGAATGGCAGTCAAGACAATATTCAGATATTTAAATCGTACTGCTGATTATAAGTTAAAATGTTCTAAAACTAGAAATGTAAATTAGGAAGGATACAGTGATGGAGACTGGTGAAATGAGCTGGAAGTTGTTTTAGAGTAATGGGACTACTGATATCATGATCATGTAAGAGACAAAGAACTGTTGCTTTGAGTACTGTAGAAGCTGAATATATGGCCTTGTCCTCCACTATCCAGGAAGCTCTTTGGATCCGTACACTGGTGAGTGGAATAGAATCTCCTCCAACATTAATGCAAACTGTGGTATTATGTGACAATATGGGAGCTATTAAACTTGCAAAAAATAATGTCACAGGTGTAAGATCCAAACATATTGACATAAGGCCTCACTTTATAAGACAACATGTGGAACATGGAAATATAATGCTCGGTTACCTGTGCACAGAAGTAATGTTATCTGATATCCTAACCAAGCCTCTCAGTAAGGACAAATTTCAGAAGCTGGTGAAACATTATGGTTTAACCTCGGATGTTCAGTGCTGAGTATCTGAAAAATATTTGTTCAAGGGGGAGAGTTGGGGATATGTGAACAAACACTTCCATCGTGCATAGTGGCACACAAGAGATGATGAGCAGAGTGCATTAGACTGTGTGGAATATACACGTTCCGCGTTTGTTGACGAGGTAACGCAATGTAATTTGGTCATGAAATGGATTAATATGAGTTTTGCGAATGAAGCTTAAGTTTATTTTGTCCCTTAAATAGTTGTTACCTGCCGTTTAGCTGCGTTAATCTGCATGAACTACAACAGTTTCACCACGGAACAGAAAGCATCCTCAGCCATTTTCGTACTGCGCAATAACACGCAACAATCAAAGCACACCGCTGCAGAGGCTGTGACTGTGAAAGATTTTGGAAATAAAAACTACGTAGCAAAAGCATGATTAAGAAAAACGTTAATAGGTGTCAATACATTTGAATATCTTAAAGTTTCATTTAATGTAACTTAGTATTAAGATATCTAATACGCAAATAGGACCTACTCCCAAGAGCGCAACAACACCAGTGTACATGTGCAACTGCTTCAGACCTATCATAGCGTTTGTGTTTGTTTATATCAGGTTATTTCTTATGATTAATGGAATTATAGTGGATTTCCATTCCATAATATGAGTTTCGTGAAGGCATACATGCAAGACTTCGGACGGCAAACTGCTGACATCGATCCTCGATTTGTCCAGGTAAGAGTGGCTGTCGTATTCCGAGAAAATTACATTCTCTGAAGTCCCATCCAAAATTTCCTCCATTCGTGGAGTTGTCTTCAGTGCTTTTGTGCGTCGCGACCATAGGTCCAGTGGTTTCTAGATCTTTATTTTGCACAGTTGCATCGCGGTAAATGTCATTAGGCGGTGCATTACTAATGTTATCGCGCTTTACATGCACAGTTCCATGGCGCTCACCGTTTATCTTGCGACGTACTAAGAATGTTTGTTATCAAGATTTTTACATAAACATTTCATCGCTATCATTCTCATAGCGATATATGGAAACAGTTTTGCACACATACTTCATCGCTGTTACAGGCATTGCGATGTGCGTAGAATGTCTTTAAAGCAGTCTTTTTCACATAAATCTCGTGGTTTTACGCATTTTGACACATATTACAATTTCTGATCACATTTACATACCAACATATTGTATATTGCTTTTCATCAATGCAGATAATTACCCATAAATACATAAATTACATTTTGGGTTTATACAGAATACAAGTATTTACATAATTTTACAGACATTACATATTTTTAACCTTATTTTGCATTCGCGCAATGATGTCACCTTAAATTGGAAAGATTAGACACAACATCTGGATACATCTGCAAACAGGCCCAAGTGCACATACACTAGTGCACAAACGTCTAAACCAACACACTAGAATCAAACTTACAGAATTCTCGCGTTACGAGTGTGTACAATGTTATATGGTCTTGGTTTCACACAAACATATGTTATACAGTGTGAAGTTCTTCTAATCCGTTCCTTGGTAATGGTGTATTATTGTCCTGTGGTTTTGTGTACACGTCTATCAGCCTTGAACAGTCCTCGGCCGACGCTACAGTTAGTCAATTATGTTGCTTCAAAAATATTTTCGTCTCACTTGCGTAAATGTCGTCAAAACATTTGCGTTAAAATTTAGGTTACCACTACCCTCCCCACATTATTAACGCTCCCCCATGAACCATGGACATCGCCGTTAGTGGGGAGACTTGCGTGCCTCAGCGATACAGATAGCCGTATCGTAGGTGCAACCACAACAGAGGGATATCTGTTGAGAGGCCAGACAAACGTGTGGTTCCTGAAGAGAGGCAGAAGCCTTTTCAGTACTTGCAGGGGCAAGATTCTCTAGGATTGACCGACCTGGCTTTCTAACACTAACCAAAAAAGCCTTGCTATGCTGTTACTGTGAACTACTGGACGCAGGGGGAGACTACAGCCGTAATTTTTCCTGAATGCATGGAGCTTCACAGTATGGTTAAATGATGATGGCGTCCTCTTGAGTAAAATATTCCGGAGGTAAAATAGTCCCCCATTCGGAACTCCGGGCGGGCACCACTCAGGAGGACGTTGTTGTCAGGAGAAAGAAAACTGGCGTTCTACGGATCGGAGCGTGGAATGTCAGATCCCTTAATCGGGCAGGCAGGTAAGAAAATTTTGAAAAGGAAATGCATAGGTTAAAGTCAGATATATTGGGAATTAGTGAAGTTCGGTGGCAGGAGGAACAAGACTTTTGGTCAGGTGAATAGAGGATTATAAATACAACATCAAACATGGGTAATGCAAGAGTAGGTTCAATAATGAATAGGAAAATAGGAATACGGGTAATCTATCACAAACAGCTTAGTGAACGCATTATTGTGGCCAAGATATACACAAAGCCCATGTCTACCACAGTAGAAAAATTTTATTCGCCAACTAGCTCCGCAGATGATGAAGAGATTGATGAAATGTATGATGAGATAAAAGAAATTATTCAGATAGTGAAGGGAGACGAAATTCAATAGTAATGTGTGACTGGAACTCCGTAGTAGGAAAAAGAAGAGAAGGAAACGTAGTAGAGAAGTAGGGAATGAAAGAGGAAGCTGCATGGTAGAATTTTGCACAGAGCATAACATCCTTGGTTCAAGAATCATGAAAGAAGGTTGTATACATGGAAGGAGCCTGGAGGTACTAGAAGGGTTCAGATAGATTATATAATGGAGAGACAGAGACTCAGGAACCAGGTTTTAAATTTTAAGACATTTCCTGGGGCAGATGTGGACTCTGACCACAATCTATTGATTATGAACTGTAGATTAACACTGAAGAAACTGCAAAAAGGTGGGAATTTGAGGAGGTGGGACCTAAGTAAACTGAAAGAACCACAGGTTGTAGAGAGTTTCAGGGACAGCATTAGGGAACGATTGACAAGAATGGGGGAAAGAAATACAATAGAAGAAGAATAAGTAGCTTTGAGAGATGAAATAGTGAAGGCAGCAGAGGATTAAGTAGGTAAAAAGACGAGGGCTAATAGAAAACCTTGGGTAACAGAAGAGATATTTAATTTAACTGATGAAAGAGAATATACAAAAATGCAGTAAGTGAAGCAGGCAGAAGGAATACAAATGTCTCAAAAATGAGATCGACATGAAGTGCCAAATGGCTAAGCAGGGATGGCTAGAGGACAAATGTGAAGATGTAGAGGCGCATATCACTAGCGGTAAGATAGATACTCCCCACGGGAAAATTTAAGAGACCTTTGGAGAAAAGAGAACCACTTGCATGAACATCAAGAGCTCAGATGGAAAACCGGTTCTAAGCAAAGAAGGGAAAGCAGAAAGGTGGAAGGAGTATATAGAGAGTCTATACAAGGGTGATGTATTTGACGACAATATTATGGAAATGGAAGAGACTGTAGATGAAGATGAAATAGGAGATATGATAACTGTGTGAAGAGTTAGACATGGCACTGAAGGACCTAAGTCGAAACAAGGCTCCAGGCGTAGACAACATTCCATTAGAACTACTGACAGCCGTGGGAGAGCCAAGCCTAACAAGACTCTACCATCTAGGGAGTAAGATCTATGAGACTGGCGAAATACCCTCAGACTTCAAGAAGAATATAATAATTCCAATCGCAAAGAAAGCAGGTGGCGACAGATGTGAAAATTACCGAACTGTCAGTTTAATAAGCTACGGTTGCAAAATACTAACAAGAATTGTTTACAGACGAATGGAAAAACTGGTAGAAGCCGACCTCGTGGAAGATCAGTTTGGATTCCGTACGAATGTTGGAACGCGTGAGGCAATACTGACCCTACGACTTATGTTAGAAAACAGATTAAGGAAAGGCCAACCTACGTTTCTAGCATTTATAGACTTAGTGAAAGCTTTTGACAATGTTGACTGGAATAATCTCTTTCAAATTCTGAAGGTGATTTTGGTAAAATACAGGGAGCAAAAGACTATTTACAATTTGTACAGAAACCAGAAGGCAGTTATAAGAGTTGAGGGGCATGAAAGGGAAGCAGTGGTTGGGAAGGAAGTGAGAAAGGGGTGTAGCCTATCCATGACGTTATTCAATCTGTATACTGAGCAAGCAGTAAAGGAAATAAAAGAAAAATTCGGTGTAGAAATTAAAATCCATGGAGAAGAAATAAAAGCTTTGAGGTTCGCCGATGACATTGTAATTCTGTCAGACAGCAAAGGACCCGGAAGAGCACCTGAACGGAATGGATTGTGTCTTGAAAGGAGGACATAAGATAAACATCAACAAAAGCAAAACGACGATAATGGAATGTAGTCGAAGTAAATCAGGTGATGCTTAGGGAATTTGATTAGGAAATGAGAGGCTTAAAGTAGTGAATGAGTTTTGCTATTTTGGGAGCAAAATAACTGATGATGGTCGAAGCAGAGAGGATATAGAATGTAGACTGGCAATGGCAAGGATAGCATTTCTAAAGAAGACAAATTTGTTGTCATCGAGTGTAGAATCAAGTGTCAGGAAGTCGTTTCTGAAAGTTTTTGTATGGAGTGTAGCCATGTGTGGATGTGAAACATGGACGATAAATAGTTTAGACGAGAAGGGAATAGAAGGTTTGGAAATGTGGTGCTACAGATGAATGCTGAAGATTAGATGGGTAGATCACTTAACTAATGCGGAGGTAATCAATAGAACCGGAGAGAAGAGAAATTTGTGGCACAACTTGACTAGAAGAAGGGATCGGTTGGTAGCTCGTGTTCTGAGGCATCAAGGGATCACCGATTTGGTATTGGAGGGCAGCGTGGAGGGTAAAAATCGTAGAGGGAGACCAAGAGATGAATACACTAAACAGATTCAGAAGAATGTAAGTTGCAGTAGGTACTGGGAGATGAAGAAGCTTTCGTCAAACCAGACTCTGGACTGAAGACCACAACAACAACAACCCAATATTAGGTTGCTGGCTGTCACTTCTAAAGTATTTCTTTCCATGTATTAAGTAATAAGGTTGATTAAAGTCAATCCAGGGATCAGGAGAAACTATTTTCACATGCGTTTACCTATGTACGCATAGATCACATATGTTTCAACCACATTTAACATAGTTCACGTATTTTCATAAACATGTTTCACCTGTATCTCTAGCGAATTTCGCTCTTCAGTTTCGTTTTCACGCATCTCTTCGTTTATGACGTCATAGCCCATGAAATATGTGTCGTACAAGGATATAATTTGGCAGTAGATCCAGTTGTACATATAGAAGCCGCTTTCGAAATTTGTTGCGAATGGTTTGTACTCAAGAAGTAATAAATTAAAACGTCGTGCGTGATGCGGCAGTATTTCTTCTTCTGCTGCTGGCTGGATCAGCTGAAATAAAATTTCCTATGCTACCTGATTTCTTTGCAGTAATGCGGAGAGATACGTGTGTTTTTTAAATTTACAGTTTGCTTAATCGTAACCTGTATACGTTTACTGCTTAGAATGAAATACTCTTAAGTCTCGATGAGCGTAAAGCCCAATAATTCTATCTGTATTTGTGTTCTGTAACAGATATGCACCACGATGCGGTATGTTGACAATTACATATGGACCGTCGTACAGCAGACGCTACTTCGCGTTCGTACGTTTTAGTGCAGATTTCTGGTAGGTACTCAATATTTCTGGCATCCCTACCTTGAATTCCTGCTTTCGCTTAATAGCACAGAGTAGTATCTGTTTCTTGCATTAGCATGCAGCGTCTGCGTGTTTAGTACTTATCTAATCTTTTCATCGTGCGACTGCTGCTGAGGTGATAGCTTCGGCAGCGGATCGCTCCACTCATGTGACTCTTTGCGGTCGGACATAAGCTCGTTATGTGTATAGGTTGTGTTATATATATTCAGCTTGTTGTAAACTTCTTCAAATAGTGACAAATAACTTACCCAATTAGAATGCTGTGTAGGCGTATATGTCCTCACGAATCTCTTCTCTGAAAATTCGTTCAGTAGTATTAGATTGTGGGCTAAACTTCGGGATAAAGCTGGTTTTAATGCTATTGTCCTTTAAGAATTTTCGCCATTTGTACCCTGTGTAGTACATGGCATTGTCAGATAAGATTGCCTTGGGTTTTCCCACACGAGTAATGTAGTCACGTGAGAATCGTCTGATGATTGCGTTAGAAGTTGCAGATCTTATGGCGTACAGCTTAACATATTTAGAAAATATGTCGTAAAATGCTTATATATAGTTAACATCACCACTACTTGCTGAATGTGGACCACTTATTTCCGTACCAGCAGTCTCCAGAGGTTTGCTGGGTAGTATGGAATGTAGATCTGCCTTTGAAGATAACTTCTGAGATTTATATTTCTGACAATATATGCAAGTATTAAGTACATTGTGACATTTACGTCATATGTTTGCGAAATAATTATACATGCTAAGTTTTTCTAGGCACTTCTTCGTTCGATAATGTCCCCAAACTAAGAGTGTGTGCCAGATTAAGTTGTGTTCGGGTCCTTGGGAACACGTACACACCAGTTGGAGCCATCAAGATGACGACGATAGAATAACATCTCATTATACATAAGATAACGGCTAGACAGCGGATGGTTAGAACAAACTATGACTAAAGATCTTACCTTGTTCCAGTGTGGATCACATTTTTCTGAAGCTGCCATATTTCTATAAAAATCAATGTTATATTGGTAATACTGTTTATCGAGCATTAGGAGTATTCTGTAGTCGTTGACATTGTCAAGATCAGTTTTACAGTCATCCATACCATGTGGAAGACGGGACAGAGCATCAGCGATGATGTTGTCTTTGCCTTTAACATATACGATCTCAAAAGAATAATTCTGCAGAGATAAAGCCCAGCGTGATAATCTAGGATGAACTAACTTGCATGTTAACAAAAATGTCAGAGATTGGTGATGTGTATAAATTTTCGTGTGTTTACCGTACAAAAAATAGTTGAACTTTTTGAACGCCCATACAACAGAAAGAGTTTCACGTTCAGTGGTTGAATAAGTTCGTTCACGCTCACTTAAAGTACGACTTGCAAATCTAATGATTTTCACCTGTTCCTCTTTTCCGTACTTAACTACTTGAAATACACAACAACCCGAGCGACTGCATGACATTTCACACGCCACACAAAAATCTAACTAAAGTCTGGATGGTCTATAATGTTGGCATTCCTCAATGCGTGCTTAATGTTATTAAGATCTTGGTGACACAGCTCAGGCCAGATCCATACCTGATTCTTCTTAAGTAAATCTGGGAGATGCTTACTGTTCAATAACTGTGACAGGAAACCTCGAAAGAAAGTACAGAGTCCTAGAATTTTGTGGAATGAGGCGTGATTGCGACTTGCCAAAAAGAATTTGTTGAGTGGACCGTGGAAAAGTACTTATCATCTAAAAATTTCTGTAATTGTTCCTCTAAATTTTCTGGTCTAGTGCGTACAGGTAGTATAATTTTATTGATGGCACGTGCGTCCAACACCACTCTGATGTTTTCGGTAGGTATTTTGACAGAAAGTAGTCGACTGCAGTAGGGAGATGTGGAAGGTTCAATGATCTTCCACTCTAACATCTGTTTAAGTTCTTGCCACACCGCAGGTCGTTGAGAGAGTGGTACATTATAGGTTTTGTGATAGAAAATTTGGTGAGGCTTGACTTCAGTTTTATAAATATATGTCTTAATGATACCTGGCCGTTTGGTAAAGACCTGTATATACTTAGTACAATACCCGTCCTGTTTGTGTATTTTCCTGCAGTGGTTTTATCACCTCTCTTCGTGATCGTAGCGTATAAATATCAGGGGATACTTTAAACTATTTGCTGCATAATCATTCTGTTGTTCATCAGTGGGTGTATCAAAAAACGATTTGATATTGAACTCCACCCCCCCCCCCGCCCCCCCCCCCCCCCCACTCCAAACCTTCTTCAGCCACGACCTGGGGCACAGTAGTGATTGTATTTAGTTTTACGCCGTCGCTATAGTTTTAGGTGGTGATTCAGTCTGAGCTGGAGTTTCACTCGTCACTTCTATTAAGTTTACATTAGGGTATTGTGTATTTCACTCTCCAATCTCTTCTTGCTTTTGCGCTTGAGCACCTTGACGTCAAGGTGCTCAAGCTAATTGGTGAGAAAATCCCAATTTTGATTTTGTACAGGCTAATAATCGTTTCTGTCTCTGTTCCAGTTTTTGTTGTTTCCGTTTCTGTTACTTCTACTGCAACTGTTGCGGCGCCTCCTGTGTGGATTGTCGCTCATTGTGTATGATATGTTATGATTACTGTTCATAATGGGGTGAGCCTTCTGATGTTGGTATTTGTATTGGTTTGCGGAAGGAAGCTGTTGATTCTGCTGCGCTACGTAACCGACAGCGACCAGCGCACCAGGATTAAGTTGGCTAGCCTGCGCGTTTTGCATGCTACTGACGTACACATTGTGGCAGCTGTTTTGCCGTGCGAAACGTTGATACTCATATAACATATCAACAAAATCAAGCACAGGCAGAAAATGCCTGGAATGTGCAGATGTTAAAAGGCAACCTGGCTTTCAGTGCGCGGAGTATATCGCGCATACCTGCAGGTTCTTCAAGAAAGTGGTCCATATTCAAATATTTCTGAAAATAGAGGCGCAAATTGCCACGTTTAGTAATGAAAGGCTATGGTTCCACAGTCTGCTTCCTTAGACGTTCTTGTACCGACTGCGACCACAATTTGGCCAAGAAAGCTCTTTCAAATATGTCGTATGACACGCATCTGTCGGCTTCGTTGTATGCCCAGACAGTTGCGTCACCTTGGATGTAACCTACAACGAAAGAAATTCTCTTTCGGTCACTCCATGCTCTCCGGAACGCATTTCTAAATGCTCTCAGAAAAATTACCGGATGTACAGTACGTTTTTCTGGGATGAAAGGTTGAAGCTGCCGAAGTTTAATCAGACATTCTTCTTCTCTGTAATGTAATGTAATGTCGATTGCTTTCACTGTAATTATTGTAGTCATCGACTGGTGAATGGAAAGAAATATAATGCCCATAAATGTGGCGGTTGTTATTAAGTGTCATGGGTACGGATGAGTACGGTTGTTGCTGTGAGGTGTGTGTTGTGTACGGAGAACACGTGACATACATATATTTGTTTTCATTACCAAAGCGAGCACTTTGAATATTAGTATTACTACACTCCGGTCGTATGTCATCGTTTATTTGTTTCTGTCGTGCTGCGCTGGACTGAGCTGCAACAACTATGACATCTTTGTTACTTTTAACAAATTCGGCTACGGTGTCGTACACAACCGTTGGTAATTTTTCCTCTATACATTGGTCGAATTATTTATTTATCTGATCACCCGAGTCATGAATTTCTTTATTTATGTAGACAAAATGGTTGTCAGTGTGTAATTGTAGTTTTTCTGTAAGTTGTTTATACATAGTGTTAACTTTGTCTTCAATTATAACAATGCGTGCTTTTATTCAGTCATGAATTGATGAATAATATTTCACTGGAGTGCCAACAGCTTCGCATGCAGCGTTTAAATGTTTGACTTCAGTTTGAGTATCTTTTACGCCTTTTGTGGTTTTTTCCTGCTGCAAGATGAATCCGGAAAATTTTGAGTCTCTCGCTAATCTCGTCTACTCCTTCATACAAAGTGTCGTTACAGGTTTTTAGTGCTCTTAATTCAGCCATAATCTCCTCATGTCACGTTTTTAAAATAGTCATGTGTTCATCAGTGTCTTTTTTTTTTCAGTCAGCTGGTTTTTGTTTTCAGTCATTTGGTTATGTATTGATAACATATGCGAGTCGTTGTTCTCCATGTTTTTAGTCATTTGATTAATTATTGGTAACATATGTGCGTCGGTGTCTCCCTTGTTTTTAGCCATTTGCATGATAATAGTGTCGAACATGCTGGCAATATTTGGCAACTGAAATTGCTCTACCCCCGCCACGTCGTTTGACATCTCGTCAAGGACAAGAATGGGCTCTGAGCTGGATTTAGCAATTTGACTAGTGGTTGGTCCAATTACGAGATTTCCGACACTAGGCACGTTAACTGCTGATTGATCATTACTGTTGTAGTCAACTCTGGAGTCACTGTCAGTGTTTTGTACAATTTCCAAGTTGGCTTCGGTTTGCGTCTGTTGTCTATCGTGTTCCATTTTAGCTAATTGTTTACTCGTTACCACCATTCTACAAGTAATGTATATTGCAAGAAAAATTTTTAAAAACGTTTGAGAAGGAATTCATGGAATTAATTTCGTATAGCAACATTGTTGGCTTAACTGAGCCAGAATGGTGAAAAATTTAAATTCATGGCTGCCCTCCAATTTGCGTTGCAATGAGACAATTCATCCATATTGTAGAATGGCATGACTGTATTGTTGTAAGTAACTGTATGATAAAAATAATTAGGAACACGTGATCTTCCGCAAAAATGACTGCTACGGTTACGGAAAATTTTCACAAATTTTCACAATTACTGAAAGCGCTTGGACTGGCATGCTAATGTAAAAATGCAATGTCTTACGTTGGATCCAGGTATGCAGTGTAGATTCCAGGTTTCATGATCATTTTCAGTGCTTCATACATTGAATAATTCCCGAGCTATGGTTCGTACTGGACTTTGACATAATTTGTAACATGGAATCTTTAGCCTCGCCAAAACGCCGTTTAGCAGGAACAATACACGGCAACATAAATGGAACACAAGGTTAAATAATAACACAGACACTTACATTAATTCTATTGCTGTGTGCAACTATGTGTACACCTAGTGAGATTGCGTCCAGTAACATCGCGAGTCAATACGCAATAGCATTTATTGCACTATTTTGCAGTACGGCTCTTAGCTTTGGAGCCGTTGGTGGTGATAGAAACAGTATCTTAGCGTTACTCATTCGCACCTGTCACTAGCCTAGCCGTGGGAAGCAGTACCTGTGTCATTTCGAGTGACTGAATATTCAAGCCCCTAAGAATGTAAATAAGCTATTTTAAATATTATTCAATTTTGTTAAAAGTCAATATGCTGCCATTTATTATTAAAAGGAAATTTTTGTTAAAATCTCAGATACTTAGCTGAGACACTTTCATATTTAAAGACAATTACATAAAACATCACAAACCGACACTTATAAGACTAAAGTCAGTTAGGATTAATAGCAGTTGGTCTTTTAGTATTATTTGGTTATATTACCAAAGTTCCCAAAAGGCAGAACGATTTAATTAGATTTTTTATAATTAAAAACCTTCACTACTTTTCATTATCGTAACATAGAATTCAGTAAGGATTAATATTAATTTAATAAATATTTGTTTTGTTGGGTTAATAAATGAGAGTGAGTGAGATTGTAAATGATGGACATACGTAAAGATTCTGTATTATCTGATGTTAAACAGCACGTAACTATGTCATGGGAAAGTGTGAAGCAAGCAGTTTTTTGTGAAAGGATGTACTTTCCCCGCCGTGCTGATGACGTATGTCCCAGGGAACTTGCTTTTATAAGAAGGTAGCCGGAATAGCCATTTGCTGAGTAATAGTTTTCTACAGTTATTTCAAGATTAGTTTGGTTTTGATTAGGTTTTGTTAAACATTTTATTAACATTTTCATGACGAAGTGTCGTAAATGCATCTGTGAAAGTTGATTGGCGTAAGATAGTTTTAACGCGAAAAAGGACTTCAAGGATTGTTTTGATTGGCTAGTCATTTTGAACACCCAATCAGAGTTCAGTATTTCCCGCGAATTGCAAGTGGTTAAAGACCATGGAAGGAACGGCAGGGAGTCAGTCGCTCGCTAGCTATCGGACGTGCAGATCATGTTGGACGTGTCCATCTACATTATGAGTAAAATGAATAAGTTACTGGTTTCTCGTGTCCGGATTGTACCGCTGTGAAAGCAGTCGCATTTACGGACAGATTGTGAAATTCTGAGCTTTGTGAAGTGATCTGTCGGAAAGATAACCGTGTGTGAACTTTTGGCCTTTGTAGAATTCCGCGTGGCATGTTTCATTCGCATTTATGGAATAGTTGGCGCGCAATTTCTGTTAACAGAAATCCACTGAAAAGGACCGAAAGTGAAACTCATATACTGTAGCAGAGTATTGACTGTAGATCGCGTAACAATTTGGGTTGAAATTAGGTACATTTCTGGCTGCCTATCGTGTGTCTGGGTTGCATGAACTGTGAGCTAACAGTGATCTTATTCGTTAATTAAACTTGGGCTGATGCAAGTGTTTAACTGTGAACCTAAAGAAATAAAAGAACTCGTTGCAGAATTTTGTCATTTTTCTGAAGAGATGAAGCAATCGCCCTCCACCAGATAATTATTTATATTATAGGATAGCTTGCCCCCAGAGTTTACACTGACATTCCAAACATAAATATTGACGGTGTTTTTCTTCAATGCTGCTTTTTACCATGTCTGAACAATATCTACATATGCAAGGAAAAGGGCTACTGATCAGACGCCGTACTGAAGTAGGTGGAACTTTTGTAGAGAACAGTACGACGACAGACAGTGAACAAACAAAGACGACAGATCTCTTCCAACCCGCCTTGCTGCAGTCTCAATACATATAATAATGGCGGAGTGCCAAATAATTATCTACAGTGACGGAAAGTATAAACATGGATCCTCTGCAAATCACATTTAAGTGCCTGGCAGAAGGTTCATCGAACCACCTTCACAATTCTCTATTATTCCAATCACGTATAGCGCGCAGGAAGAATAAACACCTATATTGTTCCGTACGAGCTCTGATTTCCCTTATTTTATCTTGGTGATCGTTCCTTCCTATGTATGTCGATGTCAACGAAATATTTCCGTATTCGGAGGAGGAAGTTGGTGATTGGAATTACGTGAGAAGATTCCGTCGCAACGAAAAACGACTTTCTTTTAATGATGTGCATCCCAAATCCTATATCATTTCTGTGACACTCTCACACATATTTCGCGATAATACAAAACGTGCTGACTTTCTTTGAACTTTTTCGATGTACTCAGTCAGTCCTATCTGGTAAGGATCCCACACCGCGCAACAATATTCTAAAAGAGGACGGAGAAGTGTATTGTAGGCAGTCTCCTTAATAGATCTGTTACATTTTCTAAGTGTCCTGCCAATAAAACGCCGTCTTTGGTTAGCCTTCCCCACAACATTTTTTGTGTATTCCTTCCAATTCAAATTGTTCGTAATTGTAATACCTAGGTATTTAGTTGAATTTACGACTTTTAGATGAGACTGAAAATATATGTGTCCGACGTGTCCGATAAGGACGGCTTCCAGATCAAAAAAGGTGCTCTCTTCTTGGCAAGACAACTGAACTGCTTAATTATTCTAATGTTTCAGCAGTTGCACGCCACAGTTGATACAACGCTTATAGTGATTAATATCATATGTAATTCTTTATTTACGTTCTGAACTTATATCTACGTGTTTGCTAAATTTCCACGCCCATTCTACGAATGTGCCTCTAAAATACAAACAGACCTACGACACAGTTGATAAAGTGATATGCCCGTGGTAAGCTTGTGATGCATACATGTAACTTTTAGGAGTCAGGTGGGCCGAAATAAACTTGGAAGAAGTAAAAAGGTTCCATATTTCGTCATAGTTTAAAGGTAGGCCCTTTGCGATTGGCAGAGGTAGTTTCTACAAGTTGAAAGTAACGCTCCCATTGGTCTCAAAAAGCCGTACCGTGAAGCACGAATGGAGATATGTGGGGAACAGTTTGCTACCAAAGACACAAGACCGAAAACTTCGTGGACTCTCCTCTGAACCAGCGTCAACTGTAGAGCAGGACGCATCGGGCACTGTACGACGCCAATAGAGGAATTTTGTGTGAACACTGAGTTCACTTCGGCTAACATTTAGCTACAAATCAACCGAAGAGTCGTTGAGATCTGATAGCGGAGAAACGGAACAGCCGCGTAGTTAATTGTTCTTACAAGAACTGAGAGGGCATTGAAGAGTACACGCTGCACCTTCTCTGCACGTGTATATCAACATATTTTCCAGACAAGGGATGAGTGCATGTTTTCTCGCCTAACGAAGAACATAGGACAGCTTCAACTGATAAAAGTAGTAAAGAATTTGCTTAGCGTTTTATAGGATTCAGAGGGCGAGAGCAGTCATGCAGCCGAGAGCATATCACAGTTAAAGGTAAGTTTTTGGTTCACCAGCTTGTATCCACTGTGAATTCGAGCAACTTTGAGTACCTTTTCCACACCTTATCACAAAAACTAACCATCCTCCATAGAATTGATTGTCATTCTAAGTAGTTCCGAGCATAGTACCGCAATTGGATAATTTGTCGTAATATTGGCCAACTTCAGTATGTGTAAGTAAGAAAAATCTTGTAGACAACCTTCTAATTAAATTTGATACTGTTGGGTGCAATGTTATTTCTGCTAAAAAGAAAGTAATGTGTTATATTGACAACTGTCCTAATATTATCATGTCACAATCTATGTAACATGTGTGCTTCTTTACAACAAAATAGGAATAAACCAGTTCTACAGCTAAACACCAATGTGGTCTGTCATTGATTAAGTGTCCAGTCCTAACTTAATCATTGATTCTAGTGATGCTAACGCATTCACAGGGTGATTTTGCTGATGAATGACGAATGTGATAACGAGTGTAGTGTCAGATAATGGCGATCCTGCAGTGATGTCAATGAGTCAAATTAGACAGAGTAATTAAAATTTCGTATTAATGAAAAAAGTGACAAGGTTACTCAATGTATGTGTCTGCATAGTGGTCAGATTACTGTAAATATGTGATCCACAGAGTAGAAAAAATTGCATTAACGAGTAAAGGAAAAATTTGGCGTTTCGGCGTAAAAGTAGCTTCTGCATGACCTTGTTGGCGCACGCGACGTTATTCACGGCTTCGTTCAGTTGGTTTGAATACCTACAAACTGTAACCGGCGTTGCTAATTATGTGTTAATGGCATAAGACACTTTGTATAACATTTCTGAGACGTGTCAGGTCATATAACTTCATGTTGACAAAAGGTCAGGCTCGCGGAAATCGTGAAAGACAGAGGCTAGACGGTCTGAGATGGTGGAAGGACATAGATCATCACATACAGGGCAAACTGAAGATCTTGATGGTATAGAATTTGACGTACAACAAAATGTATCCAAAGCAAGTCACGAAACCGAACGAAGTGACAATACAGAGGGAACGGTGGCAGCTTCGCAATCGGTATCTCAGGTTGACACCGCACAAAACCGAACAGATGATGGATCAAGCGGTTCAGATACAGAGTCAGAGGACGTGCAACTTCGGTAAGTTGAAGCAACTGTTGTAATTCTGAATCAAACGGGACCGTTTCCTACGGAAGGAATGTGTGTAAGGACGTCAGCACTAGGCACAGAAGTCGCCACATGAAAGACGTGAACTGCAAAATTTACACCATATGGTGACAGATGACGATGGAAGAGATTCTTATAGTGTGTTCGCAATGTTGAAGCAACTCACTATTGTTGTGAAGCAAATAAGTGAAACGATGAGAGCAGGGATAGCAGACATAAAAACCGAAACGGCGATTTTAAAAACCGAAGGGGCGAATTTTAAAATAGAAACAAATGCAGGGTTAGCGGCCACAAATGCTGCTTTAAATGGTCTCTAATTTGAAACCAATGCTGGGTTCGAAAAAGTCCGCAAAGATTAGTAAAAGTTGCCAACGGAAGTTAATGAACAGTTTATTGAACTCCGGAAAGAGGCGAGGGACTAGCGCGAACTAATTCAATCGCTTATGGACGATCAGAAAAAGATGCGTACTGACATTGACCAGGGGCAGGACGCAGTGTCTAATATCAACCAAAGAGTTGACAATGTAGCACTGAAGGCAATTGGTAAGGCGCAACAACTTGTGGAAGAACTCAATGTCAGAAAACGTGTCCCGCGAGCTGCGTTAAAAAGATTCGACATGCAAGTTGTAAACATCGTCTCGAAAAATATGCAGCAGTAGGAACAGTTTCGTACAGAACTGAAGCAGTGTATTGAGAACCGCACAGAAAGCAGTAGTGAGGCGACGGAATCAGTAGTATCATCTGACATAGTGGTGGGAAAACAAAGGTAGAGGTAACCAAGTCCGGTAAGCAGTCTTCCGTGTCAGTTGCGGAAACACAAAAAAGTCACGAGATTCCCTTTGTATTTTCACAATATATTGGGTCAGTATTTTCCGATCCGAAACAGACGCAAATGGTAGGAGTACAGTTGACGCAGGTCAGCGAAGCAGGTAATGTGCTTTTACAGCAGACAATGGTGCGACAAGCGGTAACCGCGCGCACAACAACAGAGCTCCAGCCGAACCTCCGAACGAACGTCAATGACGCAATAACAGAGCAGTTTACTGCGTCACACGTACCAAACTCTCAATTTACTAGTTAAAGTACAACAGGCCGTATATCGCAGGTCAATATGAAGCAAGTACAAAGACAAAACACTGATCTTGCAATGGGAAATTCAAACGTACCTTCCAGTTCGATAAGCAAGGAACGGTGCGGTTTAGATAACTGTACACCACTGCACAGATACGATACTAGATGGGACCCAAATATGTCATCTCAGGATCCTAATGTGATAGTACAAATAAAGGAAAGCATAACGACATTGAAGGGAACGCAAAATGATGTAAAAACACCATCGAAATTTGTTGCAATAGAAAAACTTGACAATGATCCTTTTTTGACAGTCAGAAAACTCCAACATTACAACGAAGACGGGAACGACTTACACCCCTGCACTTTCACCAGAACACTGGCCACTTAGCCGTAAATTTAATTTCATTTGTGGACATGTAGAAGGTGCAACAGCAGAAACGATACAAAGAGTCTCTGCAAACTGTCAGTCGTATGAACAGTTCAAGTTTGCATTATTGGAGAGATACTGGTCCACAGAAACCCTAAATAGGATAAAATATGAATTGTTACAGAAGTCGTCATTTGAAAATTCGACAGAAAGAAGCAAGTTAAATTCTTTGAAGAAATGACGAAAAAGTGTCAGTGCTAGCCAATCCATTCATTGATGGGGAACTGATACGAATGTGCACTATGAAGTTACCCTTGCGTTATCAACAATCGTTGGTTGGCAGAGCTGGAGAAAATATACAGGCATTTAAATGGATGTGAAGAGAACTTGAATTCTTCTTCAGTGAAGAAGACGCGAAGAAACCACGTGCAGTGAGAGAAACATATGGTAGGGGGTATAATAGCAACCGATTGGCCTTTAATAATGTTTACAATGGCAATAGTGATGTTGGGAAAGATAATCGTTTTGGGTAGAATAGTAAACGCTCATGGTATAATAATATTTATGGTTTTGGCAACTCACGCAGGTCAAACAGTGATTACAGTTTTGATGAGCCACGGAATTACAATAATGGCTTTGGTTCCAGAAATTATGGTGGTAACTAAAAGTCACGATATGATCACTGTGCAAACTAAGCTGGAAGGTTTAGAGATTTTCCACCACAAGACCCAAATTATTCAGATAGAACTAGAATACCTAGGACGCAGAAAGGTTAGGAGAATCAGACTTCAGCAGGACAACACACGCGAGATGAAACGGTAGAGAAAGTCGAGTTGAGGCCACCAAACACTGGTAAAAACCAGAATTGCCTAGATGAACGGTACGAAGAACAGTCACAAGAGACAAGAGATTCAGTCACCAAATGAAGTTGATCTTATACTTAAATCTGTTAATAGTTTTTAACAACAAGATTTTGAAGTAGGTTTATGGGGTGATCAGATACAAATGCCATGCTGAGAGACAAGTGACTGAGTATCGTCCAATGATGAGGAGCAAGAGTTGTAAACAATCAATGTATGGAGCTGTCAAAAAAAACTGATGATGACCAAATTGTGGAGGATGTAGTTTATTTATACGAAAACGACAGAGGAATGGTGTGCCAAGAGGACTATGCACCATTAGCAATGCCAGTATTGATACACAAGTCAGATGACGTATATAGGATAGTGACTTATCCAGAAAATACATTAATTCCCACCAGAACCCAGAGTACAACGTCAACATGTAGTAAAATCAGCATTGAGCAATTTGAAGGCTGCAGCGTTAAGTAGAAAGAACTGAGCGGACAAAGCGGCAACCTCACAAGTAATTTCACACGGACAAAAAGTAATCGTGAAAAACCACCATCTCTCTATAGCAAGAAAAAACATCAGTCATAAATTCTTTTCGGTCTGCAAAAGGCCTATGGAAGTATATAAGGTGGTTCATGATAATGCAGTCGAGTTGATTAACCCAAAAACTGCAAAATCACTGGGCTTGCACCATGTGAGTCACTTGAAAGTGTGTAAAGGGTAAAACAGGAAATATTAACTGCACATGTAAAATTGTATGTATCAAATATCGAGATTCCAAAGAGAGCAGTTTTTAGAGGTCAAAGCCAAGGGATGCTAACTAAGGAAATGCATACAAAAAAATTCTTGGTACTTACCTCATTAAAACAAATTCGGTAACTTTCTTAGTATATAAAACGGATAGTTATGAAGGCAGACCGATAAAGTAGGAACTAAAGGAACTCTCTGCAGAAGAAATGTGTTATGAGGAATAAGTAGGATGAAAGGAGGAAGATAAAAATTAGCAAATGGATAATTTGACGAAATAGTAGTAAATTCCCTCTTAGAATGTAGTGTAAAGTAGAAAGAGGTTGATTTTTTGTGGACGAAAGGATGCCAAGAAATTAGTTGTGTAAAGACTTATGTAAGAAGGAAATATTCGTTTGTGGTTTGTCCGTCGCGGACGGTAAATGTTTAGTTGAGGAGATATTTTGGGGCAAAATGAGAATCATTTGTGATTTGTGGAAGATACTACAAGTTCATATTAAATGGAGATGTGAAGGAAATAGATACAAAAGATGATTACGACGTAAGATTTAAGAGAGAGAGAACTTAATTATTACAGAAAGTGAGGAACATGTTATTTCTTGGGAGGATGTTGACAGAGGGCTGTGAGTGTAACACAGGAATGATTTCAATAAGGATGACGAAGATAGGGGGAGAAAGTAATATAAAAGTATACTGTTTAGAAGGAGGAGGTAGGGATAACTACAACTAAGAAAAGTACAAGCTCTAAAACAATGGAATTTGACAGTAGAGAGAGTTTTAAAAAGGAAACAAGAAATACAGATATATTTTATTTTGAAGCTCTGTTACAGCATCTGCCGAAAAGAAGAGATTGCAGAGAAAAAGACGCTGGAGCCGGAGTGAAGGTGCAGAGTTTTTATGATATAATGTAGCTATAGTTAGAACAAAAAAAAACTACACTTACTAACACATTAACTTTCATCACTGTCAACTTTCCTCTTACTGTTCATCGTAATAAAGAAGAGGAAACCATAACCCTTATGCTAATAGTGACAAAAAGGGGGCGCCGGCAGGTGTGGCCGTGCGGTTCTAAGTGCGTCAGTTAGGAACCGCGTGACCGCTACGGTCGCAGGTTCGAATCCTGCCTCGGGCATGGATGTGTGTGATGTCCTTAGGTTAGTTAGGTTTAAGTAGTTCTAAGTTCTAGGGGACTGCTGACCTCAGTAGTTAAGTCCCATAGTGCTCAGAGCCATTTGAACCATTTTTGAACAAAAAGAAAATGTGCATGTAGAATGTGGAAATAGTTTTGTAAGCTCTTAGTAATTTCGTGTTTGTAAAGCTTGTAATGTATCTTAAGGGAGAGAGGTTTGTGATAAGGTAGGTAGTAATATTATATAAATTAGACAAATTTGGGGACGGACAAAATTGAGCACAATGTTGTATTACGCATGATGCCATCAAGCACGATGCATCGTCATTGCTGACAGATCGACAGCACAACTGAGTACAGTGGTTAGGCATGGGAAGGAGGAACACTGAGTTGAGTGCCTGGTATGTCAGCTTTCGAGATGACGAAAGGAAATGCCATGGTGGAAGCAACAATCCAAGAGAATTACACCTCTGGGGAAAAGTATGGGAATCTACGACGAATTCTGGATACAGTCAACAAGTGCCATGACGTCATCTTCATTCATGTGAGAGTGACATGCTATCTTCAGAGCAACAGTTTTGCTAACGTGTTAGATCCTCAGCACTTCTGTGGCAATCTGTACAGAGCAGCATTAGGAGATATGATGGATGTCCACCGAACTGGAATGGAGGCGGCCATGTTACATAAAGGACAAACGAATGTTTGAATTCGCCGGAAGAAGAAGAGGCACATTTCTGTAACCCAAGATACAGAATGGCTGAAACTGTCGTAATACCATACGGGGAATCCAGCAAATTTGAAACATTCCCTAAACACTCATGGGAATACACAAGAAAACGATAGAAAGCTGTAAAATCTATCCTGAAGAACAACATGATACAATAAAGGATACACAACGATTTGAAAGGAAATACCACAAGAATGGAATACACAATAACAAGGTTAAGCAGGTCTTAAATTCCAGTTCCTGGCAGAGAAGAACGAAGGCACTAGTGAGAAGACAGCAAGATGCAACAAGAAAATAAGAATCAACACAGAAGATTAGGAAAAAAGAAGAGCCTGGGCCAGAAGAAATGAAGAAACCTATATCAATCCCTTCCCATGCAAGGCCATTATTGCATCTACCTACCAACAAATTGCAACACTTCCAAATGTCACACTGAAGGATGAGAGATGACTATTCGTATGGAAAACAGGAGAAGAAATAACCAACAATGGATTGGCATAAAGATTCGAGGATTGACGAAGAATATAAGTTTTTATTCAGCTAACAATAGATCTCTAACATAATTTAACCATGGATACAATTGGAATGGAACAAAGGCAATAAAGCATTCACAATACACTCCAACCTTCTGCAACCTTTCTCTCTCCCGACCGCCATTCCATGCTCGGAGGAGACACGTCGAGGCACATGAAGAGGAGGATGACGACTTAAATGATCCACGTTGAAGATATATGCGGAAAGATAATCTGTGATGGACTAGTAGCAGATTAAACTGAAAAAAAATTACCTACTCACAGAGTTTCTTGTTGTTTAGAATTATTTAATTTTTGAAGAGTGTTGTGCAAGTTACAGATGTTTGTTAACAATACTTTTGAGTTTTAATCTTCATAGACGAGTAATATTTCCTTGTATTTCATATTTCCTACTACACATCAAAGTTGAGAAAACCCAATGTTGATGTTTTCTTTTGAGGCTAAGATTCTAGTATGTAATGTGTTTGTTAAAATATATGTGACGTAGAAAAAAGGATATTTCAATTTAATGACGCTAATTTAATATTTACAAGGTAATTAGTAGGTTTTGAAATTTAATATTTATGTAAAGGTCAGTGAATCATTTCATTCATCTGCAAAGTTATAATTTGTAAGTTCAAGATTTTTGGGGCATATAAATATGTTCATGAATGGGACTGCGCTTCTAAACTTATGAGAGGGGGGCTGTTAAGTATAAGACAAATTAAGAAATTATGGTAAGAGATGAAAGTTTCTAGAAGTTAAGAGGTATGTGCTGCCTGCGATATGTAAGCTGTAAGAGAATCTGAGACCAAAGAGCAGTGTTGACTGCAGTACGAACTGTATAGCAGTAGCAGTGAGTTGTTGCTAGCGAGCAGTCGCCTGTCTGCGCTTGTCAGTCCTGTCTGGTGTATCATGTTGGCTGGGCCGGTCGCGGTGCAGCGGTGCCGGAGCCTGAGTATTATTGTATAAGGTAAAAAAAATGGTTCAAATGACTCTGAGCACTATGGGACTCAACTGCTGACGTCATTAGTCCCCTAGAACTTAGAACTAGTTAAACCTAACTAACCTAAGGACATCACAAACATCCATGCCCGAGGCAGGAATCGAACCTACGACTGTAGCGGTCTTGCGGTTCCAGACTGCAGCGCCTTTAACCGCACGGCCACGTATAAGGTAAGAAGCAGCCTCGCGCGTATCTAGTAATGTTATGTAAAGTCCCATGTAAATCTTTTAAAAATGTCCTAATAATAATCTTCGTGATATATAATAATTAAAAAAAAACATTTATTTCAGTTTAAAGAATTTACTAATTTCTTCAATCCATGATCATTCCTATTCTTACAAAAGAAATATCAGTTACTTCCTTTCATAAATGATAAATCTATCGGCCAGCATTGCATAGAGCTGTGTCGGGAAAGTTTTTATATAAGAGCAGATATATTCGCCGTTTTATTGAGGTAAGAATTGTTGCTTTTCTTATCCAGAATGATCTTACAGGGCCATGACGCAGCGCTGCTGTCGTCCAAATTCTACCAGGTTACTGAATTTATTTTTTATTACGAGGTTTAGAAATTTTTCTGTTTCGAGCTTACATTAAATGAGAAAAGAATTTTGTGGGTACATGAAATGTGAATGCATTTCTGTACAGAGATTATAAATGGGAACCAATTTTGTTCTGAGGTTACAGTAAAAAAATTAGAATCATTATTCATATTATTATTTATACTATATTTGTGGGGAGGTTACATAAAATTAGAATCAATATCCATTATTATTATTTATTTCATTAAATTTTGTTGGGTCCATAATATTTATATCATTATTTTTTTTGGGGGGGGGGGGGAGGTTACACTTGGCGACTACCGGCCAGGATCGTATTTCTTTGTGAATCTCTGAGAAGTAGTCATATATCTGCTCTTATTTACTTAAATGTTGTTTGCATCTGGTGCAACGCATTTACTAATTTGTCACTCTTTCTTTCACAGATCAACGGCAATTTATTGCTCTTTGTTGTAGTTGTGTTTGTTCCATTTTTGCTGTGCCTTTGTTTCATTTTTGTGCTTATTTTTTGATTTGTGAAAAATGCCGCGAAAAAATGTTAACAGTACATCGCGATGTGCAATGAGTGAAATAGCCGACTCGAATAGTTTGACCGATAATATTTGCGACACTCCGTGTAATAGTGATAATCGTGTAATTACAGATAATCAGTGCCTACCGATCACTAGTAATGATTTTAATGCCAATGAGGAGCAAACAAATGCAATTGTGTCCTCTGTTAATTTAACGACAATTGATGACGCGACACGTTGTGTTACAATGAACGCTGCCCAGTTTAACACACCTGATTTGCAAAATTTACACAGTGAGCAGATAATTGTTTCTCACGAAGATGAACAATGTGGTCAGAATACGTCAGATTTATTTGATTCCGAGGTAGTGACCAACAGTCCACATTCAATTGGCAAACCTTTTCAAGAATTACAGAATGACCAAATGGTTATAGAAAACGTGAGAAATGCAGATACACCAACACACAGCACAGAAAATAGAGTCGCTAATTTTGGCTTGGATCAAATTATGGCAGTATTACTACAACTCGATAAAAAATACGACAACCAGAACAAACAACTTAATGAAAATAATGAAAATCTCAAACAACTAAATGAAAAACTAGACAGCAATTCTAAACAGCTTAGTGAACAGATTACAGCCGTTGCTGTGCTATGTCATGATACTAAAGAACAATTAGATCTGTGGCTCAAGAATTAAGGAATACGCAAGCAGCTACAACGAAAATACTTAGAGACGAAATTAGTGTAGTCGCTAAACAATGCTCTGAAAACGCAATACAGTTACGCGACGAGTTTAAATTAATGTCAGCAGAACTTTCACACACACTGGACGCGAAAGTAGATACGAAATTTGACCAACAGAACAGCCAAATTGACGAACGTTTTAATCACCACCTACAAAACAGTGAAACGCGTTAGTGTAAATTTATACAGGAACAGAATAAAGTAAGTCACAAGTCATGGAAACAAATACTGCACAGAGACAGGAAGTAAGCGTAAATTATTTACGAAAGAAAAAACATACGTAGACAACAATATTGCAACAGAATCGGACGAAATCAAACAGTTGAACACCGAATTGCGTGATGAAGTTTCCGATCTTAAAACAAAAACAGACACACACACATTAGACTTTCAGACAATGACCAACAGACTTGAAAAGTGGGAACTAATACAGGATCCCGATGCCATCAAAGCAGACGTTAAGAAATTGAACGAAACCACACGTAAAATACAAAAACAAATTAATTCTTGTGATAATAAAAACGATGATCAGGTAAAAGCACTGACTGAAAAATATGATTAATTGGCCAGTCGTATTGACGTTATCGAAAGTAATAATGACACCAAATCAGACGATACTTCACCGATTTCGTCTAATCAAACACCTGAATTCCCAAATTTACAGCAGACAGTCAGTGAGATAGGTTCGTCCAATAATACATTACGTAGAAAATTGTCAACTTTAAAGCAAGAGATAATAGAGATGAAAAATGTTTCAGTCACTAACATGTCAGAGCATACGCCACGTTCCGAACATTTGTCACTCACACAGCCGGTATAACTTAAGTAATTTACAGAGAACACGCGACTTAGAATCCGAAGATACACAGATAAATTGATTCTCACGCAATCCTGAACCTCTTCACACATTCAGAGACGACAACGTTGATTATAAGCAAAATTCGTAAAAAAATTTAAGGTACTTAATAATGACAGAACACAGATTCACGCTTTGAACAGGATACGACAATTTGCTTTTATATTTTCATCAGCTTGGCCTGTAATGCAGAAACTAGAATTGGATTTGGTACAACAACTTGCTTTTGAATTTTCATCGGCATTGCCTGTAACGCAGAAACAAAAATTTATTTATAGCGCGTAATTGACCTCAGGGGATTCATTACACTTCGATGAATATGTACCGTAGCTTGCACAGGGCCCCGAGCTGTAGTAGTGCTGTTTTATCTTTAGTTTTCTGCACTGCTGCCTTCTCTTTTACTATCCTTTACATCTATGAAAACAGCTCTTCAACTATCGATCTATCTAGGATTAAGGGTGTATAAAGAAAACCTGATATGACGAGTTTTACCTGAAAGTGACAGTTTTCATTAGACTCTCTCGAGATGACAAGAAATACCAATGTAATTTTAATAACAAACAAAATTTTAATTATCAGTATCGTCAAAATTATCAGCAACAGCGAACGCATTTTGGTAACAATAGAGGGTTTTCACCACAACAGTAACAAAGCCAGCCGGTTAGCATACCTAACCAACAATGTAATGTACAAGGTCAACCAAGCTTTAATGTTTTGCCGCCTACACGCATAGCGTCGGCTCCACCAAATAGTAACACACCCCAACAAGGAAACCAGTACGTACAGAAAACACATCATTTCATTTCCTATCGCAACGCGCCATATAGCAATGAATATCATGACAGACGTAAAAATAATGAGCACAAT
Organism: Schistocerca piceifrons; assembly: GCF_021461385.2. Classification (NCBI taxonomy): domain Eukaryota; kingdom Metazoa; phylum Arthropoda; class Insecta; order Orthoptera; family Acrididae; genus Schistocerca; species Schistocerca piceifrons. The sequence continues at coordinate 393,886,414 of NC_060144.1, read as the reverse complement.
TTTCAGCGTACGTTTAATAACAGTCGGTCTGATCAGCAGCAAAATCATCCGCAACAACATATTATCATGAATGAACTAGACAGTAGATATCATCCCGAACGTAATACGTCAGGAAGAAATAACAGAACAGTACAAATAGTGGAAATGCCACAGCATCCGCCCGCAAATAATAGCACGTAAGATAGAATTTGACTAGATACAGTACAGGTTGCATCTTCCAGCAACGCAAGCAATACTTCAGATACGCAGAATCTTGTTCACGAAAATGTTATTACTTTTGACGACATCCGAGACACTCTTTTGCAGGAAAAACCAGTTATTCAAAAAACCATTTCACACCCTGTCATTGAAGTAAAGATTGGATCATCCAAATTTTTAGCAGTAATCGATTCTGGATCACCTATGTCAGTTATAAATGAGGAAACTTTCAACGAATGTAACAAAGAGAATACCTATGCTACGTTACCATTAGGCAAAACTAAAGTAAGAGGAGCAGTATATGGTAAAGGAGTAGATCTAAAAATTACAGACACATTTATCATTTTGTATTGCAGGTCATACATTTCACTCAAATTTTTGGATTGTTCCCTTATTGACAACAGACGTTATTTTAGGTACGAATTTTCTGATACAACACGACGCAATTATTGACTTTCAAAACTCCTGTTTAATGTTAAAGGATGAAAATGTACAACTGGCTTTAGAATTTCAGCATTCTTTATCTGCAGAAGAACAAACAATTAATTGTACAAAGGTTATTTCCACACCACGTAACATAGACTGTCATTCCACATTGTTTACATATACGTACGTACACAACTATAATACTCCAGACGAAGTCGACCATGACGTTATGCAAATGATTTCTGATAAAGTTAAACAGAGCAGTGCAAATACAGACGACGAACGCACGCAATTACGCAAAATTCTTTTACAGCATGCTCCAGTTTTTGACAACGTCCCTGGTACTATGTCCGGTTTTATGTATGAATTTCAAGTTAAACAGCACGACACATACATTATCCTATTCCGTATATTCACAAAGAACAAGTTAAGAAAGAATTGCAAGCTATGCTTGACCAAGGAATTATTGAACCGGCAGTTAGTCCGTACTTAAGCCACTCCATATTGTTAAGAAAATGGATGGTTCACTTCGCCTCGTACTTGATTCGCGTCACATTAATGACATTATTATCAATGAAACAGCTCGCCCACAGACACTAGAAGAACATCTACAGAAATTTCATGGTACTGCTATTTATTCCACATTAGATATGAAATCGGGATTTTGGCAAATTCAGCTCCATTCGAACTGTAGAAAGGACACAGCTTTTCTCTGTTTTGGTGACTGTTACCAGTTTTGCAAATTACCGTTCGGTTTAACAATTTTTTCAGCAGCGTTTATTCGCGGTTTGAATACTATACTTCCGACAGAATCACAACGTATGTAGACGACATTCTTATTGCAGAAGCCAACTGGTCTGAACGCAATCTGATTCTTGAACAACTGTTACGAACTTTTCGTGCACAAGGACTCACAGTTAATCTCAGTAAATCGCACTTTGGGAAAACTTGTATAAAATTTCTTGGACATGTAATTCCAGCAGAAGGCATTGCGCCTGACCTGGAAAAACTTCAAGCTTTACGTGACATTACTATTCCTACGACGAAGAAACAATTACACAGATTTCTGGGTTTAATTAACTTTTTTCGTAAATTTATTCATTACTCTGCTTTAGACACTCCTAGATTATGTCAGTTGACGGGTAAAAACACTATTTGGTCCTGGGATAGCCAAGCACATTCTGAATTTGTGAATCTGAAAGAAACTTTGTTGAGTGCACCACTTTTATCACATCCAGATCTTACTAGAATTTTTCCATTGCCACCGATAGTTCTAACACCGCTTTAGGCGTACACATTTTTCAGGAAATTGAAGAAGATGGTTGTACAGTAATTAAAAACACCGCCTTTGCGAGTCGCATTCTGTCACCTGCTGAACGCCATTATTCTGTAACAGAACTTGAAACATTATGTGTTGTATGGGCAGTTACGAGATTTCGGCATTTTCTTTATGGAAGAGACACTACCGTTTACACAGATCATAGAGCTATACAGTTTTTACTTTCCGCAAAATTTGCACACGACAGGTTAAGCAGGTGGAAACTATATTTACAGGAATTTAATTTTACAATTGTTCACATTCGCGGTACACAAAATATTGTAGCAGACGCACTATCCCGTTCTCTCAGCAACAATCAGCAAGACATCGCAACCAACTTCTGTAAAGCAAATTTCAGCGTCATGTATATTCAACAAGTTGCATTTGAAAATTTCATTTCGTCGTCATTACGAGACATAGCACAAGAGCAGAGTAAAGACAAAGTATGGAAAGAAATTAAACACCTTTAGCAAGATAGGAATAATGTTACCATTAGAAACCATTACACTGTACGCAATAATATTTTGTTTCGCCGCTCTCACCCTGACAGCAACAACTGGTTACTATGCATTCCTGACGAACTTGTTATCAAATTAATTTGGTGTACTCATTTAAGTTACGCACACTACGGAGCCAGAAAATGTTTTCTTATACTGAGACAGGACTGTTACTTTGCCAGCATGAAGAAACGTATTCGACGAGTTTTAGCGTCATGTAAAATCTGCCAGAAAGCCAAGTCAAATACGACTTCACATATTCCTCCATTACATCCCATTGTACCTGTTAAATTGAGACACATGGCCGCTGTAGATATTTTTGGTCCGATTCCCAGAACTAATAGAGGTTTTTGCTACATCTTTGTCGCTGTTAAACTCACATAGAAATTTGTTACGTTCACTCCTTTACGCAAAGCTACTGCTAAATCTGTTTCGAATGCATTTATAAAACATTTTTTATTCCATATAGGGAATGTATTGAAAGTAATTTCCGACAATGGATTACAGTTTCGATCTGCTATATGGACACGTATGTTACGAGCTAGAAACATTTCTCTGATCTATATATCCAGGTACCATGCTTCTTCGAACCCTTGTGAACGACTAATGAAAGAGATTTGTAAACTGTGTAGAATATACTGCCATAAAAAACATATTGATTGGGATACACACATACTGTCATTCCAGGATGTAATTAACTCCATACGAAATTAATCCACTATGCTATCTCCGACTGTTATAATGAAAAACGTTGAACCACCTAACAAAATTAAAGAATTAGTATCCTTTCCTACAGCTCGTCGACTACGACACCATGAAGTAATTGACATTGCGCTGAACAACATCAAACGTGCCGCAGAGCGCCGGAGAAGACAGCAAAAACAGGTTTGTACATGCCGTGACTTTCACATTGGACAGAAGATATTAGTATGTACACACTATTTATCCAACAGCGGAAATAATAGATGCAGCAAATTTGAGCTTCTATACGCAGGTCTATATCGAATTCGCAGCATTCCTCACCCCAATGTAGTACACGTCGAAACTCTGAGAACCAGAAAAAGTAAAGGCAATCACCATGTCTCCTATATTAAACCGTTTATTGAATGAACACACTTTATGATTTATCACACTGTAATGCCATTTCCTGATTTTTATATGCCCACTTATGAAATTATGTTTATGTGACTACTTACTGATGATTATCGTATTTTTTCTTGGCAAGTGCCCGGCAAAGTAAGGTTAGCAGGTCGCTTTTCTTGTCGTTACACATAAGACAGTGCACATTTTTCCAGATAAACTTACATATTTTATGACCAATTATGCAATTCTATATAGTGGCATATTAATTTATTCAAATTCTTTCTCCATTAAAGTTTTCAACTCTCGCCTCTATCAACTACACAAGCTGAACACAAAGAAAGTCATTTCTTGTCGATATATATCAGACCGTGCACATTTTCCATTTTTCATGTATGTATGATTGTTTTCCTGTTTGTTTGTAAGCCCTATGAAATGTTTAAGATGTAACGAACACCAGTTGACTTTGACATTTTGTCTTATCATATCTCAACATCGTGACTATCTTACATTTTCTTTTTTTTTTTTTTGCTACTACATTATGATACTCTGTGTACATTTTTTTTGCACTTGAAAACTGTCTATGTTTTTGACGTAATACGTTTTCTGTCATGCTATGCTGTATGCTTAATTATATCACTAGAAACCAGTTTTTATTTAATGGGTATATGATTGAAATGCAAGACATTAACCATTGTTCATCATTTTCAGAAAGCAATAACATATAAAAGAAATAAATTAAACAAACCACAGTAGATTACTATGAAATGGGAATTTCACCTTCGAAATGAACGAAAGAAAATGCAATACCTCATCATGAAGAGTAAATGGATCAGAATTAACAAGTATTAACAAGAATATACTATACACATCGTATGATAGCAGTCTTAACTAAGTTTTTCTTTCAGAATACGAGGCGATTGATGCAGGCTGCCAGACAGAACTACACATCTTAGTTTTAGTGATGAAATATGCTAGAAATAAGAAACTCTATACTATGAATAGTTGTTGTTGTTGTGGTCTTCAGTCCTGAGACTGGTTTGATGCAGCTCTCCATGCTACTCTATCCTGTGCAAGCTTCTTCATCTCCCAGTACCTACTGCAACCTACATCCTTCTTAATCTGCTTAGTGTATTCATCTCTTGGTGGCCTTCTTCGATTTTTACCCTCCACGCTGCCCTCCAATGCTAAATTTGTGATCCCTTGATGCCTCAAAACATGTCCTACCAACCGATCCCTTCTTCTAGTCATGTTGTGCCACAAACTTCTCTTCTCCCCAATCCCGTTCAATACCTCCTCATTAGTTATGTGATCTACCCACCCTATCTTCAGCATTCTTCTGTAGCACCACATTTCGAAAGCTTCTATTCTCTTCTTGTCCAAGCTAGTTATCGTCCATGTTTCACTTCCATACATGGCTACACTCCATACAAATACTTTCAGAAACGACTTCCTGACAATTAGATCTATACTCGATGTTAACAAATTTCTCTTCTTCAGAAACGCTTTCCATGCCATTGCCAGTCTACATTTTATTTCCTCTCTACTTCGACCATCATCAGTTATTTTACTCCCTAAATAGCAAAACTCCTTTATTACTTTAAGTGTCTAATTTCCTAATCTAATTCCCTCAGCATCACCCGACTTAATTAGACTACATTCCATTATCATCGTTTTGCTTTTGTTGATGTTCATCTTATATCCTCCTTTCAAGACACTGTCCATTCCGTTCAACTGCTCTTCCAAGTCCTTTGCTGTCTCTGACAGAATTACAATGTCATCGGCGAACCTCAAAGTATTTACTTCTTCTCCATGAATATTAATACCTACTCCGAATTTTTCTTTTGTTTCCTTTACTGCTTGGTCAATAGACAGATTGAATAACATCGGGGAGAGGCTACAACCCTGTCTCACTCCTTTCCCAACCACTGCTTCCCTTTCATGCCTCTCGACTCTTATAACAGCCATCTGGTTTCTGTACAAATTGTAAATAGCCTTTCGCTCCCTGTATTTTACCCCTGCCACCTTCAGAATTTGAAAGAGAGTATTCCAGTTAACATTGTCAAAAGCTTTCTCTAAGTCTACAATTGAATAGTTATATGAAGTAAATGGTAATGTGAATAATGGGTAAAGAAGTGTCTTTTTGCAGATGACAATGAATGGTGATGGATAGTTATGTAAAGTGTCTTTTTGCAGATGACAATGAATGGTGATGGATAGTTATGTGAAGAATATGCTGATATGAATAATGATGTTTTTCTTTGCAGGTGATGATGGTAAAGAAGTTATGGTAATATGAATAATGATGTTTTTCTTTGCAGATGAGAATAATGATGAAGTTTATATATTTACTGTTAGTTAAGAAATGCTATGTAGTTATTTAAGTATTTCTTGCAGTTCGTTTTTACAGTATGTCTTATATCGCATGGTTTAATGACTGAATGTTTTGGAAAGGACAGCTAGAGTACATACATATTGAGTACACATTTCATTACCTGTTAATTCGAAGTTCACTACTTCTTAGCATAATATACGTTTCTTCATTCAGCTTAATAATCCATTTCGTATTTTTTCTGGGAGAAGCTATTCCTGAAATTAATGTGCCATAAGCAGTTAGTCATTAAACCTGTTCTAGTACTTGCATTTTTTTTACATATTTTGTGTGTGTCATTCATGAATGTGATCACATATACTCTACTTGTTTCATAACCTTGCTACAGCTGACTCATGATGAATGACGTTACCTATCCTCATTTGAAGCAATAAGGCAAAAGCAAATTTTTCAAGCCCCAGCAATTAATTATCGATCCCAACGCAATGCATTCCTAGCACAAAAAAAAATTTACTACCAGTGCCAAACAATGCTACCAGTTTAAGGGAGTTCTGAGTAATACTGAATGATGTTTCTTAACCACAGATCTTGAGTAATAGTTACAGTATGTTACATTTTCACTATGTCCTATGTCACTTGAATGATGAGTTCTGAGTAATGTTTTCTAACCACAGACCTTGAGTAATAGTTAAGTGTGTTACATTTTAAACATGTTCTATGTCACTTGAATGATGAAAAATGTTTTTTAATATTCAATACTTGCTATATGTTCAGTCATTGGCCAAAGAGTGCCAATAATTATTTGAAATATGTCATATGTCACTTGAATGATGAAAAATGTTTTTTAATATTCAATACTTGCTATACGTTTAGTAACTGGCCAATGAATGCCACTGTTTCTTATATTTTAAATCTGTATTATGTTACCTACATGCTATTATATATGAATACCAGTAGCTTGATGCTACACTTGTTAGCTCCTGTTTTGAATGATGACTTCTAATGGTTTGTAACTGGCCAATGAGTGCCAATAATTATTTTAAATATGTCATATGTCACTTGAATGATGAAAAATGTTTTGTAATATTCAATACTTACTATATGTTTAGTAACTGGCCAAAGAGTGCCAATAATTATTTTAAATATGTCATATGTCACTTGAATGATGAAAAATGTTTTGTAATATTCAATACTTGCTATACGCTTAGTAACTGGCCAATGAGTGCCAATGATTACTATAAATATGTGAATTATATTAATTCTATGCCATTCGTTAGCTCCTGTTCTGAATGATGACTTCTGATGGTTTGTAACTGGCGAATGAGTGCCAATGATTACTATAACTAGGTGAATTATGTTAATACTATGCCATTCATTAGCTCCTGTTTTGAATGATGACTTCTGATGGTTTGTAACTGGCCAATGAGTGCCAATGATTACTATAACTAAATGAATTATGTAAACGGTACGCCATTAATCAGCTCTTGCTGTGAATGATCACTTTTAAATAATGTATAAAAATGGTTTGTAACTGGCCAATTAGTGCCAATGTTCACTGTAATCAGATGATTTATGAACATTATTTTGTAATACTTCATACATAGTACAGAAATGTTCAGTAACTATGCGATGAGTGCCAACAATTAGTCAAATCAGTTGATAGACTAGTGCAATTCTGAATGACGACTAGCATAAGACTTAATGTCCTTCACCTTCTGACCTAATTACCAGAAATTACTGCAATATACGTTTGCCCTGTCTATCCTTATGATCATGGACCACTATATTTGGTTTCTGCACTAATTTTATGTTGGTGAATGAGTGTGATGTTGACACATCATCGTGTCCACCACCATGAACAATGGAGATTTTATTATGGTTCCACTGTTTAGTGTACCTAATGTACTACCAAAATGATAACATGGAATATTAATACAACATTTCAGTGTCTTGGCTACACTGCTTCATAATTCAGGGAAGAGAACTTCAGATTGTCTCACTTGGTGTTGTGCTTCTGTAGGAAAATATGGACTTTCAGTGCAGCTACATGCAACCTAATGTGCTACAACCATGATGCAATCCTTCCCTTTCCTATCCTAGTTCTCGTAAAATGGTGAAAAAAAATACTACAATGTGTGTGCACTTTATGTCATTTGTTAATATGTTTTGTACTCATTGCGTATACATTTTGTCACTTCTTGATATGTTCTGTACTACAGTGTGTATGCACTTTATGCAATTTGTTAATGTGTTTTGTATTCATTGCGTATTCATTATGTCATTGCTTGATATGTTCTGTACTACAGTGCATATGCACTTTATGTCACTTGTTAATATGTATATACTCTGTGACTGTAACATTTTGTCATTTCTTGATATGTTCTGTACTCAGTCCATGTGCACTATATTTCATTTCATGTTATGCACTTATATATATGTATATACTCTGTGACTGTAAACTTAGTTAATTAAGAAAAATTGCATATATATTTTGTGATTTCTTGATATGTTCTGTACTCAGTGCATGTGCACTCTATTTCATTTTATGTTCTGTACTTATATATATGTATATACTCTGTGAGTGTCAACTTAGTTGATTAAGTAAATTTTAGAAAAATTTGTTGCTCATGGCAAGTCCAATTGACTCACCACCGCTGCTAAATTTTTGCCCCCCCCCCCCCCCCAGTGGAGGGTTATGTAAGAGGTATGTGCTGCCTGCGATATGTAAGCTGTAAGAGAATCTGAGACCAAAGAGCAGTGTTGACTGCAGTACGAACTGTGTAGCAGTAGCAGTAAGTTGTTGCTAGCGAGCAGTCGCCTGTCTGCGCTAGTCTGCTCTGGTCTGGTGTATTGTGTTGGCTGGGCCGTTCGCGGTGCAGCGATGCCGGAGCCTGAGTATTATTGTATAAGGTAAAAAAAATGGTTCAAATGACTCTGAGCACTATGGGACTCAACTGCTGACGTCATTAGTCCCCTAGAACTTAGAACTAGTTAAACCTAACTAACCTAAGGACATCACAAACATCCATGCCCGAGGCAGGAATCGAACCTACGACTGTAGCGGTCTTGCGGTTCCAGACTGCAGCGCCTTTAACCGCACGGCCACGTATAAGGTAAGAAGCAGCCTCGCGCGTATCTAGTAATGTTATGTAAAGTCCCATGTAAATCTTTTAAAAATGTCCTAATAATAATCTTCGTGATATAAAGTAATTTAAAAAAAAGCATTCATTTCAATTTAAAGAATTTACTAATTTCTTCAATCCATGATCATTCCTATTGTTACACAAGAAAAATCAGTTACTTCCTTTCATAAATGACAAATCTATCGGCCAGCATTGCATATAGCTGTGTTGGGAAAGATTTTATATAAGAGCAGATATATTCGCCGTTTTTACTGAGGTAAGAATTTTTGCTTTTTTTATCCACAATGATCTTACACGGCTTTGACACAGCGCTGCTGTCGTCCAAATTCTACCAGGTTACTGAATTAATTTTTTAGTATGAGGTTTAGGAATTTTTCTGTTTCGAGCTTACATTATACGAAAAAAGAATTTTGTGGGTACATGAGATGTGAATGCATTTCTGTACGGAGATTATAAATGGGAACACATTTTGTTCTGAGGTTACAGTAAAAAAATTAGAATCATTATTCATATTATTATTTATACAATATTTTGTGGGGAGGTTACATAAAATTAGAATCACTATCCATTATTATTATTTATTTTATTAAATTTTGTTGGGTCCATAATATTTATATTATTATTGTTTTGTTTGTGGGGAGGTTACAAAGTATAATTGCCATAGAAGCTACTACCAAACATAGAAATTAAGGCTGAGGACAAAACATAAGTATTGAAGAAGTGGAGGATAATTTTAAACGAAGATTTCCTCAACAACACCATCATTTAACATAACTTATGATGTCAAAAAAATTAGCCTCACATTTAAAAATTATGAGTGGTACAAATCTATTGAAGCTTTAATTATTTTAATTTAAAATAAAAATATAGACAGCTATATAACAGAAAGAAAAAGCTTCATCATATTGAAATAATTGTATTAAATCAGAAAACTAAGAAAAACACGTAAAATTCAGGAAAACATTACATTAGTGCTCAAATCAGTAGTATGTAGTAAATCAATTGCAGAAGAAAAGTAACAAAAAAGAGACAGAAAAAACAATTGTTTGATTATTCCATATTAAAGTAGAGAGCTGGTCTACATAAATATATAACATTAGCTACAATCAGCAGTTGAGAACAATTTTACTCTGACTTCAATGAATTTCTCAAACGTTGTCTGACCCAGTGCAAAACTGAACATGGAAGGAGGGGGATATTTAAGTTGTCAGCTTGAATGAATATCAGCTTGGCACCTTACAAGAGATTTTATATGTCATAACACGTAGATGAATATGTCGCCTGACATGCTTTGGAGACAGTGAGCAGATTTGCCTATCAAAATGTACAAAATGTAATGCAAAGGGATGTCACTCGATTCTACGGTATTAACACACTGAACCCAAATGATGCATATCTATCAGTAAAAGGTGAAAAAAGCTGCTGGAAGAAACGTTTTAGTTCGAATTCGCGGGGGGGGGGGGGGGGGGGGGGCAGATGCGAGAGATGCGAGTTGCGCCATCGTGGTCCAAGTAGAACAGAATGCTTCTAAGGAGGGCTGGTGACCCCTCAGCGAGAGGGACAACGAACGCACAGGTCAGGTCAATACTTTGAAGTCAGCAGGTAGTGGCACAACACTGCCTGTGACGGAGAAATTCCTTAGAAAACTGCAAAGGGGAATTTTCAGATGGATAGACCAGCGATGCAGTTGATCACGTGAAATGCCCGTGGTATGCTTGTGACGTGCGCGTGTATCTTTTAGACGTCAGGAGCTTCGACGAAATGTCCGATTGGTTGATATAAACTTGGAAGAAGTAAAAAGGGGTGACATTTCGACACGGTTTAAAGATAGACCCTTTGTGATTGGCAGAGGTAATTTCCATAAGAAGAAAGGAACGTTCCTACTGATGTGAAAAAGCCGTGAAATGAAGCACGAAAGGAGGCAGGTGGGGGACAGTTTGCTACGAAAAGCAAACTTCGTGGACTCTCCTCTAAACCAGCGTCCTGTGTAGAACAGGGCGCCTTATGCTCTGTACGAAACCAAAAGAGGAATTTTATATTAACACTGCGTTCACTTTCGCTGATATTCAGCTAGAAATTAGCTGATGAGTCGTTGATCTCCGATAGCGGAGAAACGGAAAAGCCAGTTGGGTAATTGTTCTTGTGAGAACTGAGAGGAGTCGTAGGTTCGGCCTGAGGCCTTAGTACTTGTACTTGCTGTTTTGGTTGGCAACACCGTGTTACTAGAGGAGGCCGAAATGCACGCGTTTTAGCTCACGCAGGCAGGCGTGAGGTCTGGAACAGGACAAGGAAATTAGAATTTAGAAAAATGGACGTAGCTGGTGGAATACTTAACTTTAATCCGTTAATGAAGAACGCCGGTCTTGACGGTACATGAATCAATATCAATAGTAACTGATAATGGCGCCTTGCTAGGTCGTAGCAAATGACGTAGCTGAAGGCTATGCAAAACTATCGTCTCGGCAAATGAGAGCGTATTTTGTCAGTGAACCATCGCTAGCAAAGTCGGTTGTACAACTGGCCGAGTGCTAGGAAGTCTCTCTAGACCTGCCGTGTGGCGGCGCTCGGTCTGCAATCACTGATAGTGGCGACACGCGGGTGCGACGTATACTAACGGACCGCGGCCGATTTAGAGGCTACCACCTAGCAAGTGTGGTGTCTGGTCTGGCGGTGACGCCACACTTGCTGCCAGAGTTATGGTGGGCTGGCGATAATCAGCTATCTGGCTAGGCCTCGTGGCACCAACTTCATTACGGGACTTGTGTCAACATCTGCTCTGCCTTCATTGGCTGCCACTGTCTCGGTACACCAACGTGGATGTCATGTGCTACACACCACTCCTTGACCGCTGGTAACTAAGTACTGTACTAAATACACCAAGTAATAAAGGGTATGCCTGTTGAGTAACCGATTCCTGGCTAAGCTGTAGCCCCGGTGTTGCAGAATCCGTCTCGTAGTCTCCTGCACACGTAAATGTGCCCTGAGAACCGGCCACGTGAGACGTATCACAGAAGCAGTTGCCCACCACTAGTGGATGTACACTATCATGCAGTAATCAACATCTTCATAACTGTCATTCTGATCACAAAGAATTTCGTCCAGATACGTCTGATATTTTTACAAATATGAAACAACTGCGACATCGTGGTTAAATTAAGAAGATTATTTTAGTAACAAAGCTGTTTTCAAACTACTTTCTGATTTCTTATGATGCCACATCTCCAATTTTTCCCGTTTCTCCTTTTTTTGAACCTATTCTTCTGTCATCTCGCACTTGTCTGTATAATTTTGATATTCTATTGGCGACCTACTAGTCACCAACTTTATACTATTACGTAGTAAATCGTAACCTATAGTTCCAACGATCAGAACGCGTCAGCGTTTATGTTTCGAGCACGTCTCTAGGGACATTCTGTTGTACTTTGACAAGTTACTGTTGTAACACAGGATGGTGTGGAGCAATTTCTGCGTGAAATAAGTGCATGGTAACACTTTCAAATATTTATTAATTAATTTCATCCAACAGATAAAAAGGAAAAAACACTGAAATAATAGTCATCTTGTGGTTGAAGCTCTATTGTCTGTGGTTGCTTTAACAATTCATATGTTTTTGTGTGGGGTCCGCCTTTAGTAAAACAAAATTGCGTTTTGCTAAAGGCGGATACCACACAAAAACACATGTAGTGAAATAATCTATCGTGGAGGCAATCAGTTAATAAGTTATAGTTGGAAATTATACATTTAAAGAACATTTCATTAGCTGAGTGACCGGCCAGCCGACCAGACGTCACAAACAATTGCTACTAGGCTACTCAGTAAGCGTATAAACAAACCTTTGGAGCGAGTCCGTTGCGACCACAGGCTTTCACTTTAGTTTCAGGTCGCCCTCTAAATACGTATCCCAATCGACTCTGCTCATTTGAAAATAGAACACTGTTAGTCTTTGACAATGAAACATCCTCAACCCAAATCGCTTCAGTGACTTCCTTACTGCACAGCATCCAAAAGTAGGAAGCAGGACTTTTAGGTCAACGTGAATTTAAATTCCTCAAGAAACTTAAACAAATGAAAGGATTATTACACAGGTTACTCTATACGAAGTGGTGCATATGCCTTAAAACAAAACTCAGTTTTAGAAACCAATGCTTTGTTTAAAATCCAGTACTTTAAATATGTAAAACAATTATTTGAATTAGTAACTCTAAACATATTTCGAAGAGATAACTCAGATGCACAGCGAACTCGTCAGGTACTGTACAACAATGGCAGGAAGAAAAATGTTACAGAACTAAAACTATACTTTAGGATGTTGCATAAGTACTGTGCCTGACCACAAGCTCTTCCAAAAATAGTCGGCAGCAAATGCAACGCAATGTAGCGTTGGCGTGTCTATAGACACAGGAGCACCACATTACCAACTTCCGTGACACACACGCTCGCATGCAACACAACCAACTCAGTTTATCTCTGGTACACTCAGCAACAGAATTATTAACTGAATTTGGTCCCCAAGAGGTGAGAAATATTATTCTGATTAATGGAGCCGCAATTGTTCCGACATAGTAAGAGTTTACACGAAAACTGAGTCTTATAAAGCACTTCACTCTACATTCCAGTCCGGTTATATCCAGTCACTTAGTTAACAGAAATGACATACTGTTCAAAGTAATTTTGGATAGAGCAACGCTTTTGAATGCAGACTTATTTTTCTCCTAGCAGCTCAGCATTCAGCTCGATTTCCATTTGTCACCCAAATCCAATGGATTCGAGCTGGGCGTTAATCCAAATACCAATGCCGTCATTCCGTTTGAACACCCAGCAGAGTTCAACTCAAACTCGGAGTCCACTTCTGTCATTCGATACTTGAGCATTAATTATTATAATGGTAGATAGGGCCTCGAACCCTCAAGAAATACATGTGATAAAGGTGATAAGTATGGGAAACAGGTGCATAGTGGTAGAGATATACATAATGCAATAATATGGATGAGAATACTTGTAATTTCGAGCCAATTATTTCACGTAATATTGCAAAGAATCACTTGGATCTGGAAGACAGCTGTTCTTTCATGTTTAAAGATCAATTGCTCGATTGGTAAATAAAGATTTCTAAGTCTTCTAATACATCCAACTGACCCACTTTTTGCTCAATAGGGAGTGTCTGCAGGCCTCTATCCGTATGTAACATAAGGTGTCCCTCCTATGATAAGCGGCAACCACAGGCAAAACTACGTCATTGTTAAATAATACGGTTAGAAGTGTCCTGAAACAGACTGTCTAAAACAGATAGATAATTGGCGTAGAACTGTTATACAAAACGAGTGTGCGTCATTCATTGACCTTCAGGCTGGCAGCGTAGCAGCATTGGAGATACAGCTAGAATGAAAGCAGTAGTTACATAGGTTAGTTTACTTTTCGTAAAAGATAAAATAGTAAGTAACCATTTGCTACCCGTTAACTGGAAACAGTCATAGCAAACATAGTTAGGCACAGCTCTGTAGTGGGCAACAAGCTGCAGACAGAGTTAACGCTTGTTGTGCTCTTCGGCAGTTTACTAATCAGTAGAATTCCATATATCTAAATTCCAACTGTCCGGATCACCAGTCATTCGGATAGCTGCAAGGAAAACGAAATGTGTACTGTATGACTAAAATTGTTAGTTTTGTTCGATAGTTGTTAGAGTATATAGCACTCTGTTTGTTTTTGTATCATTCTAAAATCACAACTAATGCATTAAAAGACAGTTAACATCGACTACACTAAACATATTTCTGTAGGCGCAATACGCGCTTTGTTTTTTTGTGGTTCCCGTCACTCAGTGCGGCCTACATCAGTCTGTGGCGTGACCTTGACGTACACACTCACTTAGCGTTTTTCACTTCGTTCTGTGCCTATTCGTAAATTTGTTGCGAGACATACATCTTCCGAAAGGAAATGCGTTACCTTATCATTGACGGACAAAATAAAAGTCCTTGAACAATTAGAGAAAGGCGTGGGTGGCATTTTGCTGAGATGTTTAGCGCGGCAACATCAAGAATTTCAGACATAAGCAAACAGTTCCTCAGTTTTAAACTTTGTGTCTTCTCTTGAGAATGCAGATGAGAGTTGATCTAGAAAAGCGATGAAAACAGCAGAAAATGGTGAGCGTGTAGAGGCTCATTCAAATGGTTTTCGCAGCAGCGAACATTGGGAAACCCTCCTTATGACCGATTCTTCGTGAAAAGCAGAACTGTTGGACGAGAAAATCGAGAGTTGGTCAAATGTGTGTGAATACTTAAGGGACCGAACTGCTTAGGTAGTCAGTCCCTAGACTTACAGATTACTTAAACTAACTTACGCTAAGCCGGCCGCTGGTGGCCGAGCGGTTCTGGCGCTACAGTCTGGAACCGCGCGACCGCTACGGTCGCAGGTTCGAATCCTGCCTCGGGCATGGATGTGTGTGTTGTCCTTAGGTTAGTTAGGTTTAAGTAGTTCTAAGTTCTAGGGGACTTATGACCTCAGCAGTTGAGTCCCATAGTGCTTACAGCCATTTTCTTTAACTTACGCTAATAACAACACACGCACCCATGCCCGAGCAAGGACTCGAATCTCCGGCGGGAGAGGCCGCGCAGTCCGTGTCATGGCACCTCAAACAGAATTTCAAGGCAAGGCACGGTATTCGTGGGCTGGATTTAAGTGGAGAAATCTGTCAGTAGACTCAGAAGCAGGAGGCAACTTTATTGAAAAATTCAAAACTGAAGCGGAAGCCTTTGCCCGTCAAATTTTATACAGAGTAGATGAGACAGGTTTTATAGAAGGCATTGCCTGAAACAACTGTAGCTTCTAAAAGCGAAAATAGTGCTTGTGGGCATAAGATTAGTAGAGATTGTGCTACCATTCTGAACTGCACTAACTCTACAGAACACCACAAATTACCTCTTCTATTGACAGGAAAAATCGAATAACCCTCGGGTTTACAAGAATATCAAAAAACTTATTTTTTCAAGACACATCAAAAGTCTTGGATGATTACTACTTTGATTTGCGAACGGAACGATTCAGTGTTCGTATTTGGTGTAAAAAAATACCCAGAGGCTACAAGGAAAAGACGACAGTGAGGCGATGCTAGTTCAGCACTGTGCACCCATCCTCACCACAGAGAAACTTTTGGCCGAGGAGATGGACACACTAGAACACTCTTACTGCCATCAAACGTACTTAGTTCACCGCAGCCAATGGACCAATCGGTTACAGATACAAAGAAGCGACAACTGTTGGGAAAGCTTTTGATAGAAATGAAGAAGGCACTGTGCCTCATCACCAAATCTTGAATTCAGAATACTGTTCTTGTATGGTGGCGGAAGCATGGAATTTGATGAAGACAACCACATTAAAAAGAGCCTGGAATAAATTGAAAGGCATTTCAACCATAGATGAGATACAAAAAGACGGAAAGAACAAGCGAGAAAAGGAAGAGGAAGTAAGAGAAATGTAAAAGGAAGATAAAAAAAGGGTTAGATTGGATTTAACGTCCCATCGAGATCGAGGTCATTACGGGCAGAGCACTAGCTCTGATTGTGTCAAGGATAGGGAAGAAAATCGGCTGTGCTCTTCTCAAAGGAGCCATCCCGGCATTTGCCTGGAGCGAGTTAGGGAAACGTGGAAAAACTAAAACTGGATAGCCGGAAGTGGGTTTCAGCCGTTGTCCTTCAGAATGCAAGTCCGATATCATAACCACTGCCCCACCTCGATCTGTGAGATGTGGCAGAGAACGAAATATCACTTGAGGTTCCTTCTGAAAGTAGTGGACGTTTCACTTGCATTGCAGAGGGTATAGGCGAGCGGGTTGCTTCGGACCTTGGATTCCGAATTCTCAGTGGTGAAGATACCATTCAGAGTGTGAGAGAAGAAACTGATGAAACTGATCATCAGTGGATGGCATTTTTACTGATCCAGATACTGAACAGTCCTCTGGTGACAGGTTTGCATCTATTGATACTGCCCTAAGATGACTGGAGCAACTGCCTGAGTGTGACCATATACAGCTGCTCACCGCAAGCGGATGCGAGGCTTCGCTGTACAAAAACTACTGAATACAACATAACAGCTGAGTCTGACCAATATATTCGAGAATTGATCGCGTATGTAAGTACAGTATTCTATAAAGTAGTTTTCTAGTCATTAAATTCATATAACAGTAGTATGTATGCCAAATTTTAGCCTTTTTTAAAAGATCTCTTTTCATAATTTATCCAATTACCCAGATATTCGACTGTCGGGATCGGACCTGGACCCGAGTCATCAGAGTAACTGCAATTGTACTGTGTGTAGGGCTGGGCAAATTTATCTCCACGCGTGGCTGAGAACGTTCCAGAAACGCTCAATAATACCACTTGGTTCATCCCATATGCTAAGTGATAAAGTTAGACGGGAAACAGAGAACGAAATATTTTTATACGTTGAAGCGTCACATGGTTACGTTTTACTATCGGGACATCATAATTTCGATTATGGTACGCTTACAGTGAATGAGAAGCACATGTATCAGTATTCTAATATGCGAGCGAATTGTGTGAAAAATTTGCTTCATACCGAGACAAGTGCATGGGATATTCCTTGAAAGCACTTATGACAGAATTCTCCATATGGAAGAATGGTACAGTTTCGGACCAGAGAGCGGATGTCAGAAGATAATTTATTAGCAATCCAAGGCACAGGTGATTAGTATCAACGAATTTAATGAAGTCTGACAGCGCAGCTGCATTTAACTTATATCCAGAAAGGGACGCAGAAAGAAGAAGATACGAATCAGGCAAGTATTTTCACATAATATGAATGCTCCCTTATGCCAGCAGTAAGGGAGATAGAAAGGGGTTCATTGTGGGAAACAAAATTATTTTGCTTTCACTGAAATTTCGCCGTTGTCGCTTTTATAAGTTCCGCGTAATAACGCGAATAGGGTGTCAATTTGTCGTGACTGGCGTAAAAAAAATTATATGAACAAAAGTATCCCGTGTAGGTGTTTGAAAGCTTCGTTGTAACTTGAAAAGCTACGTGTCCCTCAAAATACATTAAAACGGTATCTCAGCCTAGAAAAAGTGTTCAACAACGTAATGTGTTAATGAGCGAAATCTTCAGAAGAGATGGCATGTATCTTAGGAAATGAGAGGAAATTTCTAATGTCGAGAAGAACCAAGGGACATCCGCTTTGGCTGAGCGGTTCTAGGCGCTTCAGTTCGGAGCCGCGCTGCTGCTACGGTCGCAGGTTCGAATGCTGCCTCAGGCATGAATGTGTGTGATGTCCTTAGGTTAGTTAGGTTTAAGTAGTTCTAAGTCTAGGGGACTGATGACCTCAGATGTTAAGTCCCATAGTGCTTAGTGCCATTTGAACCATTTGAAGAATCAAGGGACAATAATATCAATAGAACGATAACCGAAAAGTGTTCAATGTAAAACTTACGTAAATTGTATGTTCTGTATTTCTTCATTACTGTCCAACCACTTAAATGAAGATCGAGATATGGAACACAAGTCAAGGCTAAGTGGCATCATCAAGAAGATTTGCTAATGGCTTTTCTCCCTCTCTCAATGTGTGACAGTAATAGATGGCCTTCCGGATAGACAGAAAGGTCTGGTGAGCAGAGAATAGAATGAGGGTAGTTACAAACTTGTCATCAAGATTGGAGACAACATAGAAAAATAGCGCGTGAATGAAGGTGGACTTAAAAACCATAGCGTTTCATACCTAAATAATGGTTGTAGAAACAAGTACATACCTTAATTTGAAAAAAGACATTTGAGAAATTGAGATGCATAGTTACTGAAGGATGCTAATACTCCAGTGCAGTACATCTACATATCAACTTCTAAATCCAATGCGTAATGCCTCGAGAAGGTACATCATACAAATATTCTGAGGTGAAAGAAACTCGAGAAGATATGTCGTTGACACCTAACAGAACTCACAGCTGTCAGATACATCTCAAATTTTAAATATTGAATTAAAGTGACTGATGGAGAGACTTACAAAGGAATCCTGTTCTGAGCTTGAAATACACTTTAAAAAGAGAGAGAGAGAGATGCATCACGAAGGAAT
This sequence comes from Schistocerca piceifrons, assembly GCF_021461385.2. Taxonomy (NCBI): domain Eukaryota; kingdom Metazoa; phylum Arthropoda; class Insecta; order Orthoptera; family Acrididae; genus Schistocerca; species Schistocerca piceifrons. Next base: position 393,867,345 of record NC_060144.1, on the reverse strand, counting down.
CGTCCAAATGGGGCAGAAATCGGTAGAAGTAATGCTTTTCTTGATTGCAATTTCGGAAAAATTGGATAATTTATTCAAGAGACAGAGCTTCACAAATTGTGAAGCCAGGAACGTGTTGCGGCACCTCTGGCTTTATGCAAGCGGCTATTTTGCATAGCATTGATTGATAGAGTATTAGGATGTCCTCCTCAGGAATATCGTGACAAATTATGTAAAATTGGCGCGTTAGACAGTGAAACTCCCAATTTGGTAGGAGAGACCTGCCCTTAATGCTACTAACGTTCTCAGTTGTAGAGCGATCTGGCGACCCTGCTGTTGAAGGCACCGTTTGGTAAGCATGAAGACAAGCACTAGGATCTCGCGCCATGTGCGGACGGGCGTTATGTTCCTGGAAGGTAGTTCCAGGATGGCTTGTTATTAAGGGCAACAAAACGAGGCGTAGAAAGTCGCCGCCATACTGCCATGGTCAAGGGTGCGGTAGATGACAGCCAAAGAGGTCCTGCTAGAAAAAGAAATGGCATCTCCGATCGTCACTGCTGGCTGTCGGGCCATATGGTTGGCGAAAGTCAGGTTGGTACCCCGTCGCTCTCTGTCGCGTCTCCAGACACGTCTCCTGTGGTCACAGAGGCTCAGTTCGAAACGGATCTCAGCACTGAATACAATTACACTTGAAACCTGGTACCCAAGGGAAGGCAGGATGCGGTTACGATTGTGGACGGGGCGGTAATCAGTTACTATTGGTTGGCTTTTACAGTTACACACATTCATTTTTAAAACAGTAATTCCAGAATCAACAATAAATAAATACCACACTTTATTAATGAAGGAATAAACAAATGTGTAAATAATAGCGTTTTCAGTGCGTTACAATTCAGCAAATCACCATAAAATACAGACACAGATAATGTTTAAAAACCACTGTGATCACGGCTGAAGGCCTTACACTCCAGGAACGGCAATAAATTAAGAATGTTTAAGAACTCGCTGCAATTGCAACTTACAGGTGCTGAATTATTAAAAAGTAAGTGTCCACAAACACAGCAGAAGATATCAGACGTCAGGAATGGCAGTAAATAAGGTTTTAAGGCTTACTGCTGAAATACGAATATAGAATTCTTTTTTCAAAGCAAATGACCACAAGCGCGGCTGAAAGCCTTACACGCCAGGACCGGCAATTATATAAAGAATTTAGAAACTTTCTGGGAAACAGCAACTACAAGAAAATGTTAATTTAAAGAAACAAGCAACTGACCACCAAACGGGTGAAATAAGATGATGGTAACCTTGGAACACAACCCTTACACTGCTAGATTTATTCCAGAAGGCGGCCGCAACTGTTAACTAGACATACATAACCTTTAATGTAGGCATTACAAGGTATGGTAATAAATACTACAATATTAAACCACAAGGACCAGTCACAGATAGTGCTCCAGGAATCGACCTTTGAGAAGGTCCTGCAACAAACACTTTCGCGAGCGATGAGATAGGCATCCAAGAGTTGCATTCACTTCACAAGATGGTAACTCAGACTAGTGGCAGTCTAACGAATGACCAATGATAATCTTGCTGAAGCTACATGAAGTCCAACAAACCAATTGTAAGAAATGAGCAACACACCAAAGTTGTAACTGGCAGACTGCACTACACCCCCAGAATACCGTGCCTAGAGCGCTAGAAACGAGAAAGAAATCAATACCACCAGAGTAGAAGAATCACAAACGGCCTACAATCAAGAAAGCTGCCAAAACTATACACCTTACCGGACAGCAGCGGCAAGGCGAGGAAACGTACACAGTCTCTACATACACAACCCCCCCCCCCCCCCCCGGGAAGGTAACTGGCGCGTTAGTGACCACCAGGCAGGAAAGATACTCGTGGGTGAACTTAACAAATTGTAACAATCTGAACGCAGTATATGGTTATAAGAAGTCAAGGAAAGCTAATCAGATCCGCTTTCCTCAAGCACTCCACTCGCTACTTTTCACCTTGGCCACACTACGAGCAGCAACACGAACTCAAGTGACTGGAGAATCGCAGGATCTCACAATGGTGGAGGTTTCTCTACTTGAATCCAAATGCACTCCACTTAAAGCTTGCAGGATCAGGTTTACGACGAGGTCGTGCACCCTCATGACCACATGCCTTCGACCCGGCAGTCCACGTGTGCCGCCATCAGTCCTGGCGTGTTCTCGTACTGCACGGACCTGGTTCCTCCTGCATCCCCAACGTAACTGGCCCACTCACACGACCCGGTAAAACAACGACGTCGCCCCAAAGATAGGCCAACAGTTACTACATATTGATAACCGCCGCTGCTGCCACTAGCGGACAGGCAACGCTTGCGAAACCGAGTGGCGCCAGTCAATACGAGAAGAAGACAAACAAACGCAATCATGCCAACTAAACGTTACGTCTGGCCTGCAACACAGGGCGAAAATCTACAAACAGCACCAACGTGAGCCGCAGCACGGCTCACTACTCTAGTCAATGGGATTACAGAGTTTGTACAGACGACCGAGACACTGGTGACATACGAAATGAGTTTTCAGTTCAAAGGCGTTTCTAGAGACGACTCAAAACTGCTGGGATACCAGCCTGTCGCCCACCATGCGGTCAGACAATCAGGAGCGATGCCTGGGTACCATTTCTCTTCATTGCAAGTTTCCTTTGTTGTCGCCCGTGGTACCCTCACAGAACAGCGAAATGTCCACAATATTCTACTGTGCGTTTTGTCGACCTTCAAAGTAAGCCACCCTGGGCTTACATTTCAGCAATACAATGCTCGTCCGCACCCGGCAAGTGTTTCTACAGCTTGTCTTCGTGCTTACCGAACCCAACATTCGCCGCCTAAGTCGTCGGATCTCTCCCCAGCTGAGAACATCTGGATCATTACGGGCAGGGTGTTCCACCACGGTCTAACTCGCCAGTTGGATAGAACTTGGAATGATATCCCCCAGAAAGACATCTATTAATCAATGTCAAGCCCAATAAATGCTTGCATAACGGGCAGAGGTGAAGTTCTTGAAAATATAATTAATTTTTTCTGGAATTATAATCATTTGTTTGTCTAGACATATACACGATACCTGCAGATTTCGGTGGTATTCCGATAACTCCTTCGTGGTTGGTCTTCTTTTTTTTAATGATGTTTGTTTCACCTTTTTAATATGGCCACATATCCAGTTATTGCACTTTTAGTTTAATATTGAGGCTGCTGTCAGTAAACAGTAGTGCGTAAGTTACTCTTCCCATGCCTCCACCTTCCTAACTCACCCATTTCGTTCGGTGACAGTGCTTTCCTAGCGGAGAATTTTTTTTTCTTTTCATTTTTGGCAGGGAGACTCAGTAGAATATTTCAAGAAGTGGCGACCGCTAAAACTGCCATTTCATCCTTTGTTGTCGTAAATTACGGTTTGGTTGTGTAACTTTGTTATTTACTGTCTTTTTTTGTCCGATATGCTCTCAGTGGCGAGAGCGAATAAATTTAGTGCTACGTGTATATTCCCACTGTAATCATTTTTAAACTTTAGTACTTAAGAGGGACGCAGTGGTTGATATATCGGCACAACAAGAGAAAGTGGCTTGCATGGCTTCCTAATGCAAATATACTTATAAATAATGTTAGTGTAGTTAATGAGAGTTGGTACGAAATTATTTAAATACAGAAGCCAGAATTATAGGACGTACCCAGAAGAGAAAGGAGCCAGGCTGAAATAGCTGTGTAAAGATCTGAGTGGGAAGAATCTGTCAGTAAATGCTTAGATGGTGTTCTCTATCTTCCAGAAACTGAAGTAGACAAAATAAGCTGCGACAGTTGATTTAAAGTAAAAACTGTGCGGGACGTGCAGAAAATTAGGACGGCTGTTTTTAAAAGTACGATAGATCATTTTCTACAGATGAGAATCTACAATAACGAATGTTTCTAACTGCAGGCCTCACGGCCCAAGTAACGGTTGAGTGATGCTACAGGCAAGCTGTTTAACAATATATGTATTGCCCACGATCAGCTTTTATACAAACAAGTAAGCCAACCCATAGAAATGTCAAAGGTTTCAAATTGTTTGACAGGTACACGTGGAAACACACAAAATTGTGAAGAAAATTTAGACAGCTCCGTGTGGCAGCACGTATCAAAAAATGATTTCGTTGGATAAACAGTTTAGAAGGATTGGATTTGATTGTTTGGGGGAAGAGACCAAACAGCGAGGTCATCGGTCTCATTGGATTAAGGAAGGACGGGGAAGAAAGTCGGCCGTGCCCTTTCAAAGGAACCATCCCGGCATTTGCCTGGAGCGATTTAGGGAAATCACGGAAAACCTAACTCAGGATGCCAGACGCGGGATTGAACCGTCGTCCTCCCGAATGCGAGTCCAGTGTCCTAACCACTGTGCCACCTCGCTCGGTAAACAGTTTAGAAGATAGGTTTTATGTGTACAGGGTGAAGCGAGGTTCATACACTCGGGCTTTGCAGGGCGACTTCTCACAAGCCAGCGATAAAAAAATGTCTCTCAGGAAATTTGATCAGGCAAGTACAACCGACAGAAAAAGGACGTTCAAGAGTGGCAGTCTGGCAACACTGTAACCACATGTGTAGTAACTACGTCTGTCGGTAGATGTTCTTGATGCTGTGCATTTGGTGTTGTGGACAGAGTTTAGGGTTAGCATGCAGGGGGTTGAGGGTTCGATCCTGGGTTAAGGCGCATTATTTTTATTTGCTAATTTCATTATGACATTTCATACTGTAATATACACCATTTTGTTACATGTACCCTAAATTTACAAAATTTTGTAACATTTGACATAACAAATACCTGGTTAGAAAAAGAAGAAATAGACAGTTGAAAAAAGTGACCAGTCATAGGACAGAATAACTATAAGAAATATATCTATTTCGATATGCTAAAGGTGATAGCACAGTACAACAACATAACATTTACGTGTCATTTATATAACATGTAATATGAGTGCTCAGATGTCGCACATTATCAACCAGTGACAATAAAAATGTCAATGTCGACCGGATGACCTTCACAACAGAGTACGTTGTCCTCAGAATAACAGATGTTCAAAGCGACCTCCTTGCACGTTCAAACATCGCGCCACCCGCCGGATCATACAGCTCTGGACCGTTCGCTGCAAAGCTGCGTCCACATTAACAAGAGCAGCATGAAGATATGCTACCAAGTTGTCTACGTTCGTTGGCGGTGTAAAGTACACGTGGTCCTTCAGTTTTCCGCACAGGAGGAAATCCAAGGGATTTAGGTCATGTGAATGAGGTGGACATACAACAGGACCTCCAGTCCGAGCCATTTCCCTGGAAATGTTTTGTTCAAATACTGTCTTAATTCCAGAATGTGGAGGTGCTCCATCATGTTGGAAACATATCCTCTGCCGAACATGTAGTGCAACATCTTCCAGCACATCAAGAGGATAATTTGAAAGGAATACATGATACCTTCGTGCAGTCATCCAGTCAGGCAAAACGTAGGGGCCCAAACGCCTTCCGCCCAACATTCCGGCCCAGACGTTGATACCAAAGCGAACTCGATATCCACGGCTACAGGTGACGTTCTGGTCAACCTCACACCAATGGTGGGCATTGCGCATATTGAAGGTACCCTCACGACTGAACACTGCTTCATTCAGACATGTTACTGTGTTTACGAAGTCACCGTTGGCTTCTTGTTGTTGTTGGAACTACTCGCAGAATTGCAACCGCTGATGGCGATCTGGAGCGTGCAGGTGTTGCGTGAAAGCATAATGTTAAGGGTGCTGCCCATGCTCGTGCACCACGTTAATGACCTTGCGTTGTGACGCAGCTGCCTTGTTACGCTACGTGTACTTCGATGAGACTCTTGGTGTATGACCTCCAGAATAGCTTCCTCAGCAGCTGAAGTATGGCGAGTCAGTGGACACTTCTGTCGCGCGATGGTGGAAGGAGAGAAACTGACTCCCGAAGGCGCAGTTCCGGACGAGGAAACACATTTTTATCTGGATGGCGACGACTACGATACCTAGCAGCATATTCACGAGCCCGGTTATCAGATGCACTAAGGATCACAAGCATATCCACGTATTTATCGTTTGTGTATGCCATACGTCTGCCACACCGGTTTGGAGGCTTACGATGAGAAACTTCGATACGTGTACGTATGTACATTGGAGTCTGTCAGGGGCCCTTTACTCCGCTAGCAACTAGGCCCTGCCCGGTGGACAGCGCATAAACACGCCGTCAGTCCTGCGCGCTGTTCCACATAACGCGCACTAACCCTCTGACAGGTATTGCTTTGCATGATTAATCCCGACAGCGCTAATTATGAAATGTTCGGTTTCGAATTACACTGTTTCCCTGACGGCAATAGACATGATGTTCCCACAGTCCCATTGATGGAATAGTAATAATAATAATAATAATAATAATAATAATAATAATAATAATGCATTGAGAAACGTACTAAAAAGCATGCGGTTACCATACTTAATGTTGAAAGACATAATTAGTGGGATGATGGTGATAACACATACAAATAACAACCGAGTTTGGACGTTATTTGCAAATCACGTTGCTAGTTCTACTGGTAACGTAAGGGACCTGAACGAATCAAGAATAATGGTTGGTACTAATCTATGCGGCCATTCGAGGAGGGTACAAAGAAAAGTTTCGCATCTAGTAGATGAAGTGGTGTGAATAAATTAACGCCCTCGACATGGTAAGGGCCTCTTTCAAAGCTGACCAATCTTCCATTCCTACGGTTGTAGTATGTAAGCGGAAATGTTTTCCAGACTATCCGCTGCAATCGCTGTTGACGATTAAGAAGCCACATACCGCACCACCTGGACTACATTTACCAAATAAAAACATATGCCTCAACCCAGGATCGAACCATCGACCTCCTGGATGCTAACCCAAAAACTATATCCATTGCACCATGTTTTCTTTGTATAAAAACATTTATTAAAGAAACGATGTAACACAATCCAAATTCATACCAAGTACATTTACTATCCATGTACACATGTTACACGTGAAATTATTAAGGTTGTGTTACTGACTAAATTACCGGAAAGATTTAAGTTAAACATTAAGAACAGTTTTTTTAAAAGACATTCAAAACTCAAGCATGAAGAAATAAAATCTGCACATTGAATTACATGTGCTCCAATCTTTACAGAAGCATAAATCGCTCTTTATGAAGAATATCAGCAAATTGGTGGGATGATTTTTATATTAATGTACATAAGGAAATCGTCTCTGTGAAAGACAAGTTAAGGGTAGAAACTGATCTTTAACCTTCTCAGCTTAGTCAGACTAGCTATAAGCATTTCACACAAATACAGAATATGGAAGATTTATGCCCAACGCACATAAAAACAACTTAATAATCATATTGGACAATTTTGAAATGCTTGAGAATGGCGGAAAGGAGATATAAAGTTGACTGGCCTTCCAACTACACTTTCAGGACATTAACTGAATGTTAATCTCATGGTTTTAAGCAATCGATAAGGACATTTCTATAACAATTGTCAATTTCCAGATTTCTAATATAAATTAATAATGCAGCTTTAATGTTTTCTGTTTTGACACTGTTAGACATCCAATCTGACTGTCACGTAAGTTCTGTACGTTAGCTTGTAAAATTTGAAAAACTACTCTCTGAAGTAGCAAAAGGACACACCAAAAACATACAGTAAAATTTTAAATAATATCCTTAAGGTAACTACAATACATCACTGTCAACACAGTCTTCTTTTTTATATTAACCAATGCCCATTCTTTCAAATATAATTTTTAACATGTTACCGAACTTATTCTTGTGATTCGAATATCTTCTCACACAGCATGTGTACCTTGAACTCTATAGCGCTGTTGGATCTTAATTTGTTAAGGATATAATTAACCAAATTTCCCAGCAACCAGTACACAGCGTTATTTTTTGCCTCTGGGAAATAGCGTGCTTCAGGCCTGTATATCAATGTCAACGATATATACTCAGAGGATGCCCTTGTAATCAGAGCTATTTGCTACAGGACCATTTCCAACCATTCATGTAACCACTGCAAGTATATCTATGAATTAGTGTGCCAAATAGATGGCACTGTTGACGTAAATTTGTTTCACAGAGTCTGATTGCGTAAAGTCTTTCGTTGGTGATAACTATGTTATTAACTATCTCGATTTTATATTAGACGTGAGCACAATAGAACTAAAGTTTTTCCTAATCTCAGTCCACTCAATGTTTGGAAACTGTCGTTCTATTTTGTTCCTTCTTTCGCTTTTCTTTCGTTCCCGCATTATGGCTCTTGATGTTAAGTGTCGTGACTGCCTGAGCTCGACACTTACATAACTAAACTCGACATAGAAAATCCTGACACGCTGTAAACGACTATTGATATTCTGCCCGTCAATCAGGTGAAGCAGGCTTCGAGTTTAATGATCACGAAAATTTGGCTGGTTATGATTTCTCGTGAGTCTCTTGTTAAATTAACTTGCCCTTTGATAAACAGTAAAGAGGCTTTATCCGTTATATCTGTTTATCCTAGTCCACCATTTTTTCTATCTAAAATCGCTACTTTAGCAGTTACTCGAAACACTTCACCTCTCCACAAAAAGTTGGTCATTTAGGACATATTCTCCTCGCTATCATTCTCGGTATTGGAAACAGCTGGGCAGTATAATAAACTTTATCAAGGATGCGGTCCGCAGCTCGTGGTCTTGCGGTAGCGCTCTCGCTTCCCCTCGAGATGTCTGGGTGTTGTTGTGTCTGCATCATCATCATTCATCCCCATTACGGTGACAGGAAGGCAATGGCAAACCACCTCCACTAGGACCTTGCCTAGTACGACTGTGTGGGTCCCCCGCATCGTCCCCTAAGCTCCTCGGGGTATGGCATCTGATCATTATCAAGGATGCATGAGTTGATACAGTTTGTTCTTTGAACTTGGTTCACATATCGAGTCAAATTCTCTATAATGGCTCTTTGCACTTTAACTGCTGCAACTTTCCAATTTAAAGCGGTCATTTTCATGGGGCATGCTGTCAGGGTGATCCCAAGTATTTTATGTTGTCGGACTAATTTTTTCCACTCGACGTTGATATCATCAAAACCTCTGAGATTTAACATATTACTTGTTTTTCGTTTGCATTCGCTCCAGATGCTCTACAGTACGAATCAGTCACTGTTGCTACCGTGGTTACCTCGTCATTATTCCTTATAATGACCCCTATATCGTCAGCATAGCCTCTTGTAAATGTGTTATGTCCTGTTAATGTTAAGCCTTTTAATCTACCATGGACATGTTGGAGGAAAGGTTCCAGAGAAATGGCGAAGAGCGACGTGGACAGAGGACTTCCTTGAGGAACACTTCGTTTCATTTGCATCGGCCCGGATTGTTAACAATTCACCGCTTTTTTTAGCATTTACTCCTGTTTGACCCTATCGTTGAAACCTATGTTCTTCAATGTCTGTAGAAGATATTGATGATTTGCTACATCGAACGCTTTATAAAAATCAAACAATAATAAATCACACTTTATGTTTGTTACAGAAGTTATTACAATGATATCACTGAATTCTGCTAGATTTTGAAAAATGGTTCTACCTAGCGCGCATTTCTGATGTTGACTAATAATTTTATCTGTAAGGCATGAAATTCTCTTGCTTACTATACTAGCTATTAATATATAATCAGAATCCAGTAGTGAAATTGGATGAAAATTATTTAAATCTTTGTTTGCATTATTTTGTTTTTGGCCCCAGAAAAATTTTACTCACCTAAAACTCAGCCGGAATCATTTCACCCTGAATAACCTCATGTCCGTGATTTTCTCACCCACTATTGGCCAGTAACGGATGTAAAACTCTCTGGCAGACCTTCTGGTCCTGCGGATGTTTTGGTGGTGAGGCGCACAGTCTCATACACGACCTCTTCACTGACAACCTCGAGAAAATTTTCGTTGTCATCTTCTGTCAGCTGTGGGACTGGGATGTCAAGGAATTCTTCCAAGGAAGCATCACTACTTTGATGTACAAAATATATTTCGCAATAATAATGATAAATCCCGTTCATGATACCCTGCTGGGTTCTGAGAATCGTGCCGTGTTTTGTTCGAATTTCATCAATAAAAGTTCTCCAGTTTTTCGTATGCTTCACTAAATAATACAGGAAAGTAGTTTCATCTTCTGACACCGAATTTGCCTTGGATTTTATTTTCAACCCTTCCATTTTACTTCTCTTTATATTAAGTAACTTGCCTTTGTCTTTTTGATGTCTGCTATCCGAAGTGAGGAACCTGCTGGAACTTGATCATATAGATCTCTCAAAACGGAACAGTAATATTCTATACTGCATTTCATTTCTCTTCCGCTCTGGGCACTGTATTGAATAAGGACCTTCCTCAATTTTGGCTTCGCCATTTTCACCCAGCAGTCGATAGCAGTAGCATACAGTGGCATGCAGGCATATTGCCCATGATTCTTTACTCAGGTGTTCAAAATCATGGTTTACTAATAAGGAAGTGTTCAATTTCCACTGATTCTTGAATCGGCGAACTGGTTGTTTTGTTCGATTTATGCAAGCTAAGACACTTGAATGGTCTGAAAAGTACATAGGCATGGTTTCTACTTTTGTCACGGAAGTTTCAAGATTTTTATAAATATATAATCTATCAATCCTGCTACGTGATGTTGCCGTGACATAAGCGTACTCAACAATGAAGGGGTATTTGATTTCCCATATATCCCTTAATTATTAATTCTAAAACTAGTATTTTTAGTTCACTTGAGAAGTTAAAATTAGGTAACTGATTTTTTCGATGTAAAAAACAATTAAAATCACCTCCAAGTAATAACTGTCTTGGAGTTCTCCTTAACAAGTATATCAGGTCACCTTTGAAGAAACGTGCTCTGTTGGCTCGTTGAGAACTTCCTGAAGGGGCGTACAAGCTGATGATAGTCACACCATAGGTATTTAGTCCTCTTCCCCTTCCGGGTTCCAGTCGTTCCACCTCGCTTACTGTAATCCCTTCCCTCACCAAAACAGCTGTTCCAACACTTGCCTCTGGAGACAAATTTATGTAACTGAAAAAACCGAGAATTACTAAGTCCGAAGTTAGAACTTCTTGTAATAGGGCAATACAGTCGCGGATTCCTTCAGGGCCGATAAATTCAAACCGAAAGTAATTTTATTTATGTTTATAGTAATAACAGAATAAGATTGGGTCATTACGCTCTCACTATGTAGTTGGTTTCATGAACTAATTTAGTTTCCTGTGGTTCAGGGTCCAGTTAAGCTGTAACAGTTTGTTCGGAAGGCTGAACATGGAATAAAACTTCAATCAGTTTATTAGTTACTGTCCCGTTTTTTTCTACTTCTGATGTGTTCTCCTGTACCTCAAGCAGACTGATTTCCTGGTTAACTTCCCTATCTTTCCTACAGTGATTCGTGTAGGGCCGTTTCGGACCGAAAATTCTTTGGGCTTGGGTGGCCCTTATCGGATTTTCGCTTTCCTTGGTTACGAGCTACATTATCATTTGGTGGCGTCGGTATTTTACTTCGCGGTTTATCTGGAGCAGCAGCAAATTCTTTTGCAATTTCCGTTGCCGGCGCCCGCCCTGAGGTGTTGACGGTGATTTCAGTTTCTCCACTACTTCCTCGTTCTTTATTAATATCACTTACTTCCTGATCGAGAGAAACAAATGGAGACTGCAGTTTTGCAACATCTCCCAGAATTCGTTTATTAACAGGTAGCTGCTGATCTTTGCAATCGGCTACTGCACCTGTTGTTTCTTGCAAATGAATAGTGATTACTCCCCCTTAAATTTCTGGTACCGTATGTGTATAATCTTTCTGTTCATCAGTTTCCATTCTCATTTTGCCTTCTGGTTCCTCTGCCCCCTCATCGCACTGTTTTTGCTTGCAAAGTGAGGGAGTTGGACAGGGCAGGTCGTCCTCTGAACACTGTCAGTTGTCTCCAGAGGTTGTTTTTCGGTTGCATTTCAGATTCGCGAGTGGTGGTAACGGGGTTTTATTTTGTTGTTAACAGGGGAAATTGGTCGTTATCGTGAAGGGAGACATCAGCTTGGCCCGCTGCGTTAACATCCTCAACCAGTTGATCCGGGATATTCTTTGTTAACAGATCGTATAAGGTAAGCTTTTGACGCTGTATCAAATTACTTTTAAGAACAACAGTTCCTATCTGAAGTGGCCTGTTTCGTTACATACATCACATGTAGCTTCCTCAGTCGAACAAACAATTTGTGCCTAATACCCATAAATAGTTATGTGAGACGGAATATTCGCCTTAACGTCCATCTCTGCACAGCGGACCCCGTTGAAACACTCCAGTTTGAAGCGAGGTGACCATCTTTAATTTGCAATTGATTTATCGCCCCCTTAGTTTGAAAGAGCTTCCTTAATCTTATCATTTTGAATTTCAATGGAAGATTCAAGACACCAACGGTTTTGTAATGAACGTCCGCAGTATAGATGGAAAGCTTACTTTTATAAACATTTCTACGCACAAAATGTACTTCACATCCCCACTTTCTTAAAACTTTATTAACAGTCGCAGCACTGATTAACTTGTCAAAAAAACAGTATTTTTCCTGATCCAGTTGCCAGGTGTGGACCGTTTCAGAAATGAGACCAATTACCTTTGCAACGCAGTCATCTATTTCCAGGGATGTCGGCTGAACAGGGCAGGATTCCTTGTCAAAAGCAAATACCAGAGTATTCTTCCTGAGGTTTGTAGCCATGGTTAATGCAGCGACGCAATATCGGTTAAATTACCGAAATTCCAATTAGCAGCAGCAAGACCAGAAAGAGCGATCAGATCACAAGAAATAGGAACGAACACGGAGATCAACAAACGCCCAACACTTGGAGAAGCGCAAGTACAGCGATGTAAACACTGAAGTGCAGCGCAGCAGTTAACAGCGGCCACTCGCTAGGGCAGCTGAAACGGAACTTCTGCACAGCACAGCTAATGAGTGCTGACAGAGGTAGTTACCGTACATGTGGTTACTGTGTTGCCAGATTGTCAATCTTTAAAGCCCTTATTCTGGCGGATGTACTCGCCGGACGAAGACATTTTTTTATCGCTGACACATGAGGAGTCGCGCTGCGAAGCCTGAGTCCGCGAATTTCGCTTCACCTTCTATAACAGCATGATTAATAAGATTAAAGTAATGGCTAATTTACGAATGTAGCCAGGGAAATGACATAGCAAATCTGCCCGCCATGGCTGCAATGGAAAAAAATGTAGTATCTACCACATAGGTCTGCAGAATAAGAAACGGACACCTGAAAAAGTGTGCAGAAGCCCTCTTAACGAAACGTAATCAAGAATCCATATGGCTACTTATAACTGACAGTGTTCCTTTATCTCATTTAATATACACAAATTTTTCAATGTTAACTATAATTTATGGCCAGAATGATTCCGGCTATGACCGCCTCGTTTCCTTCAAACTGAGATTATGATGGTACCTTTTTTGCTAGCGGAGGTATTGCGCTGGGGACATTCTTTAGGCATTCGATCTAGGTAGCTCCATGATAGATGTTCAATATATTTTCTTATCCTCTCTTTAAACGACTGCATTCGCATTTACGTGTTGTAGTTTTTTTCTGAGACAACAAAAATTAGTCTCTAAAATTTAAGGTTTTTCGAAATGTAAAAGAATTTTGCAAGGCACACCACAGTTTTACATCTAGAAAGAACATTCGATTGCAATTTAAAGTTGTTCAATCCAGAAAATTTTGTCACAATGTAGTAACTCGTCTATCTGTTGCATTACTACTTTGCAACACACCAATAATCGGTAAATGAAATACAGTTAAGCAGGAGCATTATCAAACACTGATTAGAAATGAAATACATTTCGCAATTGGGGCTATTGGAAGTTAGCCGGCCGCAGTGGCCGAGTGGTTCTAGGCGCTTCAATCCGCGGCAGTCTACCTTCGGCAGGGCAGCAGTGCGGACCGCGCTCGGCCGTCCACGCCGCTGCGCGCTCGGAGTGTTTGTTTACTTCCTCGTCACCGCGCTTCTCAGTCGAACAAGCTATAATAGCAACTCTTGCAGGAAGACTTTACTAAAGTTCACCTTCTCAAATGAACACGCACGACCCAAAGCGCTGGCCGTCGAACGCTTACTACGCGAAGATGTGAAGATCCCTTGTGACGATCTCATCGGCATACATCTATCGATCATTAGCAGCGTCGTTTGTGTTAAGATGACTTCCGACGCTGCCTGCAACGAGAATATTCAACGGGCGCGACATAGACTAAAATTTCGACACTCCGACGGAAAACGTCGGGCCTGTGGATGTCGACCATGCAGGACTTGGCCTTCTAACGATCCGTGTATTCGAAATTCCTTCCGAGGTGAATGAAGATGAAGTCATCGCGGTGCTAAGCCCGTTCGGAAAAGTCATGAGTACGTAGCGGAGACATGGTTACAGTTTATGACGTATCCGGTGCTTAATGGTCTGAGACAAGCCCGAATAGAACCCAAACGGCAAGTCCCATCGTACATTTCTGTCGGCGGCTGCCGTGCGGTGGTCATTTACGACGGACAACCTCGAACATGTTCCGATTGTGGCAAAGATGGCCACGTCCGTAATGAACGCCTGCAACGCAGCATCACACAACTACGGCACGACAATACGAACACCGACAGAACCACAACGATCCATCCAATCACCTCTACGGCGACTCTGCACCTCCAGACCCCACAAGTCGCCGTCCATGAGCGTCTCTCTGGGCCGATAAATCCGGAGGCGTCCCAGCACCTTGCCATCGGCAATACCGCCCGTGATCATGAACTACGGACGGACACACCAACGCTAGAAGATCACTAGGATACCAGCGAGAGTGTTATGGAGAATGAAGCACGCATCATAGCACACGCGGCTTTTGTACCGGAACGACGTGACTATCGTCCCTCCTCAGACACCGAAACTCATTGCCGGAAGCAAAAGTCGCCAAAACGACGCAAAAAACGCCGCTAGACATCAAAATCGACCATTGAGCCCCCTCCGCAGGACTAAGAGATGGCACATAACTCTGACGGAGTACACGATAACTCTTTCTCCTCTGCCACGGAGACGCGTCATCCACAAGATGGTGAGCCATCCAACAGAGATCGTGAGCAAGCTCTGGGCCCAGAAGCCATGGAACATAGCACGCCCGTCGTCACCGCCGCAATCGAGCCGACTCGGCCGGCCCTGCCACCACTCCCCAATGTCCAAACTGACAGACATTTTTCATGGGCGGATGACACGGATTTCTCACCTCCATCTGATGCTGCATTGAGATCTGTTCTTCGTTAGATCAACACTGAAATGGGCTCCTAGCTACTCTTGTTTTTTTTTTTTTTTTTTGGTCATCAGTTCACTGACTGGTTTGATGCGGCTCACCACGAATTCCTTTCCTGTGCTAACCTCTTCACTTGCAACCTACGTCCTCAATTATTTGCTTGACGTGTCCCAATCTCTGTCTTCCTCTACAGTTTTTGCCCTCTACAGCTCCCTCTAGTACCATAGAAGTCATTCCCTCATGTCTTAGCAGATGTCCTATCATCCTGTCCCCTCTCCTTATCAGTGTTTTCCACATATTCCTTTCCTCTCCGATTCTGCGTAGAACCTCCTCATTCCTTACCTTATCAGTCCACCTAATTTTCAACATTCGTCTTTAGCACCACATCTCAAATGCTTCGATTCTCTTCTGTTCCGGTTTTCCCACAGTCCATGTTTCACTAGCATACAATGCTGTACTCTAGACGTACATCCTCAGAAATTTCTTCCTCAAATTAAGGCCGGTATTTGATACTAGTAGACTTCTCTTGGCCAGAAATGCCTTTTTTGCCATAGCGAGTCTGCTTTTGATGTCCTCCTTGCTCCGTCCGTCATTGGTTATTTTACTGCTTAGGTAGCAGAATTCCTTAACTTCATTGATTTCGTGACCATCAATCCTGATGTTAAGTTCCTCGCTGTTCTCATTTCTACTACTTCTCATTACATTCGTCTTTCTCTGATTTACTCTCAAACCATACTGTGTACTCATTAGACTGTTCATTCCATTCAGCAGATCATTTAATTCTTCTTCACTTTCACTCAGGATAGCAAGGTCATCAGCGAATCGTATCATTGATATCCTTTCACCTTGTATTTTAATTCCACTCCTGCACCTTTCTTTTATTTCCATCATTGCTTCCTCGATGTACAGATTGAAGAGTAGGGGCGAAAGGCTACAGCCTTGTCTTACACCCTTCTTAATACGAGCACTTCGTTCTTGATCGTCCACTCTTGTTATTCCCTCTTGGTTGTAGTTCATATTGTATATGATCCGTCTCTCCCTATAGCTTACCCCTACTTTTTTCAGAATCTCGAACAGCTTGCACCATTTTATATTGTCTAACGCTTTTTCCAGGTCGACAAATCCTATGGAAGTGTCTTGATTTTTCTTTAGCCTTGCTTCCATTATTAGCCGTAACGTCAGAATTGCCTCTCTCGTCCCTTTACTTTTCCTAAAGCCAAACTGTTCGTCACCTAGCGCATTCTCAATTTTCTTTTCCATTCTTCTGTATATTATTCTTGTAAGCAGCTTCGATGCGTGAGCTGTTAAGCTGATTGTGCGATAATTCTCGCACTTGTCAGCTCTTGCCGTCTTCGGAATTGTATGGATGATGCTTTATCGAAAGTCAGATGCTATATCGCCAGACTCATATATTCTACACACCAATGTGAATAGTCGTTTTGTTGCCACTTCCCCCAATGATTTAAGAAATTCTGATGGAATGTTACCTATCCCTTCTGCCTTATTTGACCGTAAGTCCTCCAAAGCTCTTTTAAGTTCCGATTCTAATACAGGATCCACAATCTCTTCTAAATCGACTCCTGTTTCTTCTTCTATCACATCAGACAAATCTTCACCCTTATAGAGGCCTTCAATGTATTCTTTCCACCTATCTGCTTTCTCCTCCGCATTTAACAGTGGGATTCCCGTTGCACTCTTAATGTTACCAACGTTGTTTTTACTGTCACCTAAGGTTGTTTTGACTTTCCTGTATGCTGAGTCTGTCCTTCCGACAATCATATCTTTTTCGATGTCTTCAAATTTTTTCTGCAGCCATTTCGTCTTAGCTTCCCTGCACTTCCTATTTATTTCATTCCTCAGCGACCTGTATTTCTGTATTCCTGATTTTCCCGGAACATGTTTGTACTTCCTCCTTTCATCAATCAACTGAAGTATTTCTTCTTTTACCCATGGTTTTTTCGCAGCTACCTTCTTTGTACCTATGTTTTCCTTCCCAACTTCGGTGATGGCCCTTTTTAGAGATGTCCATTCCTCTTCAACTGTACTGCCTACTGCGCTATTCCTTATTGCTGTATCTATAGCGTTAGACAACTTCAAACGTATCTCGTCATTCTTTAGTACCTCCGTATCCCACTTCTTTGCGTATTGATTCTTCCTGACTAATGTCTTGAACTTCAGCCTACTTTTCATCACTACTGTATTGTGATCTGACTCTATATCTGCTCCTGGGTACGCCTTACAATCCAGTATCTGATTTCGGAATCTCTGTCTGACCATGATGTAATCTAATTGAAATCTTCCCGAATCTCCCGGCCTTTTCCAAGTATACCTCCTCCTCTTGTGATTCTTGAACGGGGTATTCGCTATTAATAGCTGAAACTTGTTACAGAACTCAATTAGTCTTTCTCCTCCTTCATTCCTTGTCCCAAGTCCGTATTCTCCTGTGACCTTTTCTTCTACTCCTTCCCCTACAACTGCATTCCAGTCGCCCATGACTATTAGATGTTCGTCCTCCTTTACATACTGCATTACCCTTTCTATATCCTCATACACTGTCTCTATCTGTTCATCTTCAGCTTATGACGTCGGCATGTATACCTGAACTATCGTTGCTGGTGTTGGTCTGCTGTCGATTCTGATTAGAACAATCCAGTCACTGAACTGTTCACAGCAACACACCCTCTGCCCTACCTTCCTATTCATAACGAATCCTACACCTGTTATACCATTTTCTGCTGCTGTTGATATTACCCGATACTCATCTGACCAGAAATCTTTGTCTTCCTTCCACTTCACTTCACTGACCCCTACTATATCTAGATTGAGCCTTTGCATTTCCCTTTTCAGATTTTCTAGTTTCCCTACCACGTTCAAGCTTCTGACATCCTTTCGTTGATTATTCAATCTGTTTCTCATGGTAACCTCCCCCTTGGGAGTCCCCTCCCGGAGATCCAAATGGGGGACTATTCCGTAATCTTTTGCCAATGGAGAGATCAACATGACACTTCTTCAAATACAATCCACGTGTCCTGTGGATACACGTTACGTGCCTTTAATGCAGTGGTTTCCATTGCCTTCTCCATCCTCATGTCGTTGATCATTGCTGATTCTTCCGCCTTTAGGGGCAATTTTCCACCCCCAGGACAAGAGAGTGCCCTGAACCTCTATCCGCTCCTCCGCCCGCTTTGACAAGGCCGTTGGCAGAATGAGGCTGACTTCTTATGCCGGAAGTCTTCGGCCGCCAATCCTGATTATTTATCAAAGTTTAGGCTGTGGCGGGGAACGAACCCGGGACCGAAGACGTTTTTATTATGAATCAAAGACGCTACCCCTAGACCACGGGTACCTCCCCGTGACGGTATTGATAGCTGCTATCAATACTAAAAAGCATGATCCCACGTTGAACTTCAACTGTTCCGTGACACGCTAAGAGCGGCGGACAAGAACTGAGGACAGCAACTTGGTCCGAGTGTTATGGATACAAGACGTACGCCACCCCTGCAGCTATGGAAAACACAGGTGCAGCCATCCTCCTCCGAGAAGGGATTGCAGTTTTCAATGTCGCATAACTCCCAACGGCGCGAGGGATGGACATAACAGTTGAAGGAATCAAAATCATAAATCTCTACGCCCCATCGGACACTGATAAACGCAGAAGATATCACGCCTTTATTCCTCGGCAGATACGATCATCTCATCGTAGGTGGAGATTTCAAATTTGTTCTCGAACGTACAGATCTATACCCTCATTTCGCAACATGTCCGGAACTTCCCTTCCTCGTCCGCCGCCTTCGTGTCTTCGACACTTTGAGAGTCGTACATGGTGAACACCCGGGGCAAACACACATCACGAGCCACTCCGTCATCCGACTCGATAGAATATGCATCTCTGACTCTCTAAAATCCGTTCTCCTCGACGTGGAACGTTGGCTATCTGCCTTTTCGGATCATGACTTCTACATCTGTACCATGAACTTACGTAGGCAATCTACTTGGCGCAGTGCAGGACCTTGGAAAGTTAACGTCACGCTACTGAGGGACCCTGAAAGTCGCCAACAGGTCACCGACACGTGGCACACTTGTGTTCAACGCATCATGTGTTACGAGACCACACTACAGTGGTGTCCAAACCGACCATCCGACGCACCTTGACACACTATGGCAGAGCCAAAGCCAGATGGAATCACCACACAACTGATTTCTAATACAGCGCTCTACGTGAGCTCATTGGCCATCCTCCATCCCCGGATCGTCTCAAAGAAGCTCAAAGCGTCAAGGCAAAGATTTTAACCTTGACCAGATGCCGTATAGAGGGAGCCATTGTGCGAGCACGCAGCCAAGATAGGACTAACAGTGAAGAACCTTCTAACGTTCGTTGACGTCGACAGGCGACAGGCTTTAATGAAAACTTTAGACCTGAGTGATGGACGATGGCTGACTTTACAAGCTACCGTTGTGGATGCCTTCACAACGCACTATAGACTTTACTATCAAGAAGTACCAGCTGGTGCAGAGGCCATTGCTGAGATCGCCCAGGGGACACTTGGTACTCTAAACGCGACAGCTGCAACCCTCCTGACTTCTGAAGTGACCACCGACGACGTCCATGGCGCTGTGGCCAAAGGATCAATGAATCGGTCTCCCGGCCCGGATGGTTTATCTCTCGAATTTTACAGAACCTTCCAATATTTGATGTTGCTACGATGTAGAAACATGTACTGGGAACTTTCGTCCGGCGTAGCGACCCCGCCACCAATGTTCATGGAAGGCTTACTCGTGCCAGTCCCGAAACCTGCAGGAGGAACACGACTCGACAGTTCTCGGGCGAACACATTACTCAATTCCGACTTCAAGATTTTCACACGCCTTCTGGCAGTGCGACTCGAACATATCTTACGAGACATTGTTTCCCACGAAAAAACATCCTTAGGAGGCGATCGTAATATACAGACATCCCTCAGTTAATATCGCGATGTGATCGCTGTGGCAACACGCGAGTGCCAGGCGCTTTAATCTCCATCGACTTCACACAAGCTTTTGATCGCGTCAGTCATGCATTTCTCAACGCAGTGATGGACCGAATGGCGATTCCCCCCACGGTCACGCAAGTGATTATGCAGCTCCTTCGTGGCTCAACGTCCAGGCTACTCGTCAACGGCAGACTTACGGAACCCATACAGATTGAACTCTCAGTAGGGCAGGGTTGCCCATTGTCAACAGTGCTTTATGCCATTGCGATGGAACCACTTATTGGCGGATTACGGAGATGTTTGACAGGTATTCCACTCTGGGATCATGGGTTCCGCTGCCGAGCCTACGCGAGCGACTTGGCAATCGTCTTAATTTCAGCGGCCGACGTACAAGCTGCGATGCAGTTTATTACCCGTTACAGTGCAGGGGCAGGGAGTGCTATGAACGTCGCAAAATCATGCGCCATGAAAATCGGCCGCGGCTTTCCCGCAGACAGCGTAGTCCCATTTCAACTGGTGGACACCCTTAGCTGTCTCGGTGTGGCGTACACGCGAGACATTCGCCGCACGTTGACAATCAATTTTAGCGCGCTGCTGCAAAACATCCGGGCCAACATACAAAATCACATACTACGCCCGCTGAATGTGTGCCAGAGAGTCAACTTTGTCAATACCCATCTGGCATCACGGATACCCCATATCGCGCAGATTCTGCCCATCACTGCGACAATGGCAGCCAGATTACAAGTGGCTTTCGGGTATTTTATATGTTCTGGACACATCTTCAAAGTCCAATATGAAGCTCTCACCTAACCTATACGGGATGAAGGCCTCGATCTGGTTAATGTGAGAGCCAGGACTACGGAACTTCACATCAATACTGTGCTCCGGTTGTGAAAAAGCCTAAATGCAAGTTTTACTGGAATGTTGGGCACCGAGCTCGCACCTTTTTCGAGACGCCGACCGACGTCTCTGGCACACATCCCACGTCCGGTGTCACATACCGGCCGTTTCTTTTTGGAATTTACTTACATATGCATCGAGCTCCCCAGGACCAGAAAGATGACCACATCTACCGCCTTCTCCGAAAGTCCCCACCCCGAAACCCCGTCGAAACACGTCACCCCCAGGTTTCATGGTCTACAGTTTCTAAACGATCCACCAACCGTATCACACCACTGACACCACTACGACGTCGTACCTTCTCGTCAACGGCAAGTATACTAAACTACAGAAACTGCATCGCATCGCGCTGGTGGACTCACCCCTGTGCCTCAAGTGCAAAGTCGATGATACAGTTTTACATCTTTTTGAGTGTGGGTCAGCAGCAGATGTCTGGACACTTCCATCCCTCCCGAATTTTATAACTGCCGTCTGTTTTCTGTTCAGTTTGTATATAGAATTTAATTCCTAAAAAATTCTGTTACGGAAGTATTAACGATATATTCCAGATATCTGCAATATATTATACAGTACATAAATGTATAGAACGCGAAATATTCATGGCTCATACATCGTAGCGCTGCAGAACGAGCTCTGAAACTCCCTTTGCGCCTCCCGAGTGTGTATTCAACTCACCTGCTTTACTCAGGTAAACGAAACAGGATAGGTTCAGAAAGAATAACATTCTATTGTTTTACCTTCACACATGTTGAGGAAGGATTGCTCACCCGGCAAATGACTAGCGAATAACAAGAAATATTTATAAATCCTGCACAAAACACGAATACATCCGGGGTGAGAACAACTGTATAAAATGGCGGGAACTGCTTATGACTGTTACTATGATGATTTCCTTCATGTGATCCAAAATCAGTCACTATACTAAAGTAACGACCAAAAATACTTCATGTGTTCCTGGGTACACTAATCTCTGTACACTACACTCACCGCAATACCTAATGCGTGGAGACACTCTTTACGCTAAATGATAAGTGAGACAGGTTTTTTATTATCTACTGAAAAATGCTACAAAGTACAGAATGTGAAACACAACGTTTCCTGAAGAATATTGAGAGCAGCGTGTCATGGTGCGTTGTTAGATAATTACGCGAATCATCAGGTAATGATACCGAAACTGAAATGTTATTTTATGTTCCACCAGGTACACAGATTGTTGTATTACTTAAAGTCTCATATATTAATAAAAACTTTTCCTGGTAGTGCTGTACCCTGTAACATTCGATCTTGGTAAAATATCAAAGCTTTTTATTATAGAACGAGAGTAGTATCCTCATAAGAAGTGTGGTGAAAACGTCTTCTGTTTACATATTATGGTTGCTGAGCTACACATGATGCATTCTTTGAGTAACACGAGGTATTGTGCAAACCCAGAAAAATTGATTCACCATCGGCTAGGGAAATAGGAACAGTTGGTTGCTATTATTTTTTAAAAACTCTGGTAATAATTTTTCGAGATAAAAATGTTTTCTAGACGTTAGAAATGGATTACAAAACAGACATTAATGTGGTTGTACCAGTTAAAGTAGTATCGGACGACCACTTCCCAAGAGACCACTAATTTGTTTCCGCGGCGAAGTTGTAACAGGAGGTACCCATACAAAGGCGGTGGGTATGGGGGAGGAGGGGGGGAGGGGGGGTTTAAGGAAAATAAAATGGGCCAATAGGCAAGCTACCGTCCTGTACTTGAATGTTGAATCATCAAGGACTAGGCCCGCAGTTTACAGCTGTGGATCGGCTACAGACCCATATGATAGGTCAACTAATTGAAACCCTTGTCGTGGCAGTATGGATCGATGTCAAGATTTAGTAATCGGAACAAAGCTATGGCCTCCCCTGTAGGACGCTAATAGACTCCACAAGTATGCAAAAATGGCTCTGAGCACTATGCGACTTAACTTCTGAAGTCATCAGTCGCATAGAACTTAGAACTAATTAAACCGAACTAACCCAAGGACATCACATCCATGCCGGAGGCAGGATTCGAACCTGCGACTGTAGCGGTCGCTCGGTTCCAGACTGTAGCGCCTAGAAGCGCACGGCCACTGCGGCCCGCAGAAGTATGCAAAGCTTGCCGGTATTATTGGTGCGGTGCCGGCCTCTGGATATGTGTTCTGCTTCGCTCCGTATTGGAAGGACGACAGGAAGAGCAGTGAACTAGCTAGTGCTATAAAAAGAAGAACTGACCACTCTGTGTTGCACGAGACAGGTTTGATTGGCTCATCATCACGCAAAATCGTTGACTGGTATAAGATAACCTACAATGGTGTGCAAAACTTTCTGACGAAAGTAACTTCCGCACGATGTGTTTCTTCGAAGTAACGTAGTTAGACGAAACATGTACCACACAGAAAAAAAAACTACTACAGTGGGGTACACATGGTAACTTAAAGAAATACGCACTGAGACGAACAGAAGTCAGACTTTTATTCCAAGACAATAATTGCACTGAAATCACGGTGATTCGTAATGGTTCCCTGGACGTAACAAAAGCAGTGACATAGTTCTTTTTAGGAACTGTGATCACCACTAACAGAAATGCATGCTCTGGAACGTGCTCTCATGTTAGCCACAACGTTGGTAAGGAGTTGTTCTATAATCATCTTCAACATTTCGCGGCCCTGTTAGCAACTGTGTAAATATTAATTTTAATTTCGATCATTAACAGCCTCAGTTGCACCATTTACCTAGCTTTCAGTCGGGATAACCCAACCTTCTTCAGACTAACAGTAACTACCGTTTGTCCATAGTGGACATCGTCAAGCTAAAACTACAAATCCATAAATTACCGTCAGACTGTAAAATTTATCTGGAACTGTCTCGGCCCCACTTCGCGACCGCGATCGGCAGCCACGAGTGCTGTACTGGAACTCAACAATTCTTTCGTGTTAACATTGAGATAAGATTTCTGAAATAAGTGAGTTCGTTTTCTGCAAAGTTTTGTAAATTTACAGGTGGTTTTCTTTGTGCAAACATTGGTGGTTATTGCTCACACCACATGGCATGTGATGGTGGCTCCTGGCTTAGTTCACTTCTTAGTGTACCCGTTATATCGACTCTCGTAATTTTTGAAAATTTTATGATAGTTTTTTGTCCGAGCCCGCCACGATTACGATTCTGGACGGTCTGACCACGTGCTCAGTTTATTCAGTACTTCATTATTTAGAATGACTTTGGCCATCAGTCTTCCCTGTCGTGTTAAGACCAGAACTTTTGACGTAATGTTTCCGATGAGAGAAGCGTCTTCGTTCGCTTCTGCCAACTTATCACGTACTTTCACACGGTTTTTCTAACTAATAAGTAGGATAATGGGTAATTCTTTTGGTCCAGTCTTTGATTTTGCTTATGGAACTCTAAACTTTTAACCCATTGCATAGCCTATCTAGTTTCTCGCATTCGCGGTTTGCTTTGCCTATAGAACTGGTAGAAGCCGACCTCGGGGAAGATCAGTTTGGATTCCGTAGACATGTTGGAACACGTGACGCAATACTGACCCTACGGCTTATCTTAGAAAACAGATTAAGGAAAGGCAAACCTACGTATCTAGCATTTGTAGACTTAGAGAAAACTTTTGACAATGTTGAC
Source organism: Schistocerca piceifrons (assembly GCF_021461385.2). Lineage (NCBI taxonomy): Eukaryota > Metazoa > Arthropoda > Insecta > Orthoptera > Acrididae > Schistocerca > Schistocerca piceifrons. Next base: position 393,842,509 of record NC_060144.1, on the reverse strand, counting down.
TGGAATACTCGGTTTCAAATTCTGAAGGTGGCAGGTGTAAAATACAGGGAGCGAAAGGTTATTTACAATTTGCGCAGAAGCCAGATGGCAGTTATAAGAGTCGAGGGGCATGAATGGGAAGCAGCGGTTGGGAAGGGCGTGAGACAGGGTTGTAGCCTGTCCCCGATGTTATACAATCTGTTTATTGAGCAAGCAGTAAAGGAAACAAAAGAAAAATTCGGAGTAGGTATTAAAATCCACGTAGAAGAAATAAAAACTTTGAGTTTCGCCGATGACATTGTAATTCTGTTAGAGACAGCAAAGGACTTGGAAGAGCAGTTGAACGGAATGGACAGTGTCTTGAAAGGAGGATATAAGATGAACATCAACAAAAGCAAAACGAGGATAATGGAATGTAGTCGAATGAAGTCGCGTGATGCCGAGGGAATTAGATTAGGAAATGAGACACTCTAAAGTAGTAAAGTAGTTTTGCTATTTTGGGAGAAAAATAACTGATGATGGTCGAAGTAGAGAGGATATATAATATGTAGACTGGCAATGGCAAGGAAAGCGTTTCTGAAGAAGAGAAATTTGTTAACATCGAGTACAGATTTAAGTGTCAGGAAGTCGTTTCCTAATGTATTTGTAAGGAGTGTAGCCACGTATGGAAGTGAAACATGGACGATAAATATTTTGGACAAGAAGAGAATAGAAGCTTTCGAAATGTGGTGCTACAGATGAATGCTGAAGATTTGATGGGTAGATCACATAACTAATGAGGAGGTATTGAATAGGCTTGGGGAGAAGAGGAGTTTGTGGCACAGCTTGACAAGAAGAAGGGACCGGTTGGTAGGACATGTTCTGAGGCATCAAGGGATCACAAATTTAGGATTGGAGGGCAGCGTGGAGGGTAAAAATAGTAGAAGGCCACCAAGAGATGAATACACTAAACAGATTCAGAAGGATGCAGTTAGCAGTAAGTACTGGGAGATGAAGAAGCTTGTACAGGATGGAGTAGCATGGAGAGCTGCATCAAACCAGTCTCAGGACTGAAGACCACAACAACAACAACATGGAACATCGGTGAGGTGAGTAAATTTATGTATAGGTGTGCAGCATGTTTTAAATGGTGTTGTCTGGTTGGTTAAAGAGACAGGAGAATATTCATCCCACCAACTTCGACAGTAATATGAAACAAGAAACCATTTGCGTAGTTCATTTAGATTTATGTGTAGCGTCAAATGTGCATAGAATCAAACGAAGGAGAGTTCTGTTTTAAGAATAAATGTCAAATGTATCACAGTCCAAATTACGAAGGTGTAACCGAAAATGATGCCGTCTTCCCAACCATTAACCAATGATAAGCAATGAAAGATAGTTACTGCCACCATAAACGATGTCCAATGATAGTAATCGTCACTGGCAGTATTCTTATCAGGTTCAGACAATAGTTATATCCCCATCTGAGTCAACCATAGAGGACGAGGTTCGTCTCTTCCGCCCACAACCCACCCCCCCATGCGTTCATTTGGTGTGCAAGTATAGTTATCCTAGCTATCCGTTGCTCACATTGTTTCCTTTGAAAGTTATCAGATTCATTTGGGGTTTATATGAATTGCCTTGCACACGTAACCGCTGTATAGGGTACGAGAGGCACTTGGTAGCGCAGTACCATAATTGAAGAGAATTAGATGCATCCAATGAAGATACAGGCTTCTGCTGCATGTCTGCTAAATTATAATTAAGGAACCACCGCCTAGGCATTAACCGTGCGTGGTGTGTCGATCGTTACTAAGTAAAACCTTCATGCACCGTAACCAAACAGCAGCGACCTGGTAGCCATATCTGTTACCCCAGTACGACCTTCTGGCTATAGTACACATGAAATGAAATTTACATCTAACTGGCACAAGACGAGGAATATCGGAACTAGTCTCCGAAGGTACCTTAATATAGAAGGATCCAGTCGAGAAAAAGTTGAAATACTCTCCAAGATCTTCGAAGAACGTGGACTGCTATTATTCAATAAACTCATATTGACAGTGTAGATAGTCTTCGATCAAGTGCCACAATACCTGGATATGATATATTAGATACATCATACAATTGTTATATCGATGCGCAATGACGTAGTAATATGAAAAATGCCCACTTATAAAGAGTTAACACTGAAAATAACCTCCAGGTTATCAGCGTAATAAATATGGTACAGCACTTGCGGAATGGGCTGAAGGAAAAAGAAGTCCCATTTAAGATGTAAAAGGAGCTTATTAAATTCGGAAAATAGTACCTGCTCATACACAATTCCCTGAGGACTTCAGACTGGAGAAACTACCTCTCGAGGAGGTAAAGACAGGCAAGTCACCTGGTGTTGATGAATTTTACCCAGAATTTCTACCTCAGTGTGGAAAGAGGACTGCCGGCCTGGGTGGCCGAGCGGTTCTAGGCGCTATAGTCTGGGACCGCGCGACCGCAACGGCGCAGATTCGAATCCTGCCTCAGGCATGAATGTGTGTGATGTCCTTAGGTTAGTTAGGTTAAAGTAGCTCTAATTTCTAGGGGACTGACGACCTTAGAAGTTAAGTCCCATAGTGCTCAGAGCCACCTGAACCAATTTGAACCACTTTTTTTTTTTTTTTTTTTTTTTTGAGAGAGGACTGAGGTATGGTTGAGCAAATATTTTATAAAGATACTAAAATCTGGAAATCTGCCAAAAGCTTTTATTAAAACTATCGCTGTCCAGAAACCGAATAAACCTGCATACAATATATAGTCTTATCGTCCAGCAGAACTTTTCAGCTGTTGCTGCACGCTTTTCGTGAGACTTCTCTCAAAGACAGCGGGCACAAGAAGCCTTGGCAACATTTCTCTAGAACAAGCAGGTTTCACACCGAACAGGAGTTGCGGAGACTAGGTTCTAAGTCTACGTACACATATCGAAGCTGGGGTTGAGAAACAACTGAAGACATCTTTAACCTTCGTGACTCGACTGCCACTTACGATATATTATGGAAAGTATGGTTCTTGTATAACCAGGTCAGCGTCGTCCCTTGCTTAACAATATTGAGACCAATCAATAGACTGATGACCATAGATGTTAGGTCCCATGGTACTCAGAGCCATTTGAACCAATCAATAACATCTTCTCAGGCAGGCACTTAGTAGAGCAAGGTAATCTCAAAAGCAAAGAAAAGAAATTAAATAATTAACTTCGTTAGGCGTCAGTATTATCGCTATAATTTTCAATATTTGTATTACTTGCATACCTCCAACCACAGCGAAGAATGAAATTTTCACTCTGCAGCGGAGTGTGCGCTGATATGAAACTTCCTGGCAGATTAAAACTGTGTGCCCGACCGAGACTCAAACTCGGGACCTTTGCCTTTCGCGGGCAAGTGCTCTACCATCTGAGCTACCGAAACACGACTCAGGCCCGGTACTCACAGCTTCTGTAATGTTTGGGAGGTAGGAGACGAGGTACTGGCAGAAGTAAAGCTGTGAGTACCGGGCGTGCTTCGGTAGCTCAGATAGTAGAGCACTTGCCCGCGAAAGGCAAAGGTCCCGAGTTCGAGTCTCGGTCTGGCACACAGTTTTAATCTGCCAGGAAGTTTCACAGCAAAGAAGTTTGGATGTGCTGACGATCAAGCACCTGAGGTTCAGCACAAGGAGTTCCAAAGTGCTGACAGCGCTCTGACTGATGATATCGACAAAATACACAGATATTTAGAAATGTGAAGATCAATATCCATCTCTCTGAAAACGAAGTTGGCATTTTCCGCTTAAAAGACGAAGTGGCAGATTATAAACTGCAGGTCCATATGAAGACACAGTGTTTTCTTACCAGAGTCACCCAAATTATCTTGGGATGACTGATATAGGACGCATCTATTGAAAATCTCTTGGAACTTAAACACAAAACAACCCTATCCAAAAACTGCAATAACACCTGGGCCGCATTAGCAGATGCACTCAGAAATTGGGCGCTCAGTTCAGTGTTCTCTACAGCTGAGTATTGTTCTTGTGCGTGGATGAACAGTTCTCACGTAAATAAGGTAAACAATGAGCTCAATACAAGGATGAAATCATTTCTGGTTTCAAAATTACTACTCCCTCACGCAGGCTTCCAACACTCAGCCACACAGCTCCTCCTCCGTTAGGAAGCCCTGATCAAAGAATGTTCAAAAATAATGAATAAACTTCAACTTCTCATCCATGAAGATATTCTTGGGCAGAAAACAAACCGACTTCGTTCCAGAAACCCAGCAGCAGCTTACTGATAGCAACTTCACCACTGACAGCAAATTGCATGAAATGTGAGCTACAATTGCTGTACCCGAAGGGCGTTGTCTCATTGGTCTTCTACAGTGACCTGAGGACTTAGCACTCCCATGGCATGACTGGAAGAATATACGTAAGAATATACGTAAATCGTATCCCAACAGAACACGGAGTGTGTGCATACAAGCAGCACGACTGGGGCAAGCAGCTCACCCCAGGCTCTGACTGTGGAGCACAGAACCAGATCACACGCCACACTGTCGAAGAGTGTAAATTGAGAGCACACCAGTGTGACCCAAACGCCTTATAACGGCTACTGAATCAAGCCTTGACTGGATAAGGACACTGAACTTCATAATATAACTCCAGATTTGAACGTATTATCTGTATTTATGTCTCTTTACGTGTTTTACGTGTTCTTGATAGTACTTCATATATAGCGCTATAAACTAAATAAAATAAATAAATATAGCATACGCGATCGCGAACGCATATTCATTGCACACAGTTTCAACCCTAAGATGGTTATGCAGCCTCACTATTTGTGGAGTTCTTACGGAACACGTCCAGTAGATGTCTCCTAGATACAAAAGCTGTTAATTAAGCCAAATTTGGTTAACAATTTTAGGCTGAGTCATATACACAATTCACCTAGAGGAGTAACATTCTTGTAGAAATCACACGCACCATAATGTCAAATAATTTTACGTTAAAATTTGCCACAGTTCTGGAGAATAAGCCATTACGTGACACTTCCTGGTGTCTGAATGTATCTAATCTCGCCACTTTGTTTTGACTCTGGTTTTCACTACAGGGAGTGACGAAAACTCACGTAATAGGAATAATAACAACAAAAGTCGTTTCTTATAACAAATACCCACACCTTCATTATCTCACTAGAGAGCAGATACTTAGAATGGAGAACTGATAGCTTCAGAGGAGTGGACCCTTGTAGCTACTGGCTAAGAGCAACAGCCAATGATTGGAAAATAATTCCGTTCTTTCGGATACTTTCGAGTATAGACGACATTGTGAGTCTGCGATTAGCCTTGCTCGAGTGCCGTTGGGCGAAGACTTCCACTTTCCGTCAAGCAGCTAATAATTTAGATTCCACGCATCTTCTGCAAGAATGGATTCTTTAGACAGATACACATCTGCATGTTTTGGCGTACCCTGCCACTTTCACCATTTTCCTGATTTGGCGTCCTGTTAATTTATGAATTATACAGCCAATTTTACTAATATCCCATTTCGAAATCCTACCGATTCGTTGGTTTGCCGGTTCTGATTTGGTATCAATCGACTAAAATTTTTACAGACTACTATGTGACGTCGTTATTTTATACCTATCTTACGCCCACACTGTCTGTACATCGTTTGTATGGTGTTTGTCCGTGTATGCATTGTGGGTACGGTGTAAGTAGGGTGTAAACGTGGCATGTTTGTAGCGTAACTCAGGCTAATGCGTGGCGCAGTTGTTGCGTAATAATGGCGTACTTGTGGAGAATGTGTCGTAATTGTGGCGTAATGCGTCGCGATGCCAAGGCACCAATTACGCAGCCAATTTACCGATTTCCAGTTCTGTAATGGGACCAAAATGACAATGTTGCTGCCTACTTCCTGATTTGGTGTCCTGCCAATTTGGCAGTTGTACAACTCACTGCGAATTGCTACCAATTTAAAAACGTGATGCATCTGACAGTTACAAGACTTAGCTGCTGCGTCATTTACTGCAAGCTCTTTGTAAACTGTAAGGGTGATTTTTGATACTGAGCCCTCAGGTGCATTCTCTCTAGTGTTTCAGAAAATATTTGTAATTTATTTTCTGCAATATGTAGCTGAGGTCACCCCAAACACTGTTCATTGCGTCTTTCATTTGAAGCCCAGTGTCAACGGTAATCCTAGGTTTGTTTCCCATTACTAACGAATTTTTTTTTTTTTAATTTTTGGTAAGATCTTATGGGACCAAACTGCTTAGGGCATCGGTCTCTAAGCTTCCACACTACTTAATCTAAACTAACTTAGGCTATAGAAAACACACTCGAACCTCCGACAGGGAGAGCCATGCGGCCAGTGACAAGATGACCCTGACCGGGCGGCTACCCAGCGTGGCCAAAATATTTTTAAAGAAAAAATCGATACAGCGGTCCAAAATTAATCTATTACGATAATCGTTTTATCGATATGTATCAACACGACATAAAAATACGGTGAACAACCAGTCTTCTTACAGCGATTGAGTTGTGCTAAAACATGATGACATTCGTCAACGTGCACCAGGTCGGTACTCAGTCGTTGCAGAACTATCAGTTTTCCTCTGTGTTTTACTGTGCTTGTTAATACCTATCGAAAAAATTAATATCATACAAGATTAATCTAAGACAGATGTATCGAATGTAGAGATAAAATTTCTCTTTAAAACTGATTTCGTTTGCGATGGGAAGCAAAGCGATTCAATCCGTTGGCACTAGGTGTCGCATGAAAACTGTGATGAGCGTTATTTGACTGAGCTGTCTCCATACACACACACTGCAAAAACAAAATTGCAGTTATCTGTCGACTCACCAGAGAAATTTCCCCTGACAATTCGTCATCAGTCTCCTGACTGCTTTGATGCGGCCGCCACGAATTCCGCTCCTGTGTCAACATCTTTATCTCAGAGTATCACTTGTAGCCTATGTTCTCAATTATCTTCTGGATGTATTCCAATCTCTGACTTCCTCTTCAGTTTTTATCCTACATAGTCCCATCTAGTGCCATAAAAGTCACTCCGTGACGTCGTAACAGGCGTCCTACCGTCCCGTCCCATCTTCTTGTTGGCGTTTCATGTATTCTTTTACTTCCCGATGCATCGGAGAAACCCCTCATTCCGTACCTTATCATACCACCAAATTTTCGACATTCTTCTGTAGCACAATGTCTTAAACGCTTCGATTCTCATCTGTTCCGGTTTTCTCACAGTCAATGTTTCACTAACATACAACGATATGTTCCAAATGTACAATCTGGGAAATTTCTGCCTGAAATCAATCTCGATGTTTGACTCAAGTAGACTTATCGCGAGCAAGACTGCATATTTCGCCACAGCTAATCTGTTTTTGATTTCTTCCTTGCTCAATCCGTCATGTGCTATTTTGCTGCCTACGTAGTAGAAATCCGTAACTTCATCTACTTCCCGGTTTCCGTTTCAGATGTTAAGTTACTCAAGCTTCCATTTACTACTACTTCTTATTACATTCATCTTTTTTTCTCTTTACTCGCTATTCTGAACTCATTAGACTAGCCATTCCACTCAACTTATCACATAATTCTTCTTCACTTTCACTGAGGACAGCAACGGTTCACAAAATGGTTCAAATGGCTCTGAGCACTATGGGACTTAGCTTCTGAAGTCATCAGTCCCCTAGAACGTAGAACTACTTAAACCTAACTAACGTATGGACATCACACACATCCATTCGCGAGGCAGGATTCGAACATGCGGTTCCGGACTGAAGCGCCTAGAACCGCAAGGCCACACCGGCCGGCTGAGGACAGCAACGTCATCATTTATTCCTATCATTTATATCCTTTCACCTTGAGTTTTAGTTCCACTCCTAAAAATTTCTTGTTTTTCTGTGATTGCTTCTTGTATGTATAAATTGAACTGTATGAGCGAAAGACTATATACCGGTCTTACTCCCTTTTTAACCCGATCGCTTCGCTCTACATACTCCACTCTTATTATTCTCTCTTGGTTTTCGAACATAGCCGGCCCGGGTGGCCGAGCGGTTCTAGGAGCGGCCATACGACAAGGCCATAACAGGTACACACACACACACACACACACACACACACACACACACACACATACACTGAGCGCGTGCGAGAGAGAAAGAGAATGTTGATAGTGGCGTGCGGGTGTGGTAGGGAAAGAGTAGGAAAAGAGAAAATCCCTGTTCACTGTTGTGTAAAAACAGCGGAAATTGTTTTGTGTATTTGCTGCTCTGCATGTATTGGGTGGGCGAGAAGTCCTTGTAACCCTTAATAAAGGCGCGAGAGCTACGGTCGCAGGTTCAAATCCTGCCTCGGGCATGGATGTGTGTGATGTCCTTAGGTTAGTTAGGTTTAAGTAGTTGTACGTTCTAGGGGACTGATGACCTCAGAAGTTAAGTCCCATAGTGCTCTGAGCCATTTGAACCATTTGAACCAAGTAAAGAATATTTCAGCATGTAGAAACCAGACTGACAGTCTTGCAACCAAACAAAACGTATGTTCTTCCTGCACAGGCGACGGAAGGGAGCCGCGATTTCAATGCCGTTACGAATAAATTGGATGTAATACGTAAGCATCCATAACACAGACTGCAGTTCCTGCACATTGATTATAATGCGTGAACACCCTGGCAATTATTGCCATGTCCTAAGAAGTCATTTTCAGTCTGAAAAAATACACATTTGCCCGTTTTACATTTGAGACCAGCTGTGGCAACAGAGTGCAAAGATTGCTAATGTGTTCTTCAGGAGGGCGACCTGACACAAAGATGTCATCTAAATAATTCGAGCAAACAGGAACCTTTACAGTCAGCTGCTCCATAAAGTGCCGAAATATGGTGGCCGCACAAATGGCAATCTAAAAAATTTGAAGCACCCCAGGAGAGTTTTTACGACAAAGATCTCTTTCGGATTTTCATCCTAAGGGATCTGCAAGTAAGTGTCGTGCCAATCGGCTTTGAAAGAGTGATGACCGGCAGCCAGTTTACCCATCAGTTGTTCTGGGCGCGTCAAGGGGTAACTGTAAATGACTGTTTGAGAACCCATAGTTTTCTTAAAGTCGGTGAACAACCTGCTCCTACCGAACGACCTGCTTATAAAAATAAGAGGGGCACCCGCTGACTAGAAGTAATGGCTGCTTCGACCTCTTTCTCTGGCAGAGCGGTATGTTACTGACTCACTTTTTCGCGAAGAACCTTACTGTGCATTGTCCTTCATTGTGCCATGGGCATAAAAATATTGGTCTTACCTAAGACCTTAGAAAAAAAAAATCCTGAAATTCAGCACGTATTAACACGGTCCCGAGGATCAGAGGAAGTAACAGAAAGTGAAAATCAAAAGGTCTATACCAGAAAATACTGTGTCACTGTCTTCGTCAGATTTCGGAAAGTTGCAAGAAGGCATCAAGCGCCTAAGACAGGTACGTCTTGGCCGTTATACGCCGTCAGCGTATGGCACGATGTACACAACCCAGGTTTGACAAGCAGTTCGTATGTGCTATGGTTGAGCAAAATCACTGAAGCTCCAGTGTCAAGTACAGAACATATGATACTGCATACGGGATAGGGTTTTAAATGATGATTCGGTGGTGGATTTCGAGTTAGAATACGTAAGAACTCACAATGGAAGATACCTTGGATGCCACAGGAATACATAATCTGTAGTTTAAAATTAAACCTTGAAAAAGAGTTACACAACATGTCATACAGAAAATTATGATGCAATTCTTAAGCTGCAATGCTTTTAAGCAGAGATAACTTCCCTACAGACTTGTCAATCCTAATAGGGGCTATAAATATAGGAGTAATTCTGCATCAGATAATACTGGTGGATCATTCTTGAGAGACGGTGACATATACATATCGGCATGGGAGAGAATGCAATTACGGGCCCTAATCCAACTGTGCCTAAGGTTGGATGCAGAACAATTTCCACAGGTTTTGTCAGAGGAAAAGAGGCATTCAAGACGCGTGAACTTCACCTTCCCATCAGTCCCATTTTTCTGAGATTGATTCAAAGACAATTATTCCGAAAAGTAGGAAGCAAACAAGGAAAACACGATAAAATCAATGTAAAGAATGTTTCTATGAACACAGAAGATGAAGATATTGCAACAGAAGGAGAAAGGCTGATGAGAAAGATAATAAAATACGAAGAATTGGATTATTGCGACGATGATGTGGATTAGAATGATAGTGATAACGATGATGATGAAGTTGATGACAATGAAGATGTTGATCATGAAGAAGCAAAAGAAGAAGAAGAAGAAGAGGAGTAGGAGGAAGATGAAAATGATTATGATGGAGAAGAAAACATTCACAATTGAAAGACCCTGTCCAACTAATTGTTATAAGATATCAACTGTACACAATGGAATTATCCAAATTTATTGGTTGAGCTGTTTTCTTGCCAACTTTGAAAGCAGTATGCAACAATTATCAACATAATGCAATTTTTTCTATTAAGGAGAAACTTGACGAAGTACTGAATGTTGCTTAAAATTTGGTATGGCTGTTAATAAAAATGAAGTTACAGACTCAGCTACAGAATACTAAGATCAGTTAAAAGACATTCAAATATATTTGTTTCGGGAATTGGAGTCCTTGTATTTATGGCATGGAAACTGCCAAATCAAAGAACACACGTTGATTCATCTAATGCACGAGGGTAGTTGGTAGACAACGCGCCGATGTAGCTCACATTACAACTATTACACAGATTTTGTAGGTACCTGCTTCAATAAATTTATCAACGTCTTGTTTTAAGCTAACGCCTAATTTTCATCGTAACGCGCTGTTGGTTTCAAATACATCTTCTCTCTCGAAGAGCTTAACAGTTATAGCTAGTTTCTGAGACATGTTACCGAATAATGCGTTCCCATACAGCTTTATGCCTTGTTTCTTAGGCATCATTTCATACAATATGTTTCTTTGTTGTCTCCGATTAGCTATTTTATAATATTCAGCTCTGTCACTCTGTACTCTTTACTTATCGGAGACTTGAGCGCTGTATCTCCGAGAGAACGAGAGGAGTATTCTATCTGGCAGTTTAGATGACAAGAACTATTGTGTGTCAAAATGTCCATTTTTATCGGCTTGCTGTATATTTTGAGGTCAAGTGTACTATCTTGTTTCATTACATTTCGATCAAAGAATTGCAGTACACTGTTATATTCATACTGGACGGTGAATTCAGTTTTATGATGCGTATCAGTAAGTTTATTCACAATTTCTGTAACCTTCTTTTCTCCAACATCAAATGTTGCGTGTCAAAAGAACAAATTTTAATAACTGAATAAATTCACCATTTTATTGTGTATCAATGTATAACTTACTTACATAATAACTTGAAAGTGTTAGTTACGTGGTCCCTACGTTGGTTTCTATCCAAATACGATCTGCGCTTTACAAGAATATGCAACAGCGGCAAATTCGCAGTTCGCAGCCATACACGCAAAAAAAAAGATGAAAATACATTATTGAGGAAGTAACTATAATAAATACGCCTTATTTCTTGTATTAATGGTTCAACTCTAGAATTTGTCATACTTTTTTAAAAAAACTGAAAGCTAGTACAGTTATTTTCTTTCTAATTGTTCTATCTGGAGGCTAATAAATAAAAATCAGCTCATATGAACATTTTAGCGTTTATAAGGAGGAAGATAATTCGCCTGCGGTGGGGCAATGGTGTCATATTCTACCTCACAAGAAGAGAGACGGGGTAAATGGAAACTATTGTCCATACCAATTCAACTGTTGACCGGATCTGTTCTAGCATAGCATAGTCAGTAAGGGCATTTCGTTTTGAGTTCCGGTCTGAAACGCGATTTTATTCCATCAGGTAACTTGAATTACAACGTATTTCGCAAAATTATCACCAGCTGCATAAAACGAAGTTCAGTAGATTTTAAATATATGTTTTAGTTAACCAAAGGAGCAAGATGGCTTTAGAGATGGGAATGATACCTCAACACATCATTTGGAATTCGAAAATGAAATTGTGCAACATAGCAAACAGTGTGAACTACGAATATGCTAATTTTCATTGCACATTGGTCCAGAGTCGCAAAGTATTTTCCTATTGAAAGAATTGCCCCTTACTGGCTGAAAAATTTTCTCATTTTTTTCCGTTACTCAATTTCCACGTTTTAGCTTTGTCAAGCCGCATTTAGCTAAATTCTACGTAACATGTCGCAACTTATGTAGCATTCAGCATGTTGCATGGTCTGGTGAATTAATTTAAGTTCTGCCTTGGTGCTGCCAACTATATTTTCTGTACAACAGCACGAGAACAATGTTGATTGGATGAGATTGTTGTGTGACTCGGTGCCAAAGTGTGAAAAGGTCAGAGAACAAATCGGAAATTCTAAGGTTAAGTTTTTTGTGGGTTCTTTGATTTTATCAATCACTTATCACGTGTTTAAAATGTGGTAATTATTTATATATGGCAAATATGCCAGTTTATACCGTGGTTCAGAATACTTTTAATCTGTAGGCCCCGGATTGTTTTCTGGCTCAGCCTCACAGGGAAGAGGAAGACAATGGCATACAACCTCCAACAGCATCATGCCTAGTAAAGCGCTACTGAGAATAAAATTAACCTTCATGTTGAGAACCTATTTAGTTTCTTTACTGAGGGGAAAGTATGTTTTTTTAGGGACTGAAACAATTTTTTATAGGGACAAAGTGAATATCCTGTAGCGTATCACTGTTTGGGTTACCAGTGTACCAGGTTTTGGTAGGATTGTATCGAATTTCTAATGAGCTGCACAGTAGAGAAGATAGAGTTATATTCGAAGTATCGATTACACGTCACCACATGCAATTAGGAGACCGTAAAATCATAATACAGATTCAAATACAGTATATTATATGAACCATATTCATGTAAGCAATTTGTGATTAGGAATTTCTTTCCTTATTTCTAGTCTGTGATGACGAAGTATAGTGGCCAGTCTGCAGTCAATAATGTCCATCTAGAAAATTGTTAATCACAGAATAAAAATAATGGTAAAAGAAAAACGTGTAGTCAGCAGTGTACATCACAGACAAGCAAGGGGTTTATCAATATTTAGAGGGACCCATTCATATATATAAAAATCAAACTCCAGTAAACACGAATAGAGAGAGAATTTCGAGAAAGTTCAAATGGTTCAAATGGCTCTGAGCACTATGCGACTTCACTTCTGAGGCCATCAGTCACCTAGAACTTAGAACTAATTAAACCTATCTAACCTAACGACATCACACACATCCATGCCCGAGGCAGGATTCGAACCTGCGACCGTAGCGGTCGCTCGCCTCCAAACTGTAGCGCCTAGAACCGCACGGACACTCCGGCCGGCCCGAGAAAGTTCATATCTGAGGAAAATTGACATCGTTGTCTGTAACAGTCATTGGTGTACACTTTGCAGTTCTCACCCATTTGATTCCAGATGACTTTCGCAGGCTCGGTATGTCTCAGAATCTGCTGGAGTCTCTGTAATCCGTGCACGCTAATACAGTGCATCGGTGCCGCTAACGGTCGATACAGCTGCGCAACAGTATGGCAGGGGTTCAATGAAATTACTGAGCAATCTCCGCTACTGGAACAGTCGTGGCAGATGCTAGGTTATCTGCACTATGACTTGGAACTCAAGCTCCGACAATTTCGATTAGTTTCCAATCTGTCAAGCGCGATCACAGAGGGTAGAGTGGTTTACTTCTATGACGATTGATAATCGTTACGTATGGTGTTCTTTGGGATCCAATTGTTTATTTATTCACTTTAACATTGGCAGGCAATCCTTATAATACGAAAGGCATTTCTCTGACCGTCGACATGGTTAGTTTTTGGACATTCTTGGCCCCGCACATAGTCTGTTACTATACAATGCCTTTAAGACGTGCGCTTTTGCTATAAAAGGTGTGTGTTGCGTTACCAGAGCTGACCCCTGCGAGGGGTAGAGGAAGACACTGATACCTCCTTGTAAAGGAATTCTTAGCATTCTGGACTGTCGTAAGGACAGTCCTATCAGGTCGGTACAATTTTGAAGATCGTCAGAGTATATAATGAACGCTGCTGACCAGTATCAAATGTACTATGTCTATTTGTCATGATACCTGAAAACTATTTCGTCGTGAAACTAGCATGTTTTGTCTCTCTCCTAGAGGATCTGCTTATGTTGATAGTACCTTTGTTCCAAAAATTTGGGGTCCGGTGCACTAGTAATACTTGTGGACGCTAGTCGGTTGTTACACGATGATGGTACAATAAGCCGAAAACTTATTCGAAATAGAGAATTATTACTAGAAGAAAAACGCAGTTTGTTTGCTTTTCATCCCTAACAATAAAATTATCTACATTTCCTTATATTTTTAACTAAATAAGAGGGTTCTTTTATATTTTATACCTCGCATACATTTCAGAATACTTTGAAAAATGATGCATGGTCGAACCAGGTAGATGCAGATACAGGTTATTTATAACCCTTACAATAGCAACCAGTGCAGGTCTTGGCTATATTATAGGCCACAAGAATTGTTTCTAGCGACTAATTAATTGAAAGTTGTCGTAGAGACGTGTTCCTTTATACCAATCAATCACTTCAAATCAAACAAGAAACGTTATTGCTGTTTAAGATGTGTTCATAAATTTATAAAAATAGGTAACCTGGCACATATGAAACGTCCCCTTTGGAAAATTATTAATGACTGTGCTGATAAAACCTCTTAGGTTATTTGATTTTCAAACAGCTGAGCAAAGCTGAACGTACTCAGACATTTCTCTCCATATTTATTCTGATCAACACTAAACTGACACACAATATTTTTAGCGCAACAGAAGAATGGCCCTGACTAACAATAATATATACCTTTCATGAATCACTTACCTCACAAAAATCTTCGTTATACGAACTACTGCAATACAGCGAGCGCCAATACCGGCAGCTAAATAAAAGATTCTAACTACTGAAGACACTAACTACTGATAGGCGTAGTTAGCAAATGAAAGATTTTGATAGAGAACAAACAATGTGTTTGCCTTAAGAATGTTGAAAAGTCATATATATATATAGTATTACAAATTTACTCTTTCTGATGGACACACGTCCAGATCGTCCGCTCTCAAAATTCTGCCATCTCTCTTCCCACATCCACCACTGCTGGCGGCTCACCTCCAACTGTGCAACGCTACGCGCTGTTCACATTCAGCTGCGCAACACTACAATAGTAAATATTCCAACAATACAAACCAGCCGCAGACTGCACACAGCACAATCAGTGATTTTAATACAGAGTGCTGCGTGGCGTCACCAACATAAAAACCTAAACAGCCTACTTACAAAGTTTCCAGAAGCCTCTGCTAGTGCGCAACTGACACGACGTAATAGCCTTATGGGTAAAATCATGCGACTGTGATAAACAATGTTCACAGTTCATGGCACGCACTGCCAATCCTTACAGCTGCAAGTTTACATCAGTGCCAGTAGGTGGTAGCCCCCTTGGCATAATTCTCAGCAGACGGTGGTACACTCCTCAAATATGCCAACTCACTCACTGTATAGTAAAATTAGATCGGACGTCGGTATATATTCTACTGACAGAAAAACCTATTCTGTGGGTTTTTGAGTGAGTTACATTAAGTTTAGCATTTCGTCATACAATAATCCTTTTGTATTTCTAATTTCAGAATGTACCAGTTTAGTCAGTTTCTTTTAGCTGTAGTCAAGTGGCCATATTGGTGGACATTACTACTTGAATTTAATCATTTCCCACAAACAGCCGTTTGTCTTTGATGTTGGTTGATTACTGTACGGTGACAGTACGAAGACGAAACAGTGAACTGCCTTTCATGTGCTGTGTCTACATGAACGACGTTAAATCTATTTAAAGGGCTAACAGAAAACTAAATTACCAGAACAAGTTAGCCGCAGAAGAACTGGGGCCTACCATACGAGATCTTTTCATTGAGAAAATAACGAAATCAAATAAGCGCGACTGCAAAAGATGCTTAAAATAAGACGTATGCAATAAGCAAGAGTGGTTGTGTGGGTGCAACGTTATACATGCACTGTATTGTTCCCCATGTACGATTTTTCAGCACAGAAGTTAATTCTTTAAGTAATACCGATGTTAGGGTTGTTTTAAATTTGTTCGAAATAGTAAAAACAGAACGAAAAATTCCGATATAGACAATAAAGCGAACATGGAGCTGTCAATACTTGGTAAAGTGAAGTTCATAGCGTCTACAGAGCCTATTGGAAATGATAACGTGCAGGTGGACAGGAACAGACGTATCATCTAGAGGCTAATAGACTGCGCAAAAGTTTTAAGGAAGTTTGAGTTAGCTTAACGTGGTCTCGCTGAAAGTGAAGATTCAAAAAACCTGAGAGTGTTTCGTGAACCAGTAAATTTAGTAAGTGCCACTGACGGCTCAATGAATGGACACTTAGACACTGCAACTGTGTTTATAGTTACATCCAAAGCAGCTCAAAATTAACTTCTGGATTGCATGCTAAGTGCATGCAGAGAAATAGTAACGCAAGAAAATGTAAGGGCGCATTATTTGGTACAGTTGTTAGTTGTATCTGCTGTGTAATAATTGATAATTGTGTGCAGAAACGAACTTCCTGGATCTTTTGTGGAGAGATTTTGAAGCTTCTTCAAACCTTACTGATAGGATGCTGAGACGTTATTTACGGTATTAAATTATGAACTGCAAAAGCATGCAGATGAAGAGAGGGAAAAAGTATTCCACAAAGCTGTGATGGTCTTGCTGTTATGAGCAGAGGCATTAACGGTGTTGTGGCAAGGGTTAAGCAGGTACATCCCGTGGCCTATTATATCCACGGCTCTGCTCATTAATTAAATCTGGTGCTGCCAAAACTTAGATCTAATAACAAGTGTGCTACAAGACATTTTTTTAATCTCTCCGGCTTCCCGGTTTTGTTCCCCAGGTCGTCACACAGAACATGTGTACTAGACAGAATTATGCAAACTAGACTATTACGAATAGCAGCTACAAGAATGGTATTTAACATTCAAACAGTCATCGGAGTTAAAACGAGAAAATTCTGATCGCGTATACAGAAGAAATTACCCTCTGTAATCGTGCAAATGGCAAAATCAGACAAGAAATTTGCCTCCTCTCCAGTTTAAAAGACCCTAAGTTTTTACTTTGGCCAGAATGTTTCACAGGATCGTGCCATACGCAGACATACTATTCAGGAAACTGTAACAACGATATGTTGGAACAACAGTCACTAGGCAATATTTCTTGGAGTTTGAAGATATAATTAGAGGAATATTGCGATTGCATAAATTTCTTTATCATGTGAAGAAAAATTTTTCCTGAGGGTGATCTCGACATTACTGTTGGAACTTACCCATTGTTACTGAAGGCACATACGAGATCAGAGTTAGAAGTAGACTACAGCAGGCATAAATTTCAACATCCAGGTGGTGCTGTTACAATGTTACACTTTCTGCAAGACAGAAACGTGTATCTAGATACACTTTCGCATTTAAGTGAACGAATCAGAATAATTTTAACAATTCCTTTTACAACAGTTGAATCTGAGCATTATTTCTCGACGATGAAAATAATTAAAACCTGTCACTGAAACACAATAGGCTTTCGGCAACTGAGAAAAAGGTTGTAAATGATATTAAGACCTTCAGTCGTAACATGACTGAGACAGTTTCGCGACTAAAAAATGGACTCATGGTTTTTCTTTGTAAATAGGTAGTGTCAGTCAGGCTACAGTATAGTTTTCTTTATTTAACGTGTGGCTACAGTGCAGTGCAACGTGTATTACAATTAACTTTTATTTGATAATACTTCAGTGATATCAATATTTTTCTGGCGAAACGGAGATTAGCGAAATCTTAAAATTATTTCGTTCTTGCCCTCAGGTGTACTTAATTATGTAAAAAACAACATAATTCCATACAAGCAATTCTTTCTTTCATCGGAAGAGTTACGCATGTTATTATTACCTATTATTATTGTTATTATTATTTGCAGTGAGCTGTAGTTATATAAATTTGTTCATAATCATAACTGTTATGTATGAGAGGCTATCAGAGGCTATTTCACATTGTCAAGTTTATCTGAATCTAAAAATTTGTGAATATCCGAAATGTATGCTCACGATCCGCCACTGGTAATAGAATGGAATCCATTACAATTTATCGTCAACTTCTGCCGGCAGAAAAATGGCAGGCAATCACTCTGAAGTGGGTGATTTGAAGTTCTCGTTCGTAACAAGGCAGGAAAAGTTTCTTCGGATAAAACTGCTTTGCAGCGGTCAGCATCTGCAGCAATGATAAAAACTTCTTCTTTTGAGAGAAAAATCACGTGGAACTATACTTTCTATACTACCATAATTGTTCAGTGGTGAGCGATGTGAAGGTCAGAGTAACTTCGAAGTGTAATTTACATCTTTTAATGAAAATACAGGTTTGTTGTAATTAAACTTTCGCTACTCCTGCCAGTATAGACTGAAAGCTGCTTACCGTTACGTTGCGTTCTGGATATGATGTTCAGCCAGTGTGGTGTAGGATATGCCTTGTTAGCTGTGTTTGTGTCATGACTTGCCATCATGCGCTGGTACTGGTACTGCTTGGTAGGGTTGAAACACATGCGTTGGTGTGCATTACAGTTGTAGACAGTGAACATCGATCTGCACAAGGTGAGCAGGTGTTTACTTGTAAAGCCGTTACGTCAAAACAATACAAATAATTGTGCTCCAATTCGCGAGTGTCAACGTGTTACAGGATTACGGATTGGTCCTATTTCCTCATCGAAGTTGAAGAACGTTATTACGAAGTTCTGGGGCGATTTGTGGAATTGCTCTTGAGAGACGCCGACGGGCTCAACTGCGCAACAAATTGTTGAGGAAGTTACTGAGGCCATGGCTGAGAATGCTGGACACGCTGTGCGATTTTCATGCAGTACTCGTTCTATGTCATGACAGTTGACCATTCCACGGTCCAACCTTTGGAAAAGCTGCGCGGAGTTGCCGTGTGGTTAGAGCCTCCATGTCACGGATTACGTGACCCCTCCCGCCGGAGGTTCGAGCCATCCCTTGGGCATGGGTTTGTGTGTTGTTCTTAGCATAAGTTAGTTTACGTAGTAGTGTCTAGGTATAGGGACCGATGACATGAGCAGTTTGGTCCGTTAGGAATTCAGAAGCATTTGAACCATTCGAAAAATGCTGCGAAGAATTATGAAATGTGCGGTTTTAGGCTGTTGTGGATGCAGCTGGTCGTCAAATTGAGCAACGTTTGTAATCTGAAACATAAACATGACACGCAATTAACAAGTCTTACATTGTCACGTGGAACTTAAAATACGTTCCTTTCGATGGTTCATTCGTTTTTTCTCTTCCGCGTATCCTTAAAAATGTTTCCAGAAAGTTTCATTGTCCTACTATCACACATTATTCGTGGGGGCCCTCACAAGCAACGCATGTTTAATTATAACCAATTTGCATTTTAAAATGATTAAAGGAAAATTATTTCAAGACGTGAATACGGTCCTGTAGGAACACGATTCAGATATCCGGCCTACCTAACCAAAGATTCATGTGGTTGTCACCAATCTCTTCAATCTGGTGTTGGTAAGGCCCAAAGTATGTGTGTATTCAGACTCGTTAAACGTAATGTTTACACACGTAGAATTTGGTGACATAGGTTCACTGTGTATTCGCAACAAGTTCAGCACTCATTCCCGAAATTATACTAGGCAAAAGAATGGAAAAGATACAGTGAGGTGCAGAAACTTATACACTCAACAAGTCGATTCCATATAAGCACAGCCTATACCATTATGGAGCCACCACCAGCTTGCTCAGTGCCTTCTTGACAACGTGGGTCCATGGCTTCGTCAGGTCTGCACCACACTCCAAACCTACCACAAGGTCTTACCAACTGAAATCTGGACTCATCTCACCGGGTCAGCGGTTCCTTGTCGTATAGTGTCCAAACGATATGGTCGTGAGCCCCAGAGAGGCACTGCAGGCGATGTCGTGCTGTTAGTTAAGTCAGTCGCGTCGGTCCTCATCTGCCATAGCCCAATAAAGCCAAATTACGACACAAGGTCTCTAGTATGAAAAAAAAATTATTACTATTCAATATATCTCAATTCTTTCAATTTAAATCTGTATTTCATACTAAAATGCCGTGTTCCCAGTTTGGCACAGCTTTGCCACAGGACACACGAAAGCGGTCGAAGACGTCCGTCTTCTGGTCGGCTCCTGATCGTTGTCAGAAGGAGGCTAGTTTTTCATTACGCAAATACTTCTATTATTTGGAAAAGAACAACCCGGATTTCTTTACGTAATCAGTATGAATTTTATAATTACCTAAGGGACCTTTAACAATGAATAGTAAAAAAAATTGCATTTGCAAATGAAATCATTAATAAATGGGGCAGCTATGAGTTGTATAGAAGACAAGGAGCGGCCTTCTGTCTACGACCAGGATGCCGCAGTATTCTCTGCTGTAGTAAAGGCTGTTTGTCATTTATAAAAATAATATGGCATGGAGGATAAAAAAGTATAAAGGAAAAGAACAGAATAAGAAGTCTGGTAAACACTAAATTTATTCAAACAATTCTCACTAGCAAATTAGGGCTTATTTATAAACAATATAACTTACATGAGTACTTTTTTTTAACAGTATGGTGCGATCAGATTTCAGCCTGTCCTGTGCTGTTTCCTTGGTTCACGTTTTTGTCACAAATTACTGTCATTACTTTTCTCCTTTCGTTAAAGACAATTCGTGCACTGTTCAACACCTCCGATAACAATAACTTGCTGATTTACAGTTTCGAACATGAATTACGTTAATTTTATTAATTAATAATGTTGTCTGCACGCTAGCAAGACCGCTCACTTTTTTAACTTAAAGTCGACCTCCTTTACGTTTTCAAATTACAAGCAGAAGTAGATTGAAATAATCTGAAGATCTACAAAAATTTTTTTTTTTACTGTCATCTTTTATTTAGATTAAAGCGGAACGTCAGTTCAGCTTTTGTTAAAATGTTTCTTTGACTACGCAATCGATGTATTAGCGTCCGCGCTAGATACGCATCTTTACAGTAATGTTAATAACATAAAATAAATGTCTTTCAAAGAATATGTCTCATAAGTTGATCCTTTAATATAAAGATAGGTGAATGCCTTTCCAAGGGTACTCAAAGCTTTCATAGGACGGAAATACCAATAATATTACATCGCTTCGCGCGTGAGGAGTAATGAGTCTGAAAGATCGTTACGACTCACGCGCAGTCGTAATATTATTGGATTCACGTACTTAGTGAATGAAGTATTTAAGGATCTCTCCTTGTAAAGAGCAAAACAAACATAACGTAAGGCTTATAGAATTATATACGTTTCACACTAAGTCGTCAAAGATACTCACAGTTGCTTGATCATTAACAAACTTGGTTGTGGCATGATGACTTCATAAGTGTTCAAGGATTTAACATAGGTTCCTTTTTTTGCGTGTTTTCTAGAATTACTCTAATTCAGTCAATTGAAACATTGAAATACTAACGTAGATACAAGTACAAATTAAATACACATACAGATACAAATATACAAAAATATTGACAAGAAGAAAAAAAATATATTACAGTATTGGTGCATTTCCGCCATATGTGAACAGAACATAAAACTTTTATCAGTCTTTCTCGTAGAGACATCACTCTTCACTTTGTAGTTGGTAGTATTTCCCATGAACTCGGATGATTTTCACAGGGGAATTCATTCATCACCTGCCACTTTTCACTGCACTATAACTGGGGATCACCTTTTCACATTCTGGTGGAAAACACTGGGAATTTCACTATGTGAAGGGGGAAGTCATATTTCTTGACTCGACGATCCATCGGGTCATGTCGGGAATCAGGAAAGTTGATGACTGGTTCAGTGACGAATGAGTCAGTTTGGTGGCTGTCTTAATCTCATTCCAATTCATGTTTCCGCACATGAAAATACAGAAAAAAAATCTGTATTAGGACTTGCTCATTAACTAGCATCTTAATCTAAGGGAATATAGAGTAAGAATTTAAGACAATAAAAATTACTACATAGACTATGTACATACACATTGTATATTATTCATATTTTGTGTCTAGGTTCTATATTCTTTCGTTAGCAAATATTAGCAAAACGCGTTTCGTCTTGTACAGGTCTTTCTTAAGCAATGTATTTAGCAATATTGCCGTAGCAATTTTCATAGTTAAGGAAAAGTCGTCATTAGTGTCCTTTTAATGTAAATATAGTAAAATCGTGCGTAGTTTATCAACGTTTTATTACTTTTATGTCCATTTTAATCTCAAACCTTGAGCACGCTTGCGCCCGTTATGGAGAGGAATGCTTATTGTTGAGTGTGAGCCGGCGAGCAGTCATTGAATGTTGGCACAGTGCTTCACAGTCACGTGGTAACGAACTGGCGGTTTGACAGCGTTGGCTGTCCGCGTCCTGCACGAGGCAGATAGTTCTGTGGCTGCCAACGTTTTTTTTTTTTTAACTTGTGCATTTTATTGAACCGTGGTACTGGAGCACCTCGTCAAGGCGACATGGTCAACCTGGACGGTAAATTGACTGCACCAGCGACGAAGAACAGTCATCGATGAAAATGACTACTGTCACCTATTTCGGTGAGTACAATAGCTTGTCTATCCTTTGACTGATAGTCACTGTATCGTCGTTACAGAGTGAGAATACTTGAAATGCTACCTCACACGCGGAACATCACACGTGTCCATAAGTTTATTACAGTTTTGATTCACACAAGAGATAACTAGTTTTTCGTGTCCATACATGTGTCAAATTACGATTTTACACACGTGTCCATTATTTTGTCACTTAGTCACACGCAGCAATCCATACGTTTCCATATAGGTGTCTCTATACCATAGAGTAGCACAGGTAATGCTAAAATTACTTATCGTGAAAGGATCATTTACAAAATATACATAATTTTTTTTATTACTGTCCAAGACCTAACGAAAACGTGTTTGCTATTCTGAATGGTGCTTCTGAAGCACGTTAGATTTCATATATATTTTAAATCTGATTCTTTTCCTTTTCTTATTGTTCTATAATAGCCCTTTTTTTTGTTCCTTTGTTCATTTATTCGGTTACATCAATAATCAGTAAAATATACCCACTTTGGCGTGCCAAACAGTTCACGTTTAAAACTTCATCTAACAGAAATCGGGAAAATTATTCCTATTTCCTAGGATGCTTTTGCTCACAGCAAATCAGATTTACATCACGATTCGATAAGTAACTGCAGATACGCATTAACCAACGAGCCACGATCGTCAATACACACAATATACACACGTCAAGTCTTTTGAACCAATTTCCAAATTTCTTCCCCTACCGGGTAGGGTAGAAAGGCAAAAATGCGAAAGAAGAAAAATACAATAGGATAGTGCAAGGAAATGAAAGATACGAAGATAGATAATAGGTGAAATAATCAGTTGAGCAAATTCATTCTTCGGCTCCACCGTTTTTTAGTGTCATCCTCGTGGCATAACTTGACTTCAGTATTAAAATGTCGCACTAAGCCGCTTCCAAAGCATCTTCAAATATATCTCAAAATCACGGCATGCGGACATAGCAGAAGAATATAAGCAGATTATCTCAGTCCTCAACTAGGTGTCTTAATATCGAAGGTTTCTGTATAATACTCATGACATAGGAATATTCTCTCTAAGTTTCTCCAATACAGGACCTAATTCTTATTATAGATGCAAATTTCTTACTGGTTGACTCATAGTAATAAATAAATTAAAGTTGCTCTCCAGTTGCGGGTACCATTATTCATTTCTTTGTACATTAACTATATGTTGCTGCTTATACTCGGTGTAATCTACAGATTACAATGTATCAGTTTTGCATCGTACATGGTTCTAGCGATTTAAAATATCAATCCTTTGAAAGCTTAACTTAGGTTAATACTTCACATATACGGACATTTTGGTCTGAATGAGGGATTTTAAAGAAAACCTTTCCTACTTGGTAAAAAGGAGATTTGCCATAACTTAAAACTAAAGCAGCAGGTGGCACTTTGGCACATCCCTTACTCAATTCAACGACTGCAGTCTTCTCTTGCTCAAGAAACCTAAAACTACCTTAAAACTAAAGCAAATCTTATTTTCCAAATACGTAGAGTACCTTCTTCAATCACTACATATCTTTCAAGCTCCATCATTACTTTGTGTCCACCTCACTCAAATGATTACGTCACCTGCAGAATACATGTACATGCTGTTGACTCACATACTTTCTAAACAGATCACACTCTTGTTTCAAGTTGCAGCTTAACATAATAAATGATATTTTTTAAATGTTTTTCATGGTACTACTTTAGGTCTACATGGTGGTAAAGTCCTTTTACTCGTCCACTAACTGGATCTGCCAAAACGTAACAACCAATATGTGGCTTCCTGACTATAACAAGCGGTCCTTCGTATAGGTGTTGCCACTTACGATTTTTACGTAAGATGAGAGATGGTTTGAAGTGTGTCCTCAGAAGAACACGCTCGTTCAAGCGATACGACGGAACTCTATTGACATGCTTGTCAAATGCCTTTTTTCTTACATTGGCATGAGTTGTGAGAGAGACCAGGGCTTGTCTTAACTTATTATCTAGGTTGACTTCTGGACCTTGTATCTTGTGGATAGGATCAGTCCATTCATTGCTTTCCTTTTGCCTGGAGATTAGTTCTGAGGTGTGAAACCGGTCAAAGTGTGCTTTTAGTTTTCCGCATGTTCATTAGATTGAATTTCGCTCACAATTACCTTTGAAGTACCGGGCGGTATGCTCGGTACGAAGTTTGCTTCCGTATTCCACTTAAGTTGCGAGCTATTTGCCGGAATTTCAGTCGAGATGGTGTGTGTTGGCGGGTTTGCTCGGGCATAATAGATGCGAGACTTTTGAGGTTCATGATTTTGACTTTGATAGTTAGTAAAAGGTGGAGGACTATTCCTAAAGTTTGGAGCATACTGTTCTTTGTATTGCTTGGAAGGATCTGGAGCATTTCTCCCTTGAGAACAGTGCTGGAATCTAGGCTGGTTACCATACTGCTGTTTACTGTTGGTGTTAATCCAACGTCCCTTTCCATTGAAATTATTATTATTTTGGCGATCGTTATTGTAGTGATAGCGATCATTGTAATTAACTGTTGAATTACCGTATTGCTGTTGTGCTGTCTGGTATACGGGGTGGTACCTGTTTTGATCCTGGAATTTATGTTTCTGCTTCCCGCTACGGCGATAGTAGTTGTTATTATCGCAGGGAACGTCGTGCTCTTTACTTTTGTTGGGTTGGTATGACATACCTGAGTCTGCGCCTATACCGTGCGGCTGTGTAGTGTGCAGGCCAAGATTACAATTACTCCGCGCACTAGCACGCACGTCTTCTTGAATCATGTCAAGGTTGTCAAGTACTAACAGAAAAGCCTCCGAGTAGTCGTCACTGACATTTACTAACTTCTCCCTGATTGATACCGGTAGCTTTGACTTAAGGATCATAATTACGTCCTTCGTGGAAATGGGCGTGTCCCAATATTGTATTTTTCGCAGGTATTTCTCAAAGTACCTACGGAGACCAGCACTTCTCGTGTTAAACGGTTCAGCATTATATACTTCCTTTCTAAGGCGTTGTTGTATACCTGAACTCCAGAATTTGTTCAGAAATTGCTTTTCGAAGTCAGCGTAATTATTACATCTGTCAATTACTTCTGTTCCCCAGACAGAACCCTCTCCTTGATTGTAACCTACTATAAAGCGCATACGTTGCTTGTCATCCCATATCTCAGGAAAAACTCCATTAAATGACTTCAGAAAAACCATTGGGTGGATGTTGCGTTTCTCTGGCAGAAAAGGCTGGAACACGCGGTGCTTTCATTAGCTCGACAAGAGTTACTTGATCATTCTGGTTGCGTACTAACGGATTCTTACTGCTGTGTCCATGTACAAGTGGAGAGAATTCTACACGAGACACGGGATTATTATTGTATTCATGTTCTGAAGAAAGCAAGTGTGAATGCTCACGTCTATTGTCATTAGGAAAATCATTGACTTGTTGTTTCAACTGCTCGATTTCCTCAGTGAGGTGTCGTTTCCACTCGGGAAGATCTCGGTGAAAAAGTCTACGAATCTCTCCTAATTCAGTGAGAATCGTATCTCCTGATGTACCCGGAGCAGCTAAAACTTCAACTGTGGCTGACTTAACGGCTTCTTTTAAGTCGTGTTGAACCTTGTTTTCTATGAACTGTTCCTCAGTCTCGACCCATTCTACAAATTCTTTTCTTATCGTGGAACGTACGTTTGCTGCAGCATCATTCACCTTCTTTTCAATCTTAATTTCGGATAGCGCCTGTGTCAGGCCATTGACCTGGCCTTGCAGAGTGACGACATTGTCTGCAAGCTTGTTTACTTTAGTTCCGACCTCAGCGGACTTTTTTGAAACTTTCGTTGTAACTGCCTGGCAACTTTGGATTTGTACCTTAATGTCTTTGTGCACATTACCTACTGTACTCTCACATGCATCTACCTTCTGCAGAATACCTTCTATCCTGTCATTAACTTTAGTACTTAATTCCGAGATATATTCCACCGTGACTGTCCTTATTCTTACCTCTCACTTGGCATCAATATTATCTAACCTATTTCTCATTGTACCAATCATGGTATTTAGGTCAAATCATTTTCGCTGTCTCCTGTTCCTTTTCCCTATCTTTTTGTTCCCTTTCTTTTCTATCTCGTTGTTTTTGTAATCTATAAGCTTCCCTTTCCCGTTTCTCCTGTTCTCTATCACGTTGTTTTTGTAATTTATAAGCTTCCCTTTCCAGATTCTCCTGTTCTCTATCACGTTGTTCTTGTAATTTATAACCTTCCCTTTCCAGTTTCTCCTGTTCTCTTTCTTGAAAAAAAATTCTCATCATTTCAACCATCAAATTTTCTCCCGCTTGGTGTGACGATGATTGCTCTGACGATACGTCACGCACACCATCATCGTCTACCGTTCTCTCCATTCGCGAATCGGGTCTGCCTGTTCCCGTTCGCGAACGTAGTGGGTATGACTTGACAACTGTGTCATCACCGTCATCCACACTGTTTGTTGGCTTTCCTTTGTCATCTGCCATGTTTATTTTCAAGTTTGTGACGTGACTGCTCAAAGAAATATTTCGCGGCACGCCGATCGTCAACTCTCAGATGTGCGCTCTGATAGTTAAACGTCACACCGCGGTAGGTGACAATTGCAGAGCTATACCGGGTAGAAGACAAGATGGCACCTAACTTTGAAAATAAGTGACAAACACCTACAAGACACTGAATCCTGCTATTATGGCATCCATCTTGTGTTCTTAACCGTAGCAACAATTAAGATGCTGATAATACTAACAAATAAACTCCGCATGAAGAGATGATCAGAAATGAATTCTAACTACGTAAATAAGCAATTCTGCAAGGAAATAACAGCGATAGGATAAAATGAAGCAGTAAGGAAAGAAATTCCGGAAATCAGTTTTTTTTTATACAAGACGCGAGATTTTAAGCGTAATGAAAACCGTACTTACATCAGTCCTTTTGCGCACTGCTGTTATTTTTCGAATTTTTTTTTTAATACTTCATCGGTTTCGTTCAGTACTTCCTTTACGGCTTGCCGATGTCCACCGGATGATGTCATGAAACAATAACAGAACAGATAAAAATTTTTTATGAAGTCCCTGTTCGGGCGCCACATCTAGTATGATAAAAAAAAATTATTACTCTTGAATATATCTCAGTTCTTTCAATTTAAATCTGTATTTCATACTAGAATGCCGTGTTCCCAGTTTGGCACAGCTTTGCCACAGGACACACGAAAGCGGTCGAAGACGTCCGTCTTCTGGTCGGCTCCTGATCGTTGTCAGAAGGAGGCTAGTTTTTGATTACGCAAATACTTCTATTATTGGAAAATAACAACCCGGATTTCTTTACGTAATCAGTATGAATTTTCTAATTATCTAACGGACCTTTAACAATGAATATTAAAAAAAATTGCATTTGCAAATGAAATCATTAATAAATGGGGCAGCTATGAGTTGTGTAGAAGACAAGGAGCGGCCTTCTGTCTACGACCAGGATGCCGCAGTATACTCTGCTGTGGTAAAGGCTGTTTGACATTTATAAAAATAATATGGCATGGAGGATAAAAAAGTATAAAGGAAAAGAACAGAATAAGAAGTCTGGTAAACACTAAATTTATTCAAACAATTCTCACTAGCAAATTAGGGCTTATTCATAAACAATATAACTTACATGAGTACTTTTTTTTAACAGTATGGTGCGATCAGATTTCAGCCTGTCCTGTGCTGTTTCCTTGGTTCACGTTTTTGTCACAAATTACTGTCATTACTTTTCTCCTTTCGTTAAAGACAATTCTTGCACTGTTCAACACCTCCGATAACAATAACTTGCTGATTTACAGTTTCGAACATGAATTACGTTAATTTTATTAATTAATAATGTTGTCTGCACGCTAGCAAGACCGCTCACTTTTTCAACTTAAAGTCGACCTCCTTTACGTTTTCACATTACAAGCAGAAGTAGATTGAAATAATCTGAAGATCTACAAAAAAATTTTTTTTTACTGTCATCTTTTATTTAGAATTCCCTAACGATTTTCAAAATTGCATGTCCATACGTCTAGCCCCAACTACGATTCCGCATTGAAAGTGTGTTAATTCCCGTAGCGCTGTCATAATCTAGTCGGATGCATTTCCACGTAACCCACCAGAGCACAAATGATATGTCCGCCAATGCACTGCTCATTCATATCTTGTGTACGCGGCATTATCGGTGTCTGTATATGCGCATATCGCTGCCCCACGTCTTTTGTCACCTTATTGTACTAGAATATCTATTAAAGGTTGATCACTTTGGCTTTAGGAAAGGCAAAAGCATCTGAGAGGAAGTTCAGCCACTTGATAATGGAGGCAGACGTAAGAAACATCAAGATATTTTCATGATTTCTTGACATACAAATAAACTCTTAGAAAAAAAAAGAAAGAGCACCACTAAAGAAATTATCGGAATGGGACGGAAATCAGCAGATGTGTTTATGGGATTTACATGTGCATACTAACAAATGATTAGTATTTCAGAACAATTTTATGATTTATTCAAGAGACAGAGCTTTACAAGTTGAAAACGTCAATAAACAGTGTTTCCACCTCCGCTCAATATTCAACTTGGTATTGGCTAACAGAATTTTGGGATGTCCTCCACAAGGATATCGCGCCAAATTGCGTCCAATTAGTGTTTTACATAATTGGAATCGCGATCTGGTTAGAGGGCCCTGCTCATAATGCTCCAAACATTGTCACTTGGGGACGGATCCAGAGGTTGCGCTGGCAACGGTAGGACGAGGCATGCAAGAAGCAGTAGAAACTCTCGCTTTGTGCGGGCGGCCATTACTTTGCTGAAAGGTTAGCGCAGGATGGCTTGCGATGGAAGGCAACAAAACGGGGCGAAGAATACCATCCACGTATCGCTGCCATTTAACGGTACCACAGTTGACAACCAAAGGGGTCCTCTTACGAATGGAAACGGCATCCCATATCATCATTCGTAGCCGTCGGGCCGTATGGCAGGCGACAGGTTGGTATCCCAGCGCTGTCCGAAACGTCTACAGACACGTGTTTGCTGGTCGTCGGGGTTCAGAGCCGAGCGGGACTCATTGCTGAAGACTAGTTCCTATACCTCATTCATTTCCCGTATTTGTCACATTTACAGCATGGACGGTTTGAAAATGGACGCATGTGTCCGAAGCTAGTCACCATCAAGAACAAGAAATAAGAAATAAAGACTTCTGAGTGCAGCTTATGATGAAGTTACAACCAGGTACTTTAATCATAAATTAAATTGCGGATCTTCTTTTTACGTACAGCATGCTGCAAGATCGTAAATTCTACTCCAGTGAACGAGACCACAGGCCGAAGATCCGACAACGGTAATGATGGACTGGGGTGATGCACCTTTTCACTGCAAGACCCATTTGGTTGACGTCCATGGCACCCTTGGAACGCAGTGCTACGTTGTACGCCCCGTTTTGTTGCATTTGATGACAAATCATCCTGGGCCTATATTTCAGCAAGATTTCGGCACACGGTGAGAGTTTCTATTGCTTGCCTGGGTGCTTACCAAATCCTATATTGGCCAGCAAGGTCGCCAGATCCCTCCCCAACTGGGAACTTTTGGAGCATTATTGGAAGGGCCCTACAACCACCTCTGCATTTTGACGATCTAACGCGCCAATTGGACAGAAGACGGCTCGCTGTCTCTCAGGAGAACAGCCAACAGCTCTATCATTCAAAGACAAGCACAATAGTTGTTAGTACAAGGACCAGAGGTGGAACAACACGTTGCTGAGTTGCTCAATTTGTTTAATTATTTATATTCCATAAATCATCCAACTTTTCGGAAAATCAAATATTTGCTTTGACTGTACATATAAATCATATCCACCGGTTTCCGTCTCAGTTGGGTAATTAATTGGTAATGTGCTATATTTGGCCTTAGAGTGTGTTTATATGCTAGGTATTTGTATATCAAAAGAACAGACGCCATTAATTACCCCTCGACCCCCTCTCCCATCTTTCACCAAACCATAAGAAAAAGAAAATATAGTAAAACTGGGGCACATCTTTCCATATGCACATTCCTTGGAACAAACAAGAAACTATGCAGTCCCAAAATGTTATGGGACTACTATCGAAGGTTTGACAGTGCTTGACGAATGAAGAATTTCATTGAAAAGGCACAAAAATT
The DNA here is from genome assembly GCF_021461385.2 of Schistocerca piceifrons. NCBI lineage: Eukaryota > Metazoa > Arthropoda > Insecta > Orthoptera > Acrididae > Schistocerca > Schistocerca piceifrons. The sequence continues at coordinate 393,811,675 of NC_060144.1, read as the reverse complement.
GAAAATAGAGTGTTCTAATATTAGTGCCTGACACGTATATAATCCACCATTCACTGATTTGTTTTAATACTTTCATTACGAAGTGTTGGTGGAACCTGTCTTTTCGATGTAATAAACGAGGTTAACTTCCAGCCTTAGACTTTCCTAAACTTTCAAATTAGAAGCAGATGGTAAATATCGGTAAGGATCAACATACTTCTTGATCTTCGTACATCAGACAAACATATGTACTTTTGTCTTACAAATGGACGTTCATCGATTTCAGAACTTTCTTCATTTGCTTTCAAAATTCGCAAATGCTTCACATGTACTTATGGGGAGTTGAAATACAGTAGTACACCATTACAAAAGTAATGCAATGTCCTCAGTAATTAAGAACTACGAGCTTCCAGTTTAAAATTGATATGAAGGTTTGGCATTTAGTGAAGCTCCTGCGCTCAGAGTGTTCCGGTTATGTTGACTTACAGAGTTACGAGTGTCATCGGCAGTTTGATTCGTAATAATAAATCCTATCTTTAGTGAAATTATTTTATTGGTTTTTCAGAAGTTCAGTAACAGATGGAAGCAATCAAACACTGTAAATCGTAGCTTACACGATTTAACAACATCCTTCGAGAGAGTCAAGACCCATCACCACGTCGTTAGCTGTCAACACTCATAGTCCCCGTTAAGTATGATTATAGTGGTTGAACGCTGCCAGTTATTGTTCACAAAATGTAGCAACCGCTGCCTCACATCCGAAAAACTGATAATGTTAAATTGCCAAGCACTTATTACCCACTTATGACGTGCATGACTTATTTAATGTAGTACGTCACACTGTGAATAGCAGGTGTAATACTAACAGAGCGTGCGTAATTACGTGAGTCACGTTTGCGGTATCGACAGTTATCCAGTCGGCCGCACTTCCAGATACACGCGCCGCCAATTACGTCGCCGCATTTCCAACGCCGCAAACTCACAAGTACGCGGCCACGAGCAATTACGCGGCTGCCAATGACATGCAAGCATCACCTATCCGGAACTCCAGCGGTGGGTGTACTTAAGGTGAATAGGACGTCAAACTGGCCGACTTGGAGCAGGAGAGGCCCCACACGACATTTTAATTTGCGCTGTCTATACTTTTATAAATAAATTCATAAAACTTTGTCAGCATGACCAGGAATGGTTCAGGATTCACGCTCATAGCAGTGGAAGTTCCTAAATATAACAAAATATATTTTTTTACATGTGAAATGTCGTCAGTTTTTCACTTACTATTGGCTGCATTTGTTGCTATAGGTACACTTTTCTTCACAAGTTAGAGAGATTCTTCGATGAATTTTGCACAGCATACAAACCTTACCTACAGGTGTATGAAGCTCTAGAATTTACATATTAATGAAAAAATGAATGAGCTGTTACATTTTGAACTTCATGTTTAGAAAAAACTCAAATTTTATGGTTAATTATCTCAATTTTAGCACAGTTTTTAATAGATTTGGAAAATTCTAGAGTTTCATACATCTGTAAGTATGGTTTGTATGCTGTGCAAAATTCATCGAAGAATCTCATTTACTTGTGAAGAAAAGTGTACCTCTAGCAACAAATGGCACAGTGGCACGTAAAGTGCCCTCCGCCACACACCGTTGGGTGGCTTGCGGAGTATCAATGTAGAATGTAGAATGCAGCCAATAATAAGTGGATAAATGATGAAATTTCACACGTAAAAAAAATTATTTTGTTATACTTTTGAACTTACTTTGCTATGAGTTTCAATCCTAATTCCTTCCTGGTCGTGTTGACAAAGTTTTATAAATTTATTTGGAAAAGTATAGATAGTGGAAATTAAAATGTCGTGTGGTGCCTCTCCTGATCCAAGTCGGCCCGTCTGACGTCCTACCCCCCCCCCCCCCCCCCCCCAAGTTCGAACATTCATGCATTGACACTTTATTGTGCGTTTGTCAATCGAATACTATTTACAGTCTTTGGGAGTGGCCATGGTCTCACATCTTCTGAAGAGACATTGCACTGAAGAGTGACAGATTGGTAAATCTTTTGTATCTATATATATTCCTGCATTCAGATCTACTGTTATCAACTAATGCTACAACTTCAGCAACAAAGCTCTGTATTGTTTTTAATACTTGATGTTAGTTGTACCATAGAATAAATTAATATCTGAATTCTCTGTTCATGAACTGTGTAAGTAGGCTGTTTAGGTTTTTATGTTGGTAACGCCACGTAGTACTCTGTATGAAAATCGCTGACTGCACTGTTGGCAGTCTGTGGCTGCTTAGACTCATTGTTTGAATATTCGCTTGTGTATTGTTGGGCAGTTTGGTGTGAACAGCGCGTAGCGTTGTGCAGTTGGAGGTGAGCGGCCAGCAGTGGTGGATGTGGGGAGAGAGATGGCAGAGATTTGAGAGCAGACGATCTGGACGTGTGTCCGTCAGATAAAGGAAATTTGTAAGACGGGATGCCATGAACTGCTATATATATATATATATATATAATGACTTTTAACACTATTAAGGAAAATACATTATTTATTCTCTATCAAAATCTTTCATTTGCTTACTATGCCTAACAGTAGTTAGTGCCTTCAGTAATTAGAATCTTTTGTATTTTGCTGGCAGTGTAGGCGCTCGCTGTATTGCAGTAGGTCGAGTAACGAACATTTTTGTGAGGTAAGTGATTCATGAGAGGTATAGGTTATGGTTAGTCAGGGCAATTCTTTTGTGGGGATTATTGAAAGTCAGATTGCTTTGCGCTAAAAATATCGTGTGTCAGTTTAGTGATGATAATAAGTAAAGAGATAAATGTCTGAGTACATTCAATTTTGCTCAGCTGTTTGAAAAACAAATAACCTAAGAGGTTTACCAGCTCAGTAATACGTAATTTTCCAAAAGGGACGTTTCAACTGCATGTGTTCTTCGCTCCTGTATCTACTACAGATCCATACAGCGTGTACGCGAAGACACAACAGACTTGGAACGAGCAGAATGAACTTGGAACAAATAGCCTTGGGCAACTGTGCAGTACATTTTTCTTCTATTGAATTCCATTTTTAAATGCGTGCTTATATTGTGTTGAAACAAGTAGTTTGAAATATTTAAGTTGAGGTATTTAAGGAGTCATGGCAAACCAGGCAGAGCAACATCTAACTGATCAGCAGCGTCTAACATATCTTGTTTAGTTTCAGAGTCAACAAATAACAGAACTGCTGTTAGAAGTTTCTTGTCCTGTACACGCGCAGGTAGGCCCGAAGCTTAGGAAGGAATTCAGCAGCCGCCTCCAACACTTCGATGAGACGAAGGAAACACGGAAAGAACATACAACACAGCTGCATTAGCATTTCGACGGCTACGAAATGACGGGTTAATCATGACAGGCATTTTGCTTTCCATGTGTGGCAGTGCACATCTATCGCTTCCTAGTGAAATTATTTCCCCCAGTCCTACGAGGTCATATCTACTAAGTTAGACAATGTTTTGCGAGTCAAAATAGACGTTGACGTCGTACTGACCAACCCAGCAAACTATATATTGCGAAATTGTAGGGCATGACTAGAGACAGTAAATTCAGTTGTGACTGTGGCTCAACATACCTTTAGCTAATGCTTCGTAGTGCTGTCATTCACAATCTATAAGTTGAGAGACTCAGGGCTGAAACTCTAAAGCATCGCAATCGTAAAATCAGTGGTGTTTACAGTTATCAATGCACACTGTATTAGGATACCGTCCTCCAAAACTACCTTTTTTTATAGAAATAACCGATACCATGTATAGTATCGATTCTTGTACAGGTGAACATTATCAGCTTTTTACGTAAAACAGTTTCATACCATTTTGTGTACGCTGTATTATATTTGAGATTAAATGTAAAAAATAAATCATTTCGTAAGTAGTATGTACAGTTAAAATTATTCTTCTATTACAAATATCTGAAAGTACGAAATTTCTGTATATTTAACACTCATATTATTAACTCTACAATGTAATGCTAATTATTAGATTTAATTGGGCATCATTTATAAAATAATGTTATATATTGGCGATGATTCTTCTTTCGTCACGGATGTTTGTAAAATCTTTTGATTTGTAAACTCTTTGGAATATTGTAAGTGCCGCAGAATGTGAGTACCCGTGGGCATGCCTCTGATGGAGAAAGACGTATTTTTTTTTTATGATCGACACTAACAGTGTAATGTGGAAAAAGAAGTGGTAATTGTAGAAACGCTGTGAAATTGAAAACTGTGACAAAGAATAAAATTTAAGAAATATACAGACAAATCTTCATCAGTTATTTAGTCATAAGGAACCCATAACGTTAGAAGTCAAAATTTCAGCCTCAAGAATGTACCCCTAGACGCAAGACTTGGAGCCAACAACAAGAGAAAATGAAGATAAGTGAAAAACTTTTCTTTTGTACATATTAAACACCTCGAAGTTTTTGAAAGTAATGAAGAGACTAAGACAAATTTAAAGATCATGTATGGGAGGGTAAGATTACAACACGAAGTCAACATTTAGCAGAAAAACATTTCTGTCTACCACTTATCGCTTCACTTGATATGCTATGGTCGCAGGTTCGAATCCTGCGACCATAGCATGTCCTTAGGTTAGTTAGGTTTAAGTAGTTCTAAGTTCTAGGGGACTGATGACCATAGATGTTAAGTCCCATAGTGCTCAGAGCCGTTTGAGCTTCACTTGATACAAACAGCCCGTGCCCCAGTCACAGAACCTGCCCCAGCACTCACAAGTCAGCACCGTGTAAACGAGGAAGGACACATTACGTACAGCGTCAAGCGTGCCAGAGTAACGCTAATTACAATGCCACAGCTCCGTGCAAAGTAAAGTCCTGTGTGAAACGCTATGTCACCCACAACCGGAAGATCTATTTCTGAATACAATTTCTGTCATCGCACGGGACATGCAGACTGGTCTTCCCACAAAAGACTAGAAAGCAATCCTTTGTTTCACTTGGGAATCACGCATGGAAATCACGGATGGAGATCAATGTGCCCATATATAAACACAGCCGGAGAGGCAGTAAGATGAGACACTTTGAACTGAGATATCCACGTCAGTCAAATACCCGAGTGCACTGTGACTCGGATGCCGGCGCTGCCAGGCGGGTTCCAAATTCGTTTTCAGTATATGTAGGAAATGAACTCGTGAGGACTGTACACCATTGTAGATAGTTTAGATTTCAGAAGTAACAATTTGTGTGCCGCCGTAATGTTGACAAAACCACAAGGCAAAGGGTGAGATTATTTTACACTTTTACGGTGAGCTGTTAGCTTCTGATGATTAGAAGTCAGGCCAATAGACCACTTTATGTGGTACTTTCCTTAGAGATCGCCTCTGAACTGATTATAGTGCTGTTTATGACAATAAAATAATAATAATAATAATTAGGTATATTGAAACGAATTCGTAATTATTTTAAAAGCCATGTACGAAAATATGTGAAGCTGAACTCTTACAATAATGTAATCCTGATTGAGAACTTATAGGAACAGGAATAGATTGAGAAAAATCAGTTACTCCTCCCATGAGTTGTAAATAAATCAAATCTCAACTGTGCGAGTTTCAAAATATCCTCTAACGTCTCCTAACAACTGTTCTGCAATGCTCCTGTTCGCAACAAACAACTTATCTCTTCTTGCCGTTGCAACTGCGTATCAGCAACATGCTAAAATATTTCAAAAAAGCAATACTACGATCCACGCAGTCTGCAATGCGTGGACTGATTTCATAATTACTGCCATACTTGTGTACGTACAAACTGAATTATCGGGAGTGGTTTGGTCAACTTACCTTAAACGATGTGAAGAAAAATGAAAGAAACCGATAAAAATTTTATTTTATATATTCAGAACACTGATGATTTGAATGCTGAATAACTTTACACAGGCATTTAATAATTCCACCACGTCTATACTCCATATACACGTTTCTGGCCAGGAAAAAGGTACGAAAATGACTTTGAGTGTACGCATACATAAACCTGACAAAATCCATCCAGTGCGCAAGCAACCAACAACCACGTGCAGCTAAAAAGCAAATTGCAAATTACAAAAACCTTCTATTAATACTCATGTCTCCGACTCCCCTCGGCAACTGCTTGCTCGCTACTACTCGCGATAATAATATCTCAGGCTCTGAGTTTGTGTAAGCACTCAGGAGAATCATAGACGTCCAAATTCAAATATTATTGTATTTTATGTACGTAAATTTCTATTGAACATATCAATCATTTAAAATTCCAAACTTTGGTTTTTAGTCATTGTTCCTGACCCCACTGAGAAAATAGCAAATACAAACATTCAATTTTAGTGTGTGCGATGAGTAATGTGGACTTGCAGAACGGAAATTATGGTCAGTATATTCTCCATCGCTTTCTGGCTCACCGCAAAACTAGTTTTCAGGCCCTTGTAAACGGAGAAGACTGATTAACAGCCGCCCCACATTAGGTGCATCAGGCTGGAAACTGAACTGTGAAAGTAATCGGTACAAAACAGGGCTGGCCACGGCGTCCGTGCGGTTCTAGGTGCTTCAGTCCGGAACCGCGTGACTGCTACGGTCGCAGGTTCGAATCCTGTCTCGGGCATGGATGTGTGTGATGTGCTTAGGTTAGTTAGGTTTAAGTAGTTCAAAGTTCTAGGGGACTGATGACCTAAGATGTTAAGTCCCATAGAGCTCAGAGCCATTTGAACCATTTGATTTTACAAAACAGGGATATCGATAGGCATTAATAGGATATCAAAGTGAAAAATGTCTAAACCAGTGTGACAACAGTGTTAAGATTGCTCACGAGTGCGGAAACTAAATTGGGAAAGTTAGCCACAGTAATACTGAACGTCACAGAAGGAGGTAAGAAGACGACACTACATCGCAGCTACCACCGGCACTGAGGTTAGAAGAAGATGAAGATACATAATCACAGAGCTGTGTGGATCTACAAGTTACCTGCGAGCCAATGCACGCATTCACCGGTGCCAATGTATGCCCCCCCTTCCCCCTCCCCTCCCCCCCCTCCTCACCTCTGTGAAGCTACTGCCGTGGGTGATATCCACTGCCACTCTCAACACCATAGCTGCTGCTGTTGCCTGCATTACGTCACATCGCATCGCATCATATTTACTGGAACACCGCGTTGCCTTCGCTCATAAAGGGCAAACAATGAGGTTTATCAAGAAATGTAAAATACTGGATAATTGCTTCTAACAGGCTATCAAAAATGGAATCCAATGATAAGGATGTTATGGAAGTTAAGATGGAACCAGTATCTGACGATAAATACTCAGAACTGGAAATTAAAATTATCGAGGATGGTTCTGTCATATTCAAAATATGAAGGTGATTTTCGAAAGTAAACTTGAAGGTAAACTTCATTGTTACTAAGAAGTCAGAACCGATTTGTGATGATTATGTAATTGAAGTAAGCTGAAGTTCGAAACGAAAAAATAGTGTTAAAAGAGTTATCAGATAAAGAAATTGAGTTCAATCTTTCTGAAATTCAGCCAAGTCAGAGGCTACTAGGAACTGATTTAAAACCAGTTTAAATGCCGAGTGGCAACGTAGAGGCACAAAATTGGGTGGATGCAATTACTGTTGTCAAAACTGAATTGAACAGTTAAATCAACAGTTAAATGGTAAGATTGCATCCAGTAGTAAAGAATTAGGCGATACTAATGAAGAAAGGTTGATAGTAAAGAACTAAAGATTGAAATGACCTCAAAACTGAACAGATTAACCACTGAACGAGTTTTATCTACTATGCTCTGCAAGTTAACGTTGGGTAGCAGCTCAGTAAAATGCCTAGTACTTACAAAACTGTAATATGCGATGTTCGCTAAGAAGGAAGTGAGGTTGTAAGAAGGACAAGGCAACGATTCCAAATTTTGCTGTAGTCGATTAAGAGAAGTAACTAACAAAGTAAATGATATTATGAAAGTAAAATAGGACTGAGCTAGATTATTCGAGGATTTGATTAACAATTTTCTGACGGAATGGAAGCAGTAGAACTACAAGTGGAATAAGTAAGAACTAGTATTGTACACAAAAATTGAAGTAACCTCTGGTGGCTCTAGCGATACCACAGTACAGCCTATTGCTTCAGTAGACGCCACTTTCATCAGATGTCGTCAAATTTTACGTTTTGGTCCAGAAATATAAATTTATCTATTAGAGCTCTGGAATGATTCTGATGGGATGTTTTATCAAATGCATGGTAATAACGCGAGAAAATTTCTTTCATAAGTAATCTTTTGTCAGGAGATGCCTTGTGATGGTTAGCTGAATTAATGGTTAGATCTAAAACTTCTTCTTAATTTAAAACAGCATTTCTTAATGTGTACTGGCCACGCAATAATTAAAACTATGTTTTGAGAGAATAGGGAGTGGTGAGACGTTCACTTCAGGTCGTGAATCAGTTAAAGACTTTTCTAGATAGTGTCTGTCACATCTGACAGGAAACATGAAACCGGGAATCATGGGACTAGAAGGTAAGCTGCCTTCGCGTTGGCAGAAAAGATCATTTCCACCCCTAGGCGGATAGGTTCACTCAGTATCTGGAGCGAGTGGAAAGGGTAGCTGCTGTTGAGGAGCAGGTGTTGAATACTAAAAGGTGTTCTAACAGTCATAAAAACAATCGAAATAATGACAGTGGGAAGATGAATTATCGAAGTATGGAGTTCAGAAAACACGACTTAATTATCGTGGTCAAGGTCGTGATACAGAAAGAGGAGTTTCACAGCCACCTAACTTTCGCAATAATTATTATGACTAAGGAAGAAATGTAAATGATGTGCCGTTGAGACAAGATGGAGGACCGAATCCTAACCGGTCTGATTCTGAATCAAATGAACATAATAGGCCACCTGTGGGAAACTGGCTCTCACCAGCGGAAACAGTATCACAGCCAGTAACAAAATACAGACCTCAGTCACGCATCGAACGTAAGTCGATAACAGAGAAGGTGAAATAAGAACGGATAGTACCACTAATGTGGTAAACCACTCTCATTACATAGTTGACAGTATTTTGGATACGTTCGAAAAATGACTCAAGAAGGAAAAAGGGAAACGTTATAGATAATACCACCCCATCATTCACGTACTGATTTCCGAGGGGTGCGAGGTTCATTGGGCCAAACAGATTGAAGTCGGAATGTGTGAGGTCCGTGCTGTAGGAAGAACAGTCCAATGGAGATTTGTGAACCCCTATCGTGTGCGCGTGAGGCGTTGCCTTGTTATTGAGAGGCAGAGCATTTTTGAGGCGACGAACTCGCTTATCCCGTCTCTTCAATTTCCTGTGTGCACCGCAGTACACTTCAGAGTTGATCGTTACACCAAGATGGAGAACCTGAAATAGAAAAACTCCCCCAGAGTTGTGGAAGGCCATCGCCTTGACTTTGCGGGGTGAGGGTGTGGTTTTAACTTTTTCTCCGGAGGAGAGGTGGTTTGGCTACACTCCATGGAATGCCGTTTTGTTTCCGGTTCGAAGTCGTGAACCCGATTTCGTCGCCTCTGACAGTGTACGACAAAAAATTGTCACCGTCAGCCACACGACTCAGAAGCAGTTCCCGACACGTCCCAACATTGTATAGGTCACAGCACTGTACGGCCTGACGGAAGGGTGAAATCGCAAGTGTTTGCGTGATCTTGTTTCGATGATGACCGACGCCTCGCCCAATGACTCACCGTGCTTTTCTTCACTGCCGGCCATCCGTATACATTCGGCAAGCGCCTATGATAAACCAAGATGCTCTGATCCTATGCCAAAATAAATGTAATGAGTACTCTGTGCTTGGAATGGACCTCTGTTTCAGACGCCATTTTGAAAGGTACAGCGTCAGCAGCTATCGGAAATTTCTAGAGCTGTAGCGACTGGAGCGATAATATTGCAAGATGTTGCAAAACAAATTTCGAACGTTTGAACCGACATTGGAAGGGAAAAGTATGTATTCCATCACTTATTGAACGACCCTAATATTTTTATTAGCAGACACGAAGTACTGACAGCTTGAAGTGTTCCAATTTGTGCCAGTTCAGAAGTCCACATTGCAGTGATTTACAAACCTTCGACTTAAGTGTAGTTCCCGGATTGTACCTGGAATGATTTTAAATGGCTGTGCCGGAGTTAGATGTAGGTAATGTTTCTGGAAACGAGTGGTGTAGAGGTAGCAAATTCTGCGACAAGTGTCTACCCTCTACTGGATAGTTAGCTTTCCTTTCCGACAAGGAGTAGATTATGGCAGTCGTGATGCACAGAGAACTGCTTACGTTTGTACAAAAAAAAGTTGTTAGAAATGAACAGTACAAGCAGTCTGATTGACCCATAATTTCATACGTACAAAAACACATATAATAACTATCATTTACCTACGTCATTTAAAATGAAAGTGTTCAAAACAAATTCTTTTTCATTCTATAATTCACTTATGCGCTGATGTTGATGATGGGAGGAGGAGAGAGACCGGGGTGGGGGGTGAGGGGGTGGGGGGTGGGGGACAGGACAGGGAGGAGCGTTTTAAGGCGATGAGGGGGGGGGATATCTGATTGCACTCAGGGTTAATTGTCTAAGAAGGGTTGAGAACAATTGCACTAGACAGTAGAGACCGTTGTGTATATCTTATACAACAAGCACTCACCAAACCTATGCAGGAATACCTCTCGATCTGATTAATTGATTCCGAATAGAATGCTTTTATTAAAATGTCATAACCTGTTTAGCCTAAATAATCTTTATTTTAAGCTCCCAGTCTAGCGTTTTAATATACATGTTGAATCACCTAAAAGTTGCACAGCAAATATTGCGTACATAAGTGCTACTGGTGTGAGATTTCCACAGAATGGATTGGCAGTCACAGGCTCTTACTGTTAGCCACTAAACAGACAGTAATAATAATTAGAAAGTGTGTTTTTGGTGTGAACGTACACTTTTGTAAAAGGATCAATGCCTGATGGCATTAACAAACTAGTAGCAGGGTAAATTAGAATTTCAGGTGTTCGTTGTAGGATTCTAGTGCGAGTCGTTTACGAGGTATCGTAGTCTGAAAAGTGCACGTTTTAGATGATTCGTCCTGCATAGGACGTTATGGAGAATTTTATAGGGATCTGTGGTTTCAGAGTAACGTCAAGTTATAACTCCAGCGATAATGAAGTCTTGAAAACCTAAAATCCTACCGAGGCATAGCAGAGACCCAAATGGGACCCATGTAAGTGATTTAGTTGGTGGGATGAACGACGTTTTGATTGGGGTAAAAGCGGCCAATAGTGATCTGAGGTAGGACGTTGCGTCCGCCGACCGCTCCAGCAGATGCAGGCTGCGTCCCGCGAGAGGCGAGTTTGTACAGCGACGCCGTCGCTGCGCTAGACAGCACTCTGCAACACCTTCATGGCGGACTTAAATCACTCTATTTCGGAGTCTGAACCTTATAAACCGTTTCTTGTGTAATGTCAACGTATGTCACCACGTGACAAATAGATTTTTCTTTATATCAAGGAATTTTGAGCTTTATGTTTTTGAGCTTCCACTTTAGCGTGCGCTATGAAATAAATTTTGCCGACATAAACTGAAATTTCTGTTTGTTACGAAACCATTGTGTTTGCAAGCTCTGAATGTCAACGGAATAGTGAAACTTCTGTTGTATTCTTGGATGAACAGTTACCATAAAAACCTGACCAAGTTATGTTGTTTTGAAATGCTAAGGCTGTGCCTGGTGTCCTATAGGGAGTGTTTCTTTTGTATGTACTCAGTTGCCACCATACGAAATCATTTTCATAGCTGCAGGGGAGAAGTTAATTTTTCTGGAGAAGACCTGATGGAGTACACAGGTAGGGAAACAGTGGGAGGCAGATTGCCTAGCAATTTTCAGATGGCAGTACATTCCGCCTGAGCTGTCCTACAGAGTAGGGCGCAGAGATCACCTTGTCGTAAGCGATGAAATTCAAAGAACCTAAATCCTTGCATTACTGTTTGTCCCAAATACTGCTCCTCCTAACAACAAGTTAAACATTACGCGATGCCATACCAGTTGCCCCGTTAATCTATATCTCTTTTGATGTCATCAATAATCTCTTTTAATGACCAATTACTTTTTAGCAGTTTTTCGTGTACTTCTACACCTGCGCCCTTAAATTTTATCATTCATCGACATTCAGTATTTCAGAAGCCTCCAATTCTTCCTCTACATTAGTTCGATGGTAGTGTGGTTCACTGCAGGGAATGCTGTGCTTCATTGTTTACTTTCATTGACTTCTTCTTCAGTTCCACAACAAATGGTTCGAATCGCTCTGAGCTCTATGGGACTTTACTTCTGAGGTCATTAGTCCCTAGAACTTAGAACTACTGAAACATAACTAATCTAAGGACATCACACACATCCATACCCGAGGCAGGATTCGAACCTACGACCGCAGCGGTAGCGCGGCTCAAGACTTTAGCGCCTACAACGGCTCGGCCACCCCGGCCTGTAGTTCCACAACAAATCTGATGCTGTTCTACTGAAGAACGCCTTCTTCGCCTTTGTCCACCGACCAGTTTCAGACATTCTGCAGAATTTTTTGACTTCCACTATCACTGTGTCGTTTCCACCATTTTTATAGAAATAACCGAAACCATGTATACTATCGATTCTTGTATAGGTGAACATTCTCGGCTCTTTAAGTATAACAATTTCATACGATTTTGTATACGATGTATTATGTTTCAGTCTAAAATGTAAAAAAGAAATCAGTTTGTTAGTACTCTGTATTTATGTGCTGTTAAAATTCTTCTTGTTTTAGAAACATCTGAACTTACTAAATTTCTGGTATCCTTAACATTCATATTATTATCTGCACTATCCAACGCTAAATATAAAAATTTCTTTCTGGATTCATTCATAAAATGATGTTATGTCTTGGTGATGATTTTTCTTTTGCCAAGAAAGTGTGTAATTTCTTTTGCTTTGTAAACTTTTTGTAATATTGTGACTACCGCAGAATGTAAGCAGTAGTGGGCATGCCTCTGATGGAGACAGGCGTATTTTTGTTAATGATCGACACTAAGAATGTATTCGGAATATCAGGTGGAAATAGTAGTAACGGTGTGAAATTGGAAACTGTGATAAAGAATAAAATTCAAGAAATATACAGACAACTCTTCATTAGTTATTTTGTCATCAGGAACCCATAACGTTATAAGTAAAAATTTCAGTCTCAAGAATGTACCCTTATACGCAAGACTTGGAGCCAGTAGCAAGAGAAAATGAAGATAAGTGGCTCTGAGCACTATGGGACTCAACTTCTGAGGTCATTAGTCCCCTAGAACTTAGAACTAGTTAAACCTAACGAACCTAAGGACATCACAAACATCCATGCCCGAGGCAGGATTCGAACCTGCGACCGTAGCGTGAAGATAAGTGAAAAGTTTTTCTTTTGTACATCTTACATATCTCGAAGTTTTTGAAAATAATGAAGAGACTAAGACAAATTTAAAGATGATGTGTGGGAGGATAAGATTACAACACGAAGTCAAAATTTAGCAGAATAAGATTTCTGTCTACGACTTGATACAAACAGCCCGTGCCCCAGCCACAGAACCTGCCCCAGCACTCACAAGTCAGCGCCGTGTAAACGAGGAAGGACACATTACATACAGCGTCAAACGTGCCAGAGTAACGCTATTTACTCTGCCACAGCTCCGTGCAAAGTAAAGGCCTGTGTGAAACGCTATGTCACCCACAACCGGAAGAACTATTTCTTCAGGCAAGCTGAATGCAATTTCTGTCATCGCACGGGACATGCAAACTGGTCCTCCTACAATCGGCTAGAATGCACTCCACTGTTTCACTTGGGAATCACGCATGGAAATCACTGATGGAAATCAATGTCATTTCACATTCAGATTCTGTGCCTCCTCCTGCTCAAAAATCAGACAAGTGAAGAGGCAGAAATCGCACACCCACTTGTTTAATTCAAAAACCACACATATCGAAAAGGCTCTTCCAGTCTCTAAATTCACGAGTGGGCACACGTGCATAGGTGCAAGCAGAGAACAGTTTTTCACAACACAGAATAGACAACTGAATCCAGAGAAAACGCCGCAAACTGTGGATTTGTAACCCGTCAGTGCCTTTTCAGCTGGATACCGGGATGTTGTCACGTTGCTTAAACTGGATACATATGAAGAAATGGCCAACGATCTTTGCAGACATCAAGTCTTTACCTCACCGACTACAGCGGATACAGCATTACAATACTTGGAACGCTCAGCTTACCTAAAAAAGACAAAACAACGTCTAAGGAAGTCCCTTTCATTGTAGTCCGCTCACGCAGAAGTTCAAATATTTTTGTCATGTATGTGTTTGACTCCTTCGGATTAGACATGTGCATATAATTGGCGAAATGGTTCTCATGCCGCAATTCAACAACTCTGTGACAAGTATCAACATTTATTCTACGGTACTCAAGGATGAGGAAAAAATTGTCATGCTCACATTAGGCTGAAAGCCAATACGCAAACCAAATTTTACCGTGCACACCCTGCACCGCATGCATTACTCGACAGCGTGGCTACAGCAACTGATAGAATGGAATCCACTGGTGGCTTAAAACCTATTTGAGCAAGTCACTGCGCATCACTCTTAGTCTTCATTCGTAAACCAAATGGGACAATTTGTATTTGTGTAGATTTCAAACGCATGCTGAATTCGCAGAAAGTCATTGATTCCTACCCGTTGGCAAGGATAGAGGAAATTTAGGATCGGCTAGCGGAAGGACACTTCTTCTCAAAAACTGATCTTGCAGAAGCCTATCTTCAATCACTATTGGGCAAAGAGACGAAGAACTTTTTATTCTGAACACTCAAGTCGACTCTTTTTAATATCAACGCCAACCTTTGGGATGTGCGTCCACGTCTGTGTTGTTACAAAAATTTCTCTAAAAATAACGTGCAACGTACCTTCTTGTTTAAATTATCTTGACGACATAATCGTCCCTGGACAAAAACCGGAATAGCAAATTAAAATTTTGGACTGTCTTTTTCAAGCTTTGACTGAGGTGGGACTCAGTACCTTGCAGAAATTTTATTTTTCGACATAACGATTGAATGCTTACGGTGGTCTATGGACTGTGAGTCAGGTCCCGGAGGAGTTTCGAGCCCTCCCTCGGTCATGGATGTGTGTGTTTGTCCTTAGGATAGTTTAGGTTAAATAGTGTGCAAGCTTCGGGACTGATGACCTTAGCAGATAAGTCCCATAAGATTTCACACGCCTTTTTGAATGCTTTATGACATACGATCGACGCCAGTGGTGTTTGCCCTTCCATGAAATATTTGCAAGTAATTTAGCAATTGCCATATCCTAAGAATTCAGGAGAATTCAGGAGAAAGAAAACTGGCGTTCTACGGATCGGAGCGTGGAATGTCAGATCCCTTAATCGGGCAGGTAGGCGAGAAAATTTAAAAAGGGAAATGGATTGTTTGAAGTTGGATATAGTGGGAATTAGTGAAGTTCGGTGGCAGGAGGAACAAGACCTTTGGTCAGGTGAATACAAGGTTATAAATACAAAATCAAATAGGGGTAATGCAGGAGTAAGTTTAATAATGAATAAAAAAAAATAAGAGTGCAGGTAAGCTACTACCAACAGCATAGTGATCGCATTATTGTGGCCAAGATAGGCACGAAGCCCATGCCCATGCCTATAAAAGAAGGTTGTATACATGGAAGAATCCGGGAGATACTACAAGGTATCGGATAGATTATATAATGTTAAGACAGAGATTTAGGAACCAGGTTTTAAATTGTAAGACATTTCCAGGTGCACATGTGGATTCTGACAACAATCTATTGGATATGAACTGGAGATTAAAACTGAAGAAACTGTAAAAATGTGGGAATTTAAGGGAATGGGACCTGGATAAACTGAAAGAACCAGAGGTTGTACAGAGTTTCAGGGAAAGCCTAAGGGAACAATTGACAGGAATGGAGGAAAGAAATACAGTAGAAGAAGAATGGGTAGCTCTGAGGGATGAAATAGTGAAACAGCAGAGAATCAAGTAGGTAAAAAGACGAGGACTTGTAGAAATCCTTGGGTAACAGAAGATATACTGAATTTAATTGATGAAAGGGGAAAATATAAAAACGCAGTAAATGAAGCAGGCAAAGAGGAATACAAACGTCTCCAAAATGATATCGACAGGAAGTGCTAATTGGCTAAGCAGGGACGGCTAGAGGACAAATGTAAGGATGTAGAGGTTTATCTCACTAGGGTTAAGATAGATACTGCCTACAGGAAAATTAAAGAGACCTTTGGAGATAAGAGAGCCACTTGTATGAATATCAAGAGCTCAGATGGAAACCCAGTTCTAAGCAAAGAAGGGAAAGCAGAAGGGTGGAAGGAGTATATAGAGGATCTATACAAGGGCGATGTACTTGAGGACAACATTATGGAAATCTAAGAGGGTGTAGATGAAGATGAAATGGGAGATACGATACTTCGTGGAGAGTTTGACAGAGCACTGAAAGACCTGAGTCGAAACAAGGCGCCGGGAGTAGACAACATTCCATTAGAATTATTGAGGGCCTTGGGAGAGACAGTCCTGACAAAACTCTACCACCTGGTGAGCAAGATGTATGAGACAGGCGAAATACCCTCAGACTTCAAGAGGAATATAATAATTCCAATCACAAAGAAAGCAGGTGTTGACGGATGTGAAAATTACCGAACTATCAGTTTAATAAGTCACAGCCACAAAATACTTACGTGAATTATTACAGACGAATGGAAAAACAGATAGAAGCCGACCTCGGGGAAGATTAGTTTGGAATCCGTAGAAATGTTGGAACACGTGAGGCAATACTGACTCTACGACTTATCTTAGAAAATAGATTAAGGAAAGGCAAACCTACATTTCTAGCAATGTTAGACTTAGAGAAAGCTTTTGACAATGCTGACTGGAATGCTCTCTTTCAAATTCTAAAGGTGGCATGGGTAAAATACAGGGAGCGAAAGAGTACTTACAATTTGTACAGAAACCAGATGGCAATTATAAGAGTCGAGGGGCATGAAAGGGAAGCAGCGGTTGGGAAGGGAGTGAGACAGGGTTGTAGCCCGTCCCTGATGTTATCAAATCTGTATATTGAGCAAGCAGTAAAGGAAACAAAAGAAAAATTCGGAGTAGGCATTAAAGTCCACGGAGAAGAAATAAAAAGAGTGAGGTTCGCCGATGACATTGTAATTCTGTCAGAGACTGCGAAGGACTTGGAAGAGCCGTTGAACGGAATGCACAATGTCTTGAAAGGAGGATATAAGATGAACATCAACAAAAGCGAAACGAGGAAAATGGAATCCAAACTAATCTTCCCCGAGGTCGGCTTCTACCAGTTCATCCATTCGCCTGTAAAGAATCCGTGTTAGTATTTTGCATCCGTGGCGTATTAAACTGATAGTTCGGTAATTTTCACATCTGTCGACAACTGCTATCTTTGGGATTGGAATTGTTATATTCTTCTTCAAGTCTGACAATATTTCGCTTGTCTCATACATCTTGCTCACCAGATGTTAGAGCTTTGTCACGACTGGATCTCCCAAGGCCGTCATTAGATCTAATGGAATGTTGTCTACTCCCAGGGCCTTGTTTCGTCTTAGGTCTTTCAGTGCTCTGTCAAACTCTTCACGCAGTATCATATCTCCCATTTCATCTTCATCTACATTCTCTTCCATTTCCATAATATTGTCCTCAGGTGCATCACCATTGAACAAACCCTCTATATACTCCTTCGACCTGTCTGCTTTCTCTTCTTTGCTTAGAACTGGGCTTCCATCTCAGCTCATGATATTCATGCAAGTGGTTCTCTTTTCTCCAAAAAATGGTTCAAATGGCTCCAAGCACTATGGGACTTAACATCTGAGATCATCAGTCCCCTAGAACTTAGAACTACTTAAACCTAACTAACCTAATTACATCATACACATTCATGAGCGAGGCAGGATTCGAACCTGAGACCGTAGCGGTAACCAATAAATTGTGGTCAGAGTCCACATCCGCCCCTGGAAATTTCTTACAATTTAAGATCTGGTTCCTAAATCTCTGTCTTACCATTATATAACCTATCTGTTACCTTCGAGTATATCCAGGCCTCTTCCATGTCTGCAACCTTCTTTTATGATTCTTGAACCAAGTGTTAGCTATGATTAAGTTACGCTCTGTGCAGAATTCTACCTGGCGGATTCTTCTTTCATTGCTTACCCCCATTCCATATTCAACTACTATGTTTTTTCCTCTTCCTTTTCCTTCTATCGAATTTCACCCACCCATGACTATTAAATTTTCGCCTCCACTCACTATCTGAATAATGTCTTTTATCTCATAAAACATTTCATCAATCTCTTCGTTATCTGCTGATGAAAAATGAATATGTTTCACTAATGAAAAAGTGGCGCCGAATAATGAAGCTAGAAAGCTGAAAACTATTCTGAATATGCAAATGTTTGTAACAATCGGAAGTTACAAGTCTCAAAATGATCAGAAGAATATTTTGGTTAAAATCGGCGTTTTTACGAAAAATTTAAGACGCTAAATATTATACCCAGAAAGATTAAAATTCGTATGTGGCCCTAGTTTGATCTAAGAAACCCCATATCTGTGACAGCAATTATCTACATCCTTTAGTCTCGAAGTTAGGTACAAGAAAAATTTGGTACGAAACTGTCCTTATTCATAATACATTAAATATAATTTGTATTTGTTATAGAAATATCTAGTTACAACAATCAATATCACTGATGAGGTAATTCTTAAAGATGCAGTTCAGAGATCATGTTCTATTGTCAGTTCCGTTCTAAGAATTCTAGCTGGCAATACTTAAATGCCGTCGAGCCAAACCTTCTTCGATAAATGAAGCAAACTTATCTCCCACTATATAAAAATTAAGAAGATTGTAATTTATTAAACGTCAGACTCATTAATTAAAACACATCGGAGAAAGGGAACATTTAGATGCCGACACCCGTGCCTAGAGCGGTTGGTAGATGTTCCGTTTGGCTGTCCGCTGTGCCCATATATAAACACACAGAGAGAGGCAGTAGGATGAGACACTTTGCACTGAGATATCCACGTCAGTCAAATACCTGAATGCACTGTCACTCGGATGTCGACCCTGCCAGGCAGGTTCCAAATGCGTTTTCAGTATATGTAGGAAATGAACTCGCTAGGGCTGTACACCATTCAGAATCGCTTAGATTTCAGAAGTAACAGTTTGTATGGCGCCGTAATGTTGACAAAACTACAAGGCAAGTGGTGAGATTATTTTACACTTTTACGGCGAGCTGTTAACTTTTGATGATTATAAGTCAGGGATTAGACCATTTTATGTGGAACTTTCTGTAGAGATAGCCTCTGAACTGATAATAGTGCTGTTTATGACGATAAAATAATAATTATTATTATTATGTATATTGAAAAGCGTTCGTAATTACTTTAAAAAACATTTACGAAAAATGTGAAGCTGAACTTTTACAGCAATGGAATTCTGATTGAGAACTTACAGGAACAGGAATAGAAACTGAAAAATCAGTTACTCCTCCCACGAATTATAAAGAAATCAATTCTCAACTGTGCGAGTTTCAAAATATCCTCTAACGTCTCCTAATAACTGCTCTGCCATGCCCCTGTACGGAACAGACAACTTACCTCCTCTTGCCATTGCAGCTGCGTGATCAGCAACATGCTAAATTATTTAAAAAAAGCAATTCTACGATCCACGCAGAGTGCAATGCGTGGACTAATTTCAACAATTTCTGCCATACTTTTGTACATAGAAACTGAATGATCGGGAGTGGTTTCGTCAACTTACCTTACTCGATTTGAAGAAAACTGAAAGAAACCAATAAAAAAATTAATTTACTGTATTCAGAAAACTGATGTTTTAAATGCTGACAAACTTTACACAGACTTTTAATTATTCCACAATGTCTATACTCTTCATCGCAACCTGCGTCCGGCTGATTCCGACTCCCCTCGACAACTGCTCACTCGCTACTACTCTCGATAATAATATCTCAGACTCAGAGTTTGTGTATGCACACAGGAGAAACATAGACGTCCAAATTTCAGTATTATTGTATTTGATGTATGTGAATTTCTGTTGAACACTCAATCAGTTAAAATTCTAAACTTTGATTTATAGTCATTGTTCCTAACCCCACTGAGAAAATAGCAAATACAAACATTTTATTTAAGTGTGTACAATGAGTAATGTGGACTTGCAGAATGGAAATTAAGGTCAGTATATTCTCCACCGCTTTCTGGCTCACCGCAAAACAGGTTTTCAGGCCCTTGTAAACGGAGAAATTTGATTACCTGCCGCCCCACAATAGGTTAATCATCGGGAAACTGAACTGTGAAAGTAGTCGGTACAAAACAGGGAAATCGATAGGCATAAATAGGATATCAAAGTGGAATACGTCTAAACCAGTGTGGCAACAGTGTTAAGATTGCTCACGAGTGTGGAAACTAAATTGGGAAAGTTAGCCACAGTAACAATGAATGTGACGGAAGGAGGTAAGAAGACGACACTACATCGCAGCTACCACCGGCGCTGAGGTTAGAAGAAGAAGAAGCATCATCACAGAGTTGCGTGGATCTACAAGTTACTTGCGAGCCAATGCACGCATTCAACGTTGCCCATGTACGCCCCCCTTCTTCCCCTCCCCTCCCCCCCACACCCACCGCCGCTGTGAAGCTACTGCCGTGGGCGATATCCACTGCCACTCTCACCACCATAGCTGCTGCTGTTGCGTGCATTACGCCGCATCGCATCGCATCATATTTACTGGAACACCACGTTAGCATCGCTCGTAAGGGGCAAACAATAGATTTATCAAGAAATGTAAAATACTGTATAATTGCTTCCAACAGGCTGTTAAAAACGTAATCTAATGATAAGGATGTTGTGGAAGTTAAGATGCAACCAATCTCTGACGATAAATCCTCAGAACGTGAAATTGAAATGATCGAGGATGCTTCTGTCAAAGTAATAAATTCAAAATCTGAATGTGATTTCTCCAAAGCAGACTTGGAGGTAAATTTCATTGTTACTGAGAAGTCAGAACCAATTTGTAATGATGATGTAATTGAAGTAAGCTGAAGTCCGAAAAGAAAAAGTAGAGTTAATAGAATTATCAGATAAAGAAACAGTTCAATCTTTCTGAAATTCAGCCAGGCCAGGGACTGCTAGGAACTGATTTAAAACCAGTTGAAATTCCAAGTGGCAAGGTAGAGGCACAAAATTGGATGGATGCAATTACTGTTGTCTAAACTGAATTGAACAGTAAGATGGACTCCAATAATCAACAGTTAAATGATAAGATTGCATCTAATAGTAAGGAACTAGACGATACTAGTGAAGAAATGTTGATCGTAAAGAACCAAAGATTCAAATGACCTCAAACCGGAACAGGTTAAATTATAAAATTGATTTTAACTACCATGCTCTGCAAGTTAACGTAAGGTAGCAGGTCAGTAAACTGCCTAGTTCGCAAAGAAGGGAGGTTGTTAGAAGGACAAGGTAACGATTCAAATTTTTCTATAGTCAGTTAGGAGAAACAACTGACAAAGTAAATGATATTAAGAAAGTAAAATCCGACTGAACTAGATTATGCGAGGACTTGATAAACTTTCTGACAGAATGGAAGGAGTGAAACTACAAGTGGAATAAGTAAGAACTAGTATTGTAAACAAAAATTGGAGTAACCTCTGGTGGCTTTTGCAATACTACAGTACAGCCTCTTGCTTCAGCAGACTCTGCTTTCATCAAACGTCGTCAAATTTTACGTTTTGAACCGGAAAAATAAATTTGATTTTTTTGTGGGGATGTTTTATCAAATTGCGATTGTCACCTAGCGTAATGATTAGATTAAAACTTCTTCTAAATTTAAAACAGTATTTCTTAATGAGTACTGTTCATGCTATAATTGAAACTATGTTTTGAGAGAATTTTGGAGTGGTAAGACGTCGGTCAGGGTCGTTGTACAGGAAGAGGAAGTTCACAGTCACCTCACTTTCGCAATAATTATTATGACGAAGGCAGAAATGTAAATGATGTGCCGTTGAGACAAGATGGATGGCAGAATGCTAACCAGTGATTCTGAATCAAATGGACATAATAGGGCAGCTGTGGGCAACTAAGTCCCATCTTTGAGGAAACTGGCGCTCACCAGCGGAAACAGTATCACAGCCAGTAACAAACACACAGACCTCAGTCAGTCATTACATGCAAGCCGATAACAGGGAAGGTGAAATAAGAACAGATAGTACCAGTAACGTGGTAAACCACTTTCATTACATTGTTGACAGCATTTTGGATTCGTTCGAAAAATGACTCAAGAAGGAAAAAGGGAAGCGTAGTAGATAATACCATCCCATCATCCACGTACTGATTTCCGAGGGGTGCAACGTTCACTGTGCCAAACAGATTGAACTCGGAAGGTGTGGGATCCGTGCTGTAGGAAGATCAGTCCAATGGAGATTTGTGAGTCCCTATCGTGTGCGCGGTCTTGGTGAGGCGTTGCGTTGTTATGGAGAGGCAGAGCACCTTTGGGGCGACGAACCAGCCTAACCCGTTTCTTCGATTTCCTATGGGCAGCACAGTATACTTCAGAGTTGATCGTTACACCAAGATGGAGGACCTGAAACAGAAAGTCTCCTCCAGAGTTCCCGAAGGCCATCGCCTTGTCTTTGCTGGGTCAGGATGTCGTTTTAACTTTTTCTCCGGAGGAGAGGTGTTGTGGCTACACTCCATGGAATGCCGTTTTGTTTCCGGTTCGAAGTCGTGAACCCGATATCGTCGCCTCCGACAGTGTTCGACAAAAAACTGTTACGGTCTGCCTCATGACTCATAAGCAGTGCCCCATATGTCTCAGCATTGTACAGGTCACAGCTGTGTACGGCCTGACGGAAGGGTGAGATCGCACAGGTTTGCGTGATCTTGTTTTGATGATGACCGACGCCCCGCCCAACGACTCACCTAGCTTTTCTTCGCTGCCAGCTATCCATAGACTTTTCAAAGTATCAAACATAAAATTATCTTTAATAGTGAAAGAATCTAACCCAAAATTGTTTCTTTTCTAATTATTGAAAATATCAAAGATAAAATTGTTCCAAATTAATTATCCAGCAAACCTGCATCTGACTTCGTTTGCGAACTTGTTTCATACACTCCTCCACTTTTGCCAGTAATGAAATATGTATTTGACTGAGCAATCAAGGTTAAGAGAATAATGCCATTTGTGCAGTTTCATTAAGTTGGTACTGAAAAATTAACTTTTGGCCCTGATGTTTACTCAAGGAAATTATATCTTGACTTGAATAATGCCAGTTGTGCAATGGCATAAAATTAGTTATTTGAAATAAGTTTGCTGTGATACCTTTAGTTACACCAAAATCGATTTCAAACCATGAACTGCTTATATGTTGCATAGAGGCCTCATTTTCTTTATGTTCGTTCATTCGTGGGTAACTCTACTTTACTACTCATTTTCATATTCACCACAAGTAAAGGATGCGGATTATGATTCAGGCTGTTACATTTGAACACAATTTTGATCTCAATGCATATAGTTAAAAATTTAAGTCATATACAAAAACTAACATTGCCGGCATTTTTGTAGCTCAAATCTTTCTTACAAAAAATTTTACAAAACGCTTACTGCATCAGATCTTGGACGTACCAATCCTAACTCTGAACGTTATCTAACAAATGCCATTTTGAAATCATTATATAGCTTCTTCCATTAACGTGGTAGAGTTTGGTCAGTATAAACTGCGCAGCGCAAATCCTACATGAAAACTGTCACCGCGCGTCTGCTTCCTCTAGGTACCTAGCTGCGACTCCCGGTTTTTTACTGTGCGCGTCCAGCTCTCTTAACCATGAAAGACGCTCCTACTCAAAGATATTATACCCATTCCACCTTGCGGTTGGCCACTATCGACTTTATTTTCTGGATCTACCCTGATCAGACCTTAGCACATACTTTCACATTCTGCAAGCGCCTATGAATATCCGCGATGCTCTGGTCCTCCACCAAAATAAATTTAATGAGAACTGTATGCTTGGAATGGACCTCCGTTACAGACGCCATTCTGAAAGCTACAGCGTCAGCAGCTATCGGAAATTTATAGAACTGTAGCGACTGGAGCGGTAATATTCCAAGATGGTGCACAACAAATTTCGAATTTTTCAACCGACATTGGCAGAGAAAAGCTATGTATTCCATCACTAATTGAAAGCTCCTAATATTATTTTTAGCAGAAACGACTTATTGACAGCTTGAAGTGTTCCAATTTGTGCCAGTTCGCAAGTCCACAATGCAGTGACTTAGAAACCATCGACCTAAGTGTAATGCCCAGGTTGGAGCTGGGATGATTTTAAATGGCTTTGCCGGAGCTAGATGTAGGTAATGGGTCTCGGGAGACGAGTGGTGTAGAGGCAGAAAATTCTGAAAAAAGTGTCTACCCTCAATCGGATAGTAAGCTTTCATTTCTGACAAGGAGCAGATGGTGGCAGTCGCGATGCACTGACAACTGCTCACGTTTGTACATAGAAAAAGTTGTTAGAAATAAACAGTACAAATAGTCTGACTGACCCATAATTTCATACGCAAAAACAACCAGACGTATAATAACTGTCATTTACATATGTCATTTGGAATGAAAGTGTTCAAAGAAAACACTTTTCCATTTTACAGGGTGGTCCATTGATAGTGACCGGGCCAAATATCTCACGAAATAAGAATCAAACTAAAAAACTACAAAGAACGAAACTCCTCTAGCTTGAAGGGGAAACCAGATGGCGCTATGGTTGGCCCGCTAGATGGCGCTGCCATAGGTCAACGGATATCAACTGCGTTTTTTAAAATAGGAACCCCTATTTTTTATTACATATTCGCGTAGTGCGTAAAGAAATATGAATGTTTCAGTTGGACCACTTTTTCCGCTTTGTGATAGCGGATAGTCACAAACGTAGAAGTACGTGGTATCACGTAACATTCCGCCAATGCGGACGGTATTTGCTTCGTGATACATTACCCGTGTTAAAATGGATGGCTTAACAATTTCGGAAAAGGTCGATATCGTGTTGGTGTATGGCTATTGTGATCAAAATGCCCAACAGGCGTGTGCTATGTATGCTGCTCGGTATCCTGGACGACATCATCCAAGTGTCCGGACCATTGGCCGGAGAGTTATGTTATTTAAGGAAACAGGAAGTGTTCCGTCACATGTGAAACGTCAACCACGACCTGCAACAAATGATGATGCCCAAGTAGGTGTCTTATCTGCTGTCGCGGCTAATCCGCACATCAGTGGCAGACAAATCACGCGAGAATGGGGAATCTCAAAAACGTCGGTGCTGAGAATGCTACATCAACATCGATTGCACCCGTACCATATTTCTATGTACCAGGAATTGCATGGCGACGACTTTGAACGTCGTCTACAGTTCTGCCACTGGGCGCAAGAGAAATTACGGGACGATGACAGATTTTTTGCACGCGTTCTATTTAGCGACGAAGCGTCATTCACCAACAGCGTTAACGTAAACCGTCATAATATTCACTATCGGTCAACGGAAAATCCACGATGGCTGCGACAACTGGAACATCAGCTACCTTGGCAGATTAATGTATGGCGCGGCATTATGGGAGGAAGGATAATTAGCCCCCATTTTATCGATGGCAATCTAAATGGTGCAATGTACGCTGATTTCCTACGTAATGTTATACCGTTGTTACTACCAGATGTTTTACTGCATGACAGAATGGCGATGTACATCCAACATAATGGATGTCCGGCACATAGTTTGCGTGCGTTTGAAGTGGTATTGAATAACATATTTCATGACAGGTGGATTGGTCTTCGAAGCACCATACTATGGCCCGCACGTTCACCGAATCTGATGTACCCGGATTTCTTTCTTTGGGGAAAGCTGAAGGATATTTTTTATCGTGATCCACCGACAACGCCTCACAACATGTGTCACCGCATTGTCAATGCATGTGTGAACATTACGGAAGGCGAACTACTCGCTGTTGAGAGGAATGTCGTTACACGTATTGCCAAATGCACTGAGGTTGACGGGTATCATTTTGAGCATTTATTACATTAATGTGGTATTTACAATTAGTCACGCTGTAACAGCATGTGTTCTCAGAAATGGTAAGTTCACAAAGGTACATGTATCACATTGGAACAACCGAAAGAAAATGTTCAAAAGCACCTACGTTCTGCATTTTAATTTAAGAAACCTACCGGTTTCAACTATTCGGATAAAATTGTGAGCTATATCCTTGTGACTATTACAGTGACATCCATCATAAAGCGAAAAAAGTGGGGCAACTAAAGCATTTATATATTTTTACGTACTACATTAATATGTAATTAAAAATGGGGGTTCCTATTTAAAAAAAAAAAAAAGCTGTTGATATACGTTTGACCTAAGGCAGCGCCCTCTAGCGGGCCAAATATAGCGCCATCTGGTCCCCCCCTTCAAGCCAGACCGGTTTCGTACTTTGTAGATTTTCCGTTTGACGCTTATTTCGTGAGATATTTGGCCCAGTCACGACCAATGGTCCACCCTGTATAATTCACTCAGGCGCTAATGTTGATGATGAGAAGAGAAGAGTGACCGGGAGAGGGGGGTGGGGGGGGGGCAGGGTGGTAAGGTTGTAAGGGGATCGGGGGGGGGGGGGGATATCTGATTCGACTCAGCGTTAATGGTCGAAGAAGGGTCGAGAACATCTGCACTAGACAGTACAGACAGACAGCTGTAAATCAACAAAATGTGTATATCTTTTACAAGCACTCACCAAACCTATGCAGGAATTCCTCTCGATCTGATAAATTTATTCCGAATAGAATGGTTTTATTAAAATGTCATAACCTGTTTAGCCTAAATAATCTCTATTTTAAGCTCCCAATCTAGCATTTTAATATACATGTTGAATCACCTAAAAGTTGCACAGCAAATATCGCGTAAATAAGTGCTACTGGTGTGAGATTTCCACAGAATGGATTGGCAGTCACAGGCTCTTACTGTTAGCCACTAAACAGACAGTAATAATAATTAGAAAGTGTGTTTTTGGTGTGAACGTACACTTTTGTAAAAGGAACAATGCCTGATGGCATTAAAAAACTAGTAGAAGGGTAAATTAGAATTTCAGGTGTTCGTTGTAGGATTCTAGTGCGAGTCGTTTACGAGGTATCGTAGTCTGAAAAGTGCACGTTTGAGATGATTCATCCTGCATAGGACGTTATAGAGAATTTTGTAGGGAACTGTGGTTTCATAGTAAGGTCAAGTTATAACTCCAGCGATAATGAAGTCTTAAAAACCTAAAATCCTACCGAGGCGTAGCAGAGACCCAAATGGGACCCATATAAGTTATTTAGTTGGTGGGATGAACGACGTTTTGATTGGGGTAAAAGCGGCCAATAGTGATCTGAGGTAGGACGTTCCGTCCGCCGACCGCTCCAGCAGATGTAGGCTGCGTCCCGCGAGAGGCGAGTTTGTACAGCGACGCCGTCGCTGCGCTAGACAGCACTCTGCAACACCTTCATGGCGGACTTAAATCACTCTATTTCGGAGTCTGAACCTTATAAACCGTTTCTTGTGTAATGTCAACGTATGTCACCACGTGACAAATAGATTTTTCTTTATATCAAGGAATTTTGAGCTCTATGTTTTTGAGCTTCCACTTTAGCGTGCGCTATGAAATAAATTTTGCCGACATAGACTGCAACTTCTGTTTGTTACAAAACCATTGTGTTTGCGGGCTCTGAATGTCAACGGAAAAGGGAAAACTCTGTTGTATTCTTGAATGAACAGTTACCATAAAAACCTGACCAAGTTATGTTGTTTTGAAATTCTAAGGCTGTGCCTGGTGTCCTTTAGGGAGTGTTCCTTTTGTATGTATTCAGTTGCCACCATACTAAATCGTTTTCATAGCTGCAGGGGTGGAGCTATTTTTCACGGAGAATACCTGAAGGAGTACACAGGTAGGGAGACAGTGGGAGTCAGATAGTCTAGCAATTTTCAGATGGCAGTACATTCCGCCTGAGCTGTCCTTTAGAGTAGGGAGCAGAGATCACCTTGTCGTAAGCAATGAAATACAAAGAAGCTGATTCCTCTCATTACTATTTTTCCCAGATACTGCTCCACCTATAGCCAAGTTAACCATTAATCTATCTCTCTTCTGATGTCATCAATAATCTCTTTTGATGACCAATTACTTTTCAGCAATTCTTCATGTTCTTCTTCACCTGTACCCTTAAATTTTATCATTCAACGATCTTCAGTATTTCAAAAGTCTCAATTTCTTTATCGGTTCGATGGTAGTGGTGTTCATTGCAGGGAATGCTGTGTTTCAAAGTTTACCTTCACTGACTTCTTCTTCAGTTCCACAACAAATCTGGTATAAGGGATGCTGTTCTACTGGAGAACGCCTTCTTCGCCTTTGTCCACCGACAGGTTTCAGATATTCTGCATAAGCTGGTGAATTCTTTGAATTCTACTATCACTGTGTCATTTTCACCTTTGATGCTAATAAAATCGTTCTCTCGTGTCCACTGCTTATCTATAATTTGAAGTAAATGGCAAAACTTTAATAAAAAATACAGTATATGCAAACCTCTGTAGGTATAATTAGACATAAAACAGGCAAAGAAAAGTAAATAATTTCCTCACCAGATGGTGTGGCTGCTTGCTGTACGTAGTGAGACAAGGAAAATAATAATGGTATGTCGTGTTGGTGCGATTCTGTTCCTCGGCCCTCATCTCGGTCCTTAACACAATTTTCTTCACGAAAATCAACATACGTCACAGCAAAGCTGCATGATAGTACGAAATTCCGTGGCGCTTCGGCCGCCGCTTTCATAAGAAACTTTCCGTTTCGGTATGCCATCAAGTGAAATAATAGGGATGGACATGACTATCATCGTGCAGGTTGAGGTACTGAAGTTGCAAGGAAGACGACCGGAAGATTTATCCACTATATTTCGTTAAATTTTAATCTATTATTATACATTCAGGTTAATGAAAATACAGATAAATTCTTTAGTTTAGTCACTAAGTAACCAGTAAAGGTTGCAGTATACCTTTGTAATTTAACTTCCCTGCAACAAGAGCTTAATTCGAATCGAAATTCTGGTTCTCTAGCTTAGAGAAGCATCTCTTGTAACTCGTGTTTCAGACAAGACAGACTTCACTATATTACGCTGTCATTATCAGTATCTGGCAAAAATTAATACCGTGAATCATGTTTCCATTCCTTGTGGATCATTAATTTCTTGACGGAGGGACTGGGCTGATTTGCTGGGAGGCTGCAGATAACTTCCTGTTATTAACTAATCGGATACACTTTTGTACCTGCAACGCAAGTTACAAAGATATCTTGTCCTCAGATCACATTATATGACCTTTGTGTACAGTCGTCGCATAATAGGAATATCAAGACTCGTAGCTATAAGCGTTGGCAAAAGAAATGTCTTAAAGGAATGAGATACTTCACGACACCATTAATGTTATTACATGTTATTGTTTGTCATGAAATTCTTGCATTTTTTTATGTACATTACCGACACAGAAATAGCGCATCAAATGTTCATTCAACTCGAAGAAATTATCGCACTTGTATTTCAATAATTTTTCTGGACGCATAAGGAAAACACGCCAGCAAATCTGAACATATAATTATTAACCGTGCATGTGGGATGAAAACAGATCATTTAAAATTGAGTCATAATCATGATGTAAATAATCACAATGTTGGGTGTTTAACTACAACTGCTGTTTCAGCAGCTATGGGAGATGGATCCGAGGTAAATCTTTATACCGGCAAGGCAAGGAAATGCAGTTCCATGGGTAAAGTTTAAACACTTTTATTTACTATGTTTACAACAGTCAAGCTGGAAAATATGAATACACAACTTCCTCTGTTTACTTAACTGAATATCGATACCTTCCTTCATTCATTCACCAGTCTCTTCTAGTAACGTATTATTGTGTCACAGGCATAGAATAGCCATATTCCCAAGTTCTTTGTGTCTTCTGGCAGATCTCTCATTTTGTCCATTTAACGTTATTTCATTCCCCTTGGCCCATCTGGGGCGAGGGTGGACCATCAACGGCACAATATTCTGCTCTTCAGCCACGAGGATTTTTTGAAAATATTAGAAATGCTATTAAAAGGGAAATGTTACACAAGGATTTAAAAACAGTGAATATGTTGAATCGGCATAAACACAAAAAATATTATGACTCCAATCTTTTTTAAAGGAAAAAATCAAACACGAGCAACTGAAAAAGAAAAATATGGATGTTTTAAAACATATCGCAGAAAGGTAACTAAAGCTCTAAGAAAAAGCAACGAACTTTCACTTGAAACCTGAAGCACCTGTACTGGGAGAGAAGGGATGAGAGAAGGTGATTCATAGTGGTTGAGGGATGTGAACTGAAGAGACAGGAATCTGTCAGGTGATGATGGCGTAGGGGTGCGTAGTGGAAAGAGAGATGCGGATGACAGGGCCTCAGGAGGAGAGTGGTGCCTGGGTAGAGTACTGGTATTAACAGGAACGGGAAGGGGATGGACTTACAAGAAAAGTTGAGTAAAGCCTGATGTGTAGCAGAATCTGTGGGTAAGGGTTAAACCTGGCAAGAGTGGAAAAGATCGAGAGGGGGGGGGGGGCAACCTTAATATTTGGGAGAGGGAGTTGGTTGAGGTTTCTTTGGAAGAGTATGTGGAGGCTGTGTGGCTGTAGTATCGACGTGACGTACCGGTAGAGGCATGGAAGCCAACGAGGATTGGAAATAGAGGGAAACTATAGGCGTATTGGAGTAGAATTTACGGATGGTGTAGATTGCTCGGAGGTGTAGAGTGAGTGAGGAGAGGCACGAATTTGATCAGTAGGTAGATGATTCTTGTGAGGGAAAATAAACGGATGCGTGAAATGAGCGGAATGCATGGCATTCTAGAATCTGGAGGTAGATACAGAACTTAAATGGGGAGGATATTCATGAAACATTTTCATAGTAACGTTTGGGTCGGATAAAGGTTTCCTGGGTGTGACTAACCCAGTTAATATTAGTAGCCTCTTGTGGGCTTTCTGTTGGATGTTCATTAGGTGAGGTATCTTCATTAGTTTCCAGTCGATCGTTTGTCTAAAATACGTTAATGGTTTAGTTAATTGGATAGGACGGTAGTAAATGGTAAGGTAAGAGACTTGACTGATGCACAAGCATATTGGGTTCCATTACAAAAGAGGCGTCCTACTTTAGAATAAACCACGACAACCTTAACATAGACCAGGGATACACAGCAGGACGTGAATCGTGGTTTGGACATCGAAAGAAAAAAGAAAGCATAGATGGATGACTGAAGCTTGGAGCGGACGGGAGCGGCTGTTTCAAACGTGGCGCCAACACCTCTCGCCACCTGACGTCACTCGGTCCCGAGGTGGCCCTGAGCTGCTATGAGCTGCCCATCTCACCTTCCGCTCCAGATGCTGTGATGGTGCCTGTACAAGTGGAAAACAGTACCAGCCCCGGTAGCCGGTTGTTCATATTCCTTACGATGCCGACGGAGCACAAGTGTTTTATTCGAAATGAGGTGGCTTCAAAACCGAGAAGATTTTATTGAGGTAAGGTAGAAGTCGTGGAAGTGGAAGGTGTGGGTGTTGCGCCCTATAATTACTGCCTGAGTACCAGAAGGGTTGGTCTTTAGAAGTATTGGTTACGCCAGGAGGTAAACTGATTGAGATGCGACTGGAGGGATCGTTGAGATTTCTGACTTGTAGGATAGAGGGCGAGGAAAGCGGTATCATAAGTGTATTTGAAGGAGCTGGCCTGTTGAGGTGGTTCGTGGAATTCAGCAGTGGTATGGAGCTGAGGAGCCGTGTAATGACGGAGCCGCGGGGCACGACTTCACTGGGGTGGAAGGTATGGGAATTGGTCTTGTTAATGATTACAGAGGATGGGCGATTAAAGAGGAAGGATTCAATAAGGCGGACATTATTAACTGGACGTATATAAGTCTGGTTAACGTCCTGCTAATCGTGACATGAAATGTCAAAATTTTGAACGATTTAGGAATGCTAGAAAATATAATGGAAATGAAGAGGCTCAGTCTAGATACAGAAGGGGTCAGTGAAGTGAAATAGACTGATAACCATTTCTGGTCAGATGAGTATAGAGTAATAACAATAGAAACAGAAAATGGTATAATTGAAATAGGATCAGTTATGAATAGAAAGGTACTCAGCCGTAGAGAGTGAATTACTGTTACTAGTTCACTAATAGGGTTGTTCTCATCAGAATCGACAGCAAACCAACATCGACAACAATGGTTCAGGTATACATGCCGACGTCGGCGGCCGAAGATGAAGAAATAGAGATACCATATGAAGATATTGAAGGGTAATTCAGAGCGAAAAACGAGATGAAAAATGTGCTACTCATGGGGAACTGGAATGCAGTTGTAGGAAAAGGAGTAGAAGGAATCTGGGCTTGGTAGTAGGAATGATGGAGGAGAAAGATTAATATTCTGTAAGAAGTTTCATCTCGTAATACCGAAGGATGTAGAGGCTTATCTAACTTGGGGTCAGATATTTACTGCCTACAGGAAAATTAAAGAGACCTTTGGAGAAAAGAAAACCACTTGTATGAATATCAAGAGCTCAGATGAAAACCCAGTTCTAAGCAAAGAATGGAAAGCGGAAAGGGGGGAGTATATAGAGGGTCTATACTAGGGCGATGTACTTGAGGACAATATTTTGGAAGTGGAAGAGGATATAGATAAAGATGGAATGGGAGATATGTTACTGCGTGAAGAGTTCGGCAGAGCACTGAAAGACATAAGTCGAAACAACGCCCCGGGAGCAGACAAGATTCCATTAGAACTACTGACAGCCTTGGGAGAGCCAGTCCTGACAAAACTCTACCATGTGGTGAGCAAGATGTATGAGACAGGTGAAATACCCTCAGACTTCAAAAATAATAATATAATAATTCCAATCCCAAAGAAAGCAGGTGTTGACAGATGTGAAAATTACCGAACTATCAGTTTAAAAAGACACAGCTGCAAAATACTAACGCGAATTCTTTACAGACGAATGAAAAAACTAGTAGAAGCCGACCTCGGGGAAGATCAGTTTGGATTCCGTAGAAATATCGGAACACATGAGGCAATACTGACCCTACGACTTATCTTAGAAGCTAGATTAAGGAAAGGCAAACCTACGTTTCTAGCATTTGTAGACTTAGAGAAAGCTTTGGCAATGTTGACTGGAATACTCTCTTTCAAATTCTGAAGGTGGCACGGGTAAAATAGAGGGAGCGAAAAGCTATTTACAATTCGTACAGAAACCAGATGGCAGTTATAAGAGTCGAGGGACATCAAACGGAAGCAGTGGCTGGAAAGGGAGTGAGACAGGGTTGTAGCCTCTCCCCGATGTTATTCAATCTGTATATTGAGCAAGCTGTGAAGGAAACAAAAGAAAAATTCTGAGTAGATATTAAAATCCATGGAGAAGAAATAAAAGTTTCGCCGATGACATTGTAATTCTGTTAGAGACAGCAAAAGACTTGGAAGAGAAGGTGAACGGGATGGACAGTGTCTTGAAAGGCGGATATAAGATGAACATCAACAAAAGCGAAACGAGGATAATGGAATGTAGTCGAATTAAGTCAGGTGATGCTGAGAGAATTAGATTAGGAAATGAGACACTTAAAGTAGTATACGAGTTCTGCTATTTGAGGAGCAAAATAACTGTGATGGTCGAAGTAGAGAGGATATATAATGTAAACTGGCAATGGCAAGGAGAGCATTTCTGAAGAAGAGTAATTAGTTAACATCGAGTATAGTTTTAATTGTCAGGAAGTCGTTTCTGAAAGTATTTGTATGGAGTGTGGCCATGTATGGAAGTAAAACGTGGACGATAATATTTAGGACAAGAAGAGAATAGAATCTTTCGAAATGTGGTGCTACAGAAGAATGCTGAAGATTGGATGGGTAGATCACATAACTAACGAGGAAGTGTAGAATATGTTTGGGGAGAAGAGGAGTTTGTGGCAGAACTTTACTCGAAGAAGGGATCGATTGGTAGGACATGTTCTGAGGCATCAAGGGATAACCAGTTTAGTATTGGAGGGCAGTGTGGAGGGAAAAATTGTAGAGGGAGACCAAGAGACGAATACACTAAGCAGATTCAGAAGGATGTAGGTCTGCTAGCGGGCTACATTGCTGGGATAGGTCCGGTGCTATTTTCTTGTAAGGTTCCCTGCGTGCTACCTACGTTGGCCAATCATGAGATGTTTCGTTTGTGACGTCAGACGCGGAAAGCTTGGGCGGGAAGCCTTTGTTGATAGTCGCTTTTCTGCTGCTATGAGGTGCGGTAGGAAGTTCTTATAATTATTAAATAATGGCACCACAGTGTTCCAAGGAAGCGATTAAAGCATTGATATGTAGTTATAGGAAAGAACAGTATCTGTACGTCGTGAAAAGCGCAAACTATTATAATAAACACTTGCGTGCAGAAGTACTCGAAAGAGTTGCAAGTGCCGTGTGTCTTGTTCGACCACATACGACGAGCAAGGAGTGCTACAGCAAAATGCACAATTTGCGTACTCAGTTTAAAGTGGAGTACGCCAAAGTAAAATCATCGAAAAGCAGTGGTGCTGGGATGAATTGCCTGACGCATCACCGGGTCTTTCAAAAATGGTTCAAATGGCTCTGGGCACTATGAGACTTAACATCTGAGGTCATTAGTCCCCTAGACTCAGAACTACTTAAACCTAAGGACATCACACACATCCATGCCCAAGGCAGGATTCGAACCTGCGACCGTAGCGGCAGCGTGGTTCCGGACTGAAGCGCCTGGAACCGTACGGCCACAACGGCCGGCCCGGGTCTTTCTTCTGAATCACAGGCGAAACCATACAAAGCAGTTCTTCAAATACCAATACATCCATTCGTACAAAATTTGCAAAGGATGTACTATCTTCTTTCGTATAAAATAAAGTCGTATAAAACAGTCATTATTGGTATATTTATAAAGTCAAACAGTAATGAAATGGTGATACAAAAGTAGGTGTTATGCGAACTAACCTCAACTCTTTATGGAGCATGGAGAGCACACTTTTTCCAGCGTTTCTCCTCTTACTCCAGTTTTTCGTCCTTTCTTTCTTTCTTCTTCTCTCATTAGCATGCATTTCTGCATTGTTTAGCACCAAAACAGCTAATAACGCCAGTTTGCTCTGAACATCTGTACCTGAAGCAGCCATCTTCGTTCGATACAACATGCAGCCGATCACAACACAAGTAGCTGCCGATCTTGCACCATGGGAGAGTTTCGGAATGGAAGATAGCCGGCTCCTTTCCCTGCAAGCCGGCAGGCATGCACGCCATCTCGCAAACTTGCGACGAACCTTGCTCCGTGTGAGAGGGACTTAAGAGTAATATAACATAGCACTAAATATAAGGAAGAAATTTCTGAGAATATACGTTTAGAGCTCGGCACTGTGCGGCAGTGAAAACAATGATTGCGGGAGAAATGTAACAGCAGAGACTATAGACATTTCAGCTGTGATGCTACAGAAAAGTACTGAAAATTTGGGGAATGTTAAGGTAAGGAATGAGGAGGTTCTCCGCAGAATCGGAGAGGAGAGAAGGCATGAAAACCACCGATTAGAAGTGGCGGGACGATACGACGTCTGTTAACACATCGTGGAATAATTTCCATGGAATCAGAGGGAATATTTGAGGGTAAGAACTGTAGAGGAAGACAGAGATTTGAATATACCTAGCAAATAACTAATGACATAAGATGCAAGGGCTATTCTGAGATGAAAAGGTTGGCACAGGTGAGGAATTCTTATCGCGCTGTGCCAAGTCAGTCAGAAGACTGATGCCTCAAAATAAATAGATAAAGAAGTCAGGAGTTTGAAAAGGTGACGAAAATGTGATACCCGTTTTTAGATTGCTTCTTTGTCGAGGTGCCGGATCTCTGCATGCGACGAATTGTAAAGTGGCGTGGAAGATTAGTATCAGCTCCGTTGTAGGCCTGTCACTGGCATCACCTCTAGCAGCCGTCGGTCTTGCGGAGAGAGTCGAAGATAATGGAGCGAGCGGAGAGCCCTGTGACCGTCAACCTGCAGTTAGTATGCTTCCCTTACTTAGGAAATGCGCGAGGGCAGCACGGTTTGTGACGGCGAAAGCAATGCCCATGTCGCAACGACCATACTTATAGACTACAATATGAGAATTCACTTCCCACCATTATGCATGAAAGTAATCTTTTTACAATATAAAAACTCGAACAAGCGTGGGCGCTATAGTATCATCTCCACTGTATACTTCATCTGGTGTAAAGGAGGAGGCTGCAATCACAATAGATATGTAGCTCTAAGTCTTGTTCCTGATGTTTCTGCATGTTATGATAGGTGCCGAAACATATTTAGTCAGTAAAAGGAATAGTCGTTTGATATTATGTACATTACGTATTTTCAATAAATCATTATGATAGCTGCGATACTACAGCTGTAATAGCAGGTGACTTCACAGAATGAAAATGACTTGATTGTTAGTTGTGTGGCTACATTTTGCTTTCCTTGAAGGTAGTCACTGGAGGAGGGAAATCTGGCAAGCATTTGCAATATAGGTAAGTAGCATCACTTCTTTAACGTGAAATAGGTTCGTTCAGTAAATAGCGCTCCATAATAATTGTCTCACGCCACATTTATTCTCAAGAGTTAGAATTTGGGGACAATAACAGTCAATAGCCTCTGCATATAGTACATTTCTGCGTACACTCCTTCAGGTTCTGGGCCTTAAGGTAGTGTTGTGTATCAGTGTCTGTTCGCTGTTAGTAAAAGTTCTTGTTCTGTGCTCAAAGTTATGTGTTCTGCACGAATTCTGCTCTTATTTTCTTCAGACACTGTCACACATAGTAACTGCTTGATTAGCCCAAACGCATGAAAGAACGAGGGCACCAAGTCTCGGCCACATCAAAACTGAGGCAGTGGTGTTAAACCAGTTTGGCCAAGTGTTCTCTTATTATAAGACCTGTATGTGGGGGTGCATTGTCATGTTGGAGTAAGATTACTTTTCTGTTCTTATTGGACTGAACATGTCGGAAACGGTTCTTCAGTTAGTTCATTGTCTTCATATACTCGTATGCCTTTGAATTGATAGTTAACTATTTTGGCAACACTTCCATGAGAATAACATAATCACAATTACAAAAAAATATCAACATGATTTTGCAGGCAAATTGAACTGCCTTGAATTTCTTCATTTTGGTTTTTACGTGTTGCGTCACTCCAGCGGCTGTCTCTCCCCTACTTTCTTTTTTTTTGGCTGAAAGAGATGCACTCCCATTTAATCGTCTTCTGATATGTTTCGTGGCAGCGAAGCCTCTGTATTGGACTCAAGTTGCTCCAACCGTTCAAATTAAATTTATTTTTCTTTGAATTTTGATACAATCGCTTTGTATACACTTATAAAAAAAAGTTTTGCATCATCTCGGTTACGAGAGTTCCGGATCCTGTACAGAAAATTGGAAAACAGATCAACATAAATATCATGTTCGCCGTTTTTACTGCTCATGAGAACCACACATAGCATGTTGTACCACCACCACACATCGAGAGCTCCAGAGGTGGTGGTTCAGATTGCTGTACACACCGGTACTTCTAATACCCAGTAGCACGTCCTCTTGCTTTGATGGCGTGCTATACGCAAGTTCATCAAGGCGTTGTTTGTCCAGATTGTCCCGCTCCTCAACGGCAAATTAGCGTAGACCCCTCAGAGTGGTTGGTGCCTCACGTCGTCCTTACACAGCCCTTTTCAGTTTATCACAGGCATGTTCGATAGGGTTCCTGTCTGGAGAACATGCTGGTCACTCCAGTCGAGCGACGTCGTTATCCAGAAAGAAGTCACTCAAAAGATGTGCACGATGGAGCCGCGAATTGTCGTCCATGAAGACGAATGCTTAGCCAATATGCTGCCGATAGCGTTGCACTATCGGTCGGAGGAGGGCACTCACGTCTCGTACAGCAATTACGGCGCCTTCCATGATCACCAGAGGAGTACGTCGGCCCCACATAATACCACCCCAAAACAGCAGGGAACCTCAACCTTGCTGTATTCGCTGGACAGCGTGTCTAAGGCGTTCAGACTGACCGGGTTGTCTCCATACACGTCTCCAACGATTGTCTGGTTGAGGGCATATACGACACTCATCGGTGAACAGAACGTGATACCAAACTTGACGGTCCATTCGGCACGTTGTTGCACCCATTTGTATTGCGCTGCATGGTGTCGTGGTTGCAAATAAGGACCTCGCAATGGACGTCTGGAGTGAAGCTGCGCATCATGAAACCTGTTGCGCACAATTTGAGTCGTAACACGACGTCCTGTGACTGCACGAAAAACATTATTCAGCATCGTGGCGTTTCTGCCAGGCTTCCTCCGAGCCGTAATCCTTAGGTAGCGGTCATCCACTACAGTAGTAGCAGTTAGGCAGCCTTAGCGAGGCATGTCTTTGACAGTTCCTGCCCTCTGTATGTCCTCCATGTCCGAACAACATCGCTTTGGTTACCTCCAAGACGCATGGAAACTTCCTATGTTGAGAGCCCTTCCTGGCACAAAGTAACAATACGGACGCGATCGAACCGCGGTACTGACCGTCTATGCTGGTTGAACTACAAACAACACGAGCCGTGAGCCTCATTCCTGGTGGAAAGACTGGAACTGATCAGCTGTCCCTCTAATTGGAACTGCTCATGCATTGTTGTTTCTATCTTCGGGCGGGTTTAGTGATATCTCTGAACAGTCAAAGAGGCTGTGTCTGTGATACAATATCCACAGCCACCATCTATCTTCAGGAGTTCTGGGAACCGGAGTGGTGCAAAACGAATTTTGACGTGTGTATTTTCCAAAATACGTTTTTTGCTCCTGTCCTTCTATCATGTCTCATTCAACATTCACTCTATCTCCTTCGACGTTTTTATCTCCGTCTCGTACTTCTTTCCTGTCTCCGTATGTTACTTTCCTATCTGCTACTTTCTTACTGTTTTCTTCTGTTTTATTTCTGCTTAAGTTTCCTTATCCATTTCCTGTGCTTTTTTCTGTCTGCTGATGCTTTTCGTTTGTCTTAGCCTTTTCTAACAACTGTCTGAGGCAGAGTGGAATGTCCCCAAGTAATTTATGAAATTGAGCTGCTTTGTTCTACGTTTGACCCAGTTTCGGAAGCAATGCTACTTCCACTCGGCTCGGTTATCATAGTATCTTCCTGGGTTTCGCGCTAAGCAATTGCTGTTGTTCCTTCCCCTCAAACATTGATACATAAGATCCTCTGATTCTGTTAAATGCTCCTCTCTGGCGATTTTCCTATTCTTTCTAGAATGCTCTCGACTAGCCCAATCAGTTTTTTAAAGACTAGCATGTAATAGAATCCATCATTCAGTGAATGAACACTAACATAATTTAAACACAAATAAACAACTCGATATACACAAGGGAAGTCCTCACTAGGAAGTTAAAAAATTCTTCCCTCTCAGCCTACTCAAATCACCCAAAATACAATCACATACCAGAAGAAAAAATAGTAAATAACTTAGATTACGCAAGATACACGCGATGCTATACTGTATACGCGGTTTAGAGTTAAAGCAAATAAAAATGCTACTTAAAGTGGGCGCTTTTACTGACTAAGATCTGTCTTACAGTGCAGGATAACAGATGATTCCATAAGCAAGATACTGGCAAGGTTGATTTAAAGTATATGCGCCGTATGTATCTCTTTCGTGCCAGTGGTATGGAACCTTATTATACTACTTACGATATGATTAATTGCATGCTAGGTAAGCGAGAGGACTTCACGTTACGAATCAGTTAATCAACTGATCACAATATCTCCGTACAAACTTAATGGACAGAAGGTTTGGACATTGCACTGCAACATAGCACCTTCACAATGAGACAAACAAACTAGAAAGTCTGACGAATTGGCTGTACTCATATTCACAGAGTCTCCTAACCAGGATCACTTGTAAGGCAATAGTTTGTTCTGAGATTTAAATGAAGTCGAAGTTTAATAAGTCATTTATTTACTCCAAGATCTCGATAGATACCACATTAAAATGACAGAGAATGAGGTTCCAACGAAATCAGCATGGACTCTTGTAAGATCGACCGAGAAACTCCTACAACACAAAGAGGATAAAGGCGCCTAAATTACTGAAACATAAACCTCTTTAGATTCTCAGTTGAACCACGAATGTCCCGTTAACAATCTGGGAAGGTACCTCGTTTACATGGAAGCCTGCTTGTTAAACGCAAGCTTTCGTTAACAGTGCAGCTAACAAATGCAAAGTAAAGAGTCTGAGACGCGCAAAAATAAGCAGTCAACACTGGTTGCCTAGCCAATCCCACAGGTTTGACATGCTCAGGAATTGGATAGTGCTAATGTGAAATCCGTCGCTTACTCTAAACTTCGCGAACGTCAGCATGATCTCCCGGAGAGACACTTTACAAAGATTGCCCTAATCGGCTCCCTAAGCGGTGACTGGAATATAAGTATCTCTCCCTCCCCAGCCTGTCCACAAATGTCCGAAATTATCCTCCTCTAAACTAAAATCCTCACATACGAGAAATGATAACTCAATGCTACTGCCAACATGACCGCCGCAGATTTATTTACCAGAACACAGGGGAAATTTCCCGTTGCAGGCTTACAGAACTCACCGTAACTTGCAAGAGATTGGTGAAGTTTGCCAGCCTTGTTCCACTCATTGGTTCCACTCATTGGTCGATGCGTAAGTATCGATCCACGGGGAGACTCATTAGATTGGATAATAAAACCTGGAAAGAAAGGAAATGAATTTTCTCACGGTGTCCAAGCAGAGCTGCGATAGCCGATTCCTAGATCTCCGACTAAAGAGGAGAAATAGTCACGCTCAGTGATGTATTAGGGACTTTCAGTGGGCTAGTGGCTGATAGTCTTCAAAACACAAAACCGAATTACCCCACAAAGGGAGGAGCAGGGTCTACCTTCACCCAACTTCTGCAAACTGCAGTGCTCTGGGGAACAATTTATCTTCTCTAAAGTCTCTGGAACGAAACTCCACTTGTCACGCTAGACTATGAGGCGAACACTTGCGCCCGCTCGTTACTAACAAGATCATTTTTAGCTTTCTTCCTGGCATTCGTGCAGACCATATTGACCGCACCATTGAATATCCAAGAGTCTCAATCATTGCACTCATATTTCCAAAAAACGCTGATAGCTGTAGCGGCAGCTGTTTAGTTGTGATGCGCCAGTCTGCACGAATAACGGCATTAGCACGTGGGCAGTGGCGGCTTCCTTTTTTCAAATCTTCCGCCATGCGCACCAGAGAACTAGCGGTTTCCCGCCACAGAGGGCGCCTCCCAACAAGGGGGTGCGGCCGTGCCGCCGCAAAAGACCCGGTTGTGGCTGTCAGCGACACTGCAATTTGGGGCATCAAGTCAGACTCTCCTCAGGGTGATGCGCTGTGCAGGGGCAGTCAGTTCAAGTTGGCCTTTGGGATTTGGTACTAGGCCTCCTGAAATGCGTTTCTGCGACGTGCGCATTATTATAGTGATATGTCAATTGAAGGTGTAGGTTGGGGGGGGGGGGGGGTAGAAAAGGGATTACTGATGTTAGCTACAGAGAGACATTACGCCGAATCAGGAGCGTCGAGTGGAAATGTCGGACCGGGATTCGAACTGGGACCTCTTGCTTACTGGGCAGGTGCGTCAACCACTGCTCCATTCGGGGCTCAGTGTTATCGCCACTTCGCGGACTATCTCGACACGCCTCACAGCCGACCCACATTCCCACCGAGTGCCACTTGTCTGCAATCCCTGTCCGTTCCCTCCATGCTCACTACTCTGAGATTCCTGCAAGAGGTGGGACGTGCTTTGTGCATGTCCGAAAGAACAGATACCTCGTTTTCATATTACTGTGTGTGTTCTTTGAGCGCCAAAAATTTATTTCTTTGTATGGTTAAGGAATTTCCCTTTAATTTTGGGATTAAGTTTGAGTGAAGTAAATTATGGAGAATCTGGTGTTTTGGAGAGTCTAATTCATCAGATGCTCTGGCCTTTGGACTATGAGACCATCAACACTGTCCGTCAGCCCAGTGAGCTTGGAGCTGGTTAAGCACGTTAGAAGAGTTGTCAGGAGAAGGCGATATTGGTAGCGTCTCTCACGGTATCCTGCCTCCTTGGTGCTGTCAAGGAGTTTCAGTGACTAAGATGTAGACCTAGTAAGTGTATGCTCCGTGGTAAATCTGACAGGGTGAAAGTATTTAAAAGTGTCATCAGGTTACCTTCCATTCGGAAAGTAAGTGCACTCAGCGACTGTTATGTGGCTTATAAATTATATTGAGTGCATCAATCACTCGTCCTTTTTTAGATTTTATTACCCAAATCCAGATTGCGGCAAGTGGCTAGCCATTCTCAATGCACTATTTTCTACTCTCGACGCATGTAAGTCCCTGTTGTTCGGGCGTCAGTCACATTTCTTTGAATACTAGTCATTTAAAAGTGTATAAATGATTGGTGATTCTGTGTGCGTTAAACTGTTGACGTTGTTGGAAGTCCCCACTGCTAAGGGTGCCCTTTGCTGACTGAACAACCGATTACGGGAGACTGTGAAAGGAGCTAGTGTTGTCGCAACTTAAACGCTCCCTTAGTCTGTGCTAGTCTTGAGGGTGTTGAAATACACGCAGAGGTCATTCAACCTGTTGACGGTAGTGTTCTCATGTTGACCCTCTGTCAGTGTGCATCGTCTGCCGACATCGAACTCGCAGACCCGGTCGCCTCCTGCATCACGTCACACCGCAGGGAATGGTGTTAGCAATTTAGAGGCTTTTGCCGCAATCTTTACAGTATTTTGGTTATTCTTCATTTTTATAGGAAAGAGACGTCATCCTGTGTAATTTTTTAATCAATTACGAGTGTCACTCTGTCGACTTAACGTTTTACAGGGCCGTGAACGACAATTTCAAATGTTGTTATATTTCTAAAAATTGTATCATCTGACGGTGGCCAGGTTTAATTTTTTTAAGAGCTGTGATGGGCCGTCTCTCACTTCGTTAATATTTTTATTGAAGTTTCGTATCTGGCGCTGGTGAAGCTTTTATTAAACCGGTTTTTAGAAGCAGGGGCAGTGTATTAACAGGGATGCATTTATAAGTAATTACTTTCTTTACCCATCATGTTCTTTGTTTCATATTAGTCGACATTCTGTTTGTTGATTATAATTGTGGTATAAGACTCTAGGAAGCCAACTTGACGCCTTTATCAAAATGATTATACCGCATGTTAGTACTTGTTGTTTGTTTCTTTTCCTAAACTCCTAAACTCCTCCCGAACATGCCATGAAGGCCCAACGGTACCGACCGACCGCTGTGTCATCCTCAGACCACAGGCGTTACTGGATGTGGATTGGAGGGGCATGCGGTCAACACATCGCTCTTCTGGTCGTATGTTAGTTTACGAGGCCGGAGCCGCTACTTCTCAATCAAGTAGCTCCACACTCACAAGGGCTGAGTACACCCCACTTGCCAACAGCGCCCGGCAGACCATCCAAGTGCTAGCCCAGCCCAACAGCGCTTAACTTCGGTGATCTGACGGGAACCGGTGTTACCACTGCGGCGCAGGCCGTTGGCGTTTTCGTTTCCTAAATGTATTAAATTCATAATTAGATTAAATTCTGTTATTTCTTCCTCTCGTTTTATTTAGGGGCCCTTTGGGCTTGTTTACAAATCGTTAAGGAATTTTTTGGAGTCACTCCATTTTAAATTTCCTAAGCGGCAACAGCCTTAGGAGAAATTTGTCCCTTATAGCAAGTTAGTTTAATATCAACTGAAAATTTGGCCTTTATAATATTTTGTAATAAATGTTTTACAAATGGTAACTGATGTTTACCCGAAACCCTACTCAATCCTTCCACACAATCTGCTCTGAGCACCTTGGTACCATTTTAATGGTGGAAAGCGTTGGTTTCAACAGCCCCTTGATTATCAATAATGACAGGATTGGTGAGGTAGGTACTGCACGCAGCATCCGCAAACTTGCAGTGGCCTGTGGAACTAAGTCCCTTCTATAAAGCCTCTGGGACTAAGCTCCAGCGGTCACGCCAGACAGTGGGATGATGCTTTCAAGCCTTCTTCAAGGGTTAAAAATTCTTGTACTCCTCAAAAGATAGCCAAGAAATGAGCAGAGATATGTGCAAATAGCCCGCAACAGTATGTGGCTGTCATGTCATAATCTTGTGGTCTGTTGTGAGGATTTATAGAACACATCTTGAGAACGGCACTGAATATTCCAGTCTCAGTGACTTAACACGCATTTCCAGTGCTCACCTACAACTGTAGCGCCAGCTCTTGAGCTGTGATGCACAATTCTGGATGAGCATGGTTCACCAGGTCGGGAACAGTGGCTGAATCACATCGAGGACAGGACGAACCGAACGTGGTCGACCATACCGCTCGGTTTTTGCGCTTCCCGATATTTTAATTCTCTTTACACAGTACCCCACAGCACTCCTATCAAATTCATCAGTACCATACTCTGTCGCAAATGTTTACGTATGTTAACTGTGGTTTGTTTTTCTGTAACCAGGAATTCAACTGCAGCAGGATACTTGTCAC
This sequence comes from Schistocerca piceifrons, assembly GCF_021461385.2. NCBI lineage: Eukaryota > Metazoa > Arthropoda > Insecta > Orthoptera > Acrididae > Schistocerca > Schistocerca piceifrons. Next base: position 393,766,972 of record NC_060144.1, on the reverse strand, counting down.
GAGTGTCTTGTGTAGACGCACATCAGCTTTGCCAGCTGCCGAAATTGTTCGAAACATGGCGCACGTCCAGAAGAAACATCAATTCCAAACGTGAAGGCCTGCTTTCTGTATATTTAACGGCTGCAGAAAAAATTGGTGAATTATTTACTGAACCACCCAGCTTTCAGTTGTAAAAAATAACCGTAGAAGTGATCAACTTCATTGATGGCGGGGAACTGGTGTCCTCACACTCCACGGGAATGTAGGACAGGTTGAGCTCCTGTGAACCTCCTGGCAAGTATCTAGTTTCAGCAGCGTAGCTCCTGCATGCAGATGGGTGAGGACCCAAGGTTTGAAGGCGAGAGAACCAGAATACACAAATTTCCAGCTTCAGTCTCGTCCCATTGGGGTCTGATAACGTCTGTAGTAAACTACTGACCAACAACATCGACTTAATCACTTCTGGAAGAAGCTGTAATAGCGTAACAACGGAGCTCAAATTCTAGAACTATCCCACATTAATACACCACATACTGTAGCGCGAGAGGTCCCGCTTATTTTCGTGTCACCACTCTCACACGCTTTTCAGTCGTCTCGCAGGCAGAGCGATTCCTTCATAGTGCACTGTAAGGGTAACGCCATACTCTCTAAAGCACAAAATCTGAAGATTGGATTGCAACTGTTGTGCTACAGTACCTCGTCGACTGCATCGTTGATTCTGGTGGGTATTGTAACTACTAGACATCAGAACACGTCGTATTACTGAATATTTTTGCTTGAAGTTAAGTGGATATGAATCATGACACTTTAACCATAAATGGACGTAAGACGATTTCATCAATTAGAGCAACATGACGTGGTAAATTCACAATAAATAATCTATTAACCAAAAGATTAAAGTAAATTAAAATGAATCACCCACAATATTTTCATAGAGATGTAAGTTATTGAGCGTCAAACAGAGTTTACAGGAAAGCCAAGAAGCGGAAATGTAAAAGGTAATGTTTTCGCCACATATCGCTTTTCGAGCTCTTCTTGCGAAGAATTCAAAATTGCACCATGAATCGAAGTTGAAGTTAATTTGTGTTAGTATCGGGGTAAGATAGTTCAAAAGTAAAAGCAACGCGAGGGCGTATCATTTCCAACAGTGCTGTGTACAGGAAACGAACGTAGTGTTCATGTCACCTTCCAGGTTGAAGATAGTATTATCTTTACTATACCTCAAACTACACAAAAAATTAAGACTGCAGTTGTTTCTGAATATTGATTCTTTCTAATGAATCGTTCCACGGACTTGTTTAATGTAACGAAGTAACTCCTCAGTGAAACTTCCAGTCACCGTTTTGGAGGCAGATGATTCTGTTGGAAGCTGTTTGGCAGGCTAAGGACAGTTCCTCTAGTTGCTGAATTATTTTCTCTTAATATGTAGGCCATAAACGAAATTATCTTCTGCCGCTTCTGGATACATGTGTCGTGTTGCTTCAAAATGTTATAGGAATATCCCAGTTTCCTTCATTGTGTGTGTGGCGTTTAATAGTTGTAGAGTATTAGGGCTTTAATAAAAAAATTTGGTAGGCAGAATTCTCAAACGTCTTGACCAACCGACCTGGTTTCTCTTAATAACGGTATTATCCGATTATGCATCCTGTTGCCGAAAATTGGCATTCACAGTATCATTCGAATTATGTCGTGAAGAGGTATCACTCTCGACGCTGTACGTTACTAAGCAAATTAGCTTAAACAGATATATGATGTTTGTAGTCGCTTTAGGAAAACTTACAACGACGTGTGCTTCTTTCTAGGTGAGGGAGGTAATTGCACTCAGTTATTGCTGATTCCAAGGTATTTGCTACTCAAAACCCTCCCTAAATGCAATTACATCAGTGCGACGTGTCGTCTCATTGACAGGAAGTTCAATGCGACACCGAAATGCTTAATGATAGTTACATCATCACACGTGGCGCGCTCTCCTCATCACACAGTTGACTATGTGATATTGAGTGCTAAGATTCGGATTGCATTTTTTGTTACGTAGCGCTATTATAATTAAATTACCATTGACGAAGAACCTGAATTTGCTTGGAATAGCGGCAATTTTCTTAAATCATACGTGACAGGAGAAGCAAATACAAACGTCCGAATACGGCATAAGATACGGTACCTTCCTGTAACAACTGATCAAATTGTTTCATCTTGTGTTTGTTTCATAAGATAATACACTCAAATATTTCTTGGCTACAACCCGTTGTAGTTCATGAATCGCCAAATATCATTAAGAAAATGAACTCTTACTGATAATCGATACTAACCGCCACCAATCGGCCAACAGCTGTTCATGTTAAATATACAGTCCCGTTCTTGTAGGACTGAAATGGGAATTCATCGGATGTTTTAATCCACCATTGTTCTGTAAATTTCGAGACAAGCGACGTGAACTGCATACAGAGATAAATGCCGTAAGGTCGGCATAAGGACTCCCAATGCAGTCTCCTGTGCGTTAGTCTAATTCACAACATCTCGTAAAAGTGGCTAAATTCACAGAACTAACCAAAATACTCTACAAATACATCATACTACATTAATCTCTGACTTTTGTATATACTGTAAGTAAGTTGTTATTTGTGAAGGTGGAATAACGCAGGTAGGAGAGCAGACTCCAGCCCTGTACCACTCTGCAGATGGCAGGAATGATATTTGAATACATAATAGTTTAGGCTGCATAAAGTAAACTTTATGGTTGTCATAGGTTTCAGTCTCTGTGCAATTTATCGTTTGGGAGGGATTATTTTCGAATTCATGCGCATGTCCTTTATTATAGGTAGTGTAGTGAGAAGTACAAGTATCATCTGGCGTAACTCAGTGTAGTGTGGTAGGGCTGCTACATGTTTTATAGCGTTTGGAATCGTGTGACATTGTTCCCATTCGTCGTAGAGTTTGTGTAGAGAGCTGGTGTAATGAGAAACGTGTCGCAGAATGCTGAGTGACTTACACATGAGCTGCATTTGGAGCTAAGATTGGCAACTTATTCGCGTAAATATGGTGGAACAGGAGAAAATGGACGAAAAGATCGGTTACTGTATGACAAGCGATCGATGATTTTGCCATATGTTACACCACAGATCTACTGTACTCTACACGCCTCTACGTTTATAATTGAATTAACATATTGGTATATTATGGTAGGATGGTCATCGTTCCGCATATGGAATTGTTGTAGTGCCAGTACTAATGCAGAACCGGTTGCAGCAGATTTAGCCCGCCATTAAGGACTCCCTGCGTCAGGTTGCACATTAGGCAATTATACTAGATATATTCAAGATGACCCACACTCCGTTTCCTCCAAAGCGTGCCCACACACCTGAAAGGACTTCTGGTGCAGGTTGAGAGGGAGTATTATGGCCGGCCGCGGTGGTCTCGCGGTTCTAGGCGCTCAGTCCGGAGCTGCGCGACTGCTACGGTCGCAGGTTCGAATCCTGCCTCGGGCATGGATGTGTGTGATGTCCTTAGGTTAGTTAAATTTAAGTAGTTCTAAGTTCTAGGGGACTGATGACCACTGATGTTAAGTCCCATAGTGCTCAGAGCCATTTGAATCATTTTTTTGGAGTAATAGGTTATGCAGGGTGTAACTGTAACTAGTATACTCCACTTCGAACGTTTTTTCCAGCAATATTAACAGCACTTGGAAAAATGCATAGTGACACCCTGCTGTCGCACAAAATTCTTCATTCACAAACAGATTTAGTCATTTTCAAAGTGCTAAAGTTTGTTTCAGCTGCATCAAATGAGACATGTGTCTTTAGACAGGCATTTTAACAACCAAGATAACCCCATCCCCACCTTACATGATGTACTGTATTCTCTAAAAGTGGTTCAATCCACTGGCAAGGACTTCCTGGAAGCGGCCACATGGTCTCTGGCTGTGAGAATGAAGGTCACCCTCTAGATGAGTGAGATTCAGGACCCACTGCCTCCTTTTTGTAACAAGAGCACTTGACTGTGTCGCTTCATTCCAGAGCTGAACACCGCAGGAAGAGAATCTGGTTTGTTATAAGTAGTAATTTCCCGTCAGTGGGGAAATAGTTAGGAAGGAACAATGTTGCAGAAAATAACTTGTGGTTCATTAACAATAAATTTATAATGCAACCTGTTATGAGTTTTGTAAGTTTCTACATACAATATTTACATTTTAACATTTCCCTTCTGATCATTTTTCTCTTGATAATATGTGTGAAACAGGACTAGGAGCAACAGTGTAGAGAAAAATCACACACGTACACATGCACATGTTGTTGTTGTTGTTGTTGTTGTGGTCTTCAGTCCTGAGACTGGTTTGATGCAGCTCTCCATGCTACTCTAACCTGTGCAAGCTTTTTCATCTCCCAGTACCTACTGCAACCTACATCCTTCTGAATCTGCTTAGTGTATTCATCTCTTGGTCTCCCCCTACGATTTTTACCCTCCACGCTGCCCTCCAATGCTAAATTGGTGATCCCTTGATGCCTCAGAACATGTCCTACCAACCGATCCCTTCTTCTGGTCAAGTTGTGCCACAAACTTCTCTTCTCCCCAATCCTATTCAATACTTCCTCATTAGTTATGTGATCTACCCATCTAATCTTCAGCATTCTTCTGTAGCACCACATTTCGAAAGCTTCTATTCTCTTCTTGTCCAAACTATTTATCGTCCATGTTTCACTTCCATACATGGCTACACTCCATACGAATACTTTCAGAAATGACTTCCTGACAAATCAATACTGGATGTTAACAAATTTCTCTTCATCAGAAACGCTTTCCTTGCCATTGTCAGCCTACATTTTATATCCTCTCTACTTTGACCATCGTCAGTTATTTTGCTCCCCAAATAGCAAAACTCCTTTACTACTTTAAGTGCCTGATTTCCTAATCTAATTCCCTCAGCATCACCCAACTTAATTAGACAACATTCCATACATGCACATGTATATGTACGATATTTACATGCCCATATAAACACATACTCATACACACAATCATGACCAACTATTCATCAACTTTTCTACTCACGCATCCAGAATAAATTAAACAGCTGCACACTCAATCGCTCAAAGAATTGAATGAGTACGTGGGGTTACCAGTCCAGTTCCCACTGAAGAAGGAAAGATGCCGTTCATCATTACAACTGTAAGGCAGCAATAGTAATTTTAAACAGAATTTATAACGTAATTAAGGTAACAAGGTTATGTAACCAACATTTAGTTACCTTTGAGATAAACAATTGGAACGTTACATCGGTGACTGTTTCCATTTACGCCCAATACGCTTATCAAATGGAACCTTACGTAGACCACATCAATGTAAGCCAAAGCCAAAAAAAGTTTAAGATAATTTCTGACATTAATACAAGATCCACCATCTGTAACTCAGGCAGAACGGATGACAGACGATTCATAATCACCGACTCAATACAAGAAATACAATTACACGTTGTAACGTTCTTTAAAAAATGATATAATAAACTTTACAATTAGTTGAATGAATGTCTGAACTGTAGAATGGATACAAAACATGAATAATTGTGTAACGTGTTGTAACACGTGTGGTGTACTTATTCTGTGTTACCGTTAGCAAAAAATTTATACGCATTGATTAGGCAATGCAACTTCCAATACAAATAAAGAAATACAGTCACTGCAAAAAGAGATTCAGCCCCTTAGGCACGGAATCGTCTGGCCCTGTTTAAAACTGATAACTTGGGTCCCTTTGCACATAACAAATAAATTAAATTGTCTTACCTTTCAAGCAGCAACTTTGGAATGTGATACGTTCTGGTCTCTCATGAAAAAATATGCTAGCTACATGCTCACCAATATGTAATGCTGGCTGTAATACTTTGTAATAAACTGGACATTGTTTTGGCCGATAAGCGAGGACATTTCAGAAAATCCAACTCATTTGAAAAACGTATGACCTGGACTGTGAGGGGGTATTGATTGTGGTGAATTACTAATACTGAGTTCTTTTTTAGCAAAATTATATTGCAAATTAAGTTTGGCTTTTCCTAAACATCTGATAATTGATGCTACATTACTCATAATTGATTCACAAACTATGGAATATAAACAGGAAGTATTATCTACCCTCATTAAACCACTATAAATGCCAATTATCAAATTACTTATAGCTGTGTTAACAAATCTTACAATCATTACAAAAGTGAAATACCCACCTACCCTTTTTATCAAAACCAATTACGTACATTCTAGGGTTACTCCACAATCACAAATAATCAGTCAACTCATCTATACTAACGCTCTGGCAAAAACAAAAATCATAATTGTTTAACATCTTTACCTTGCTTGCATAAAGACTTCTGCTTTCAAGTTCAACAATACAATATGTTGCTAACACCCACATGACAGAACACAATTGTTTACGGAATCAGGTCAATGAACTTCGTACAGTCAATCAGAGTGCCAACAGTATATCAGAGGACACAGTAGTGCAAAGTACTGAATCTGTTATTAAAAATCAGTCAGATTCTATAAACGGTAATTATGCAAACAATGCAAAAAAAGAGACGTCCATGGTTGTAGATGATGTCTCCACAACTCAAAGCACAACGCAGGTGACACCCGTCATATTAATTCAAAGCAAGTAGGATCGATGTTTCAAAATCTCATCCAAATATTCAGTGAACAGTTTGATGAAAATGATGAACAATTTTGCATCATACGAGAAAAACAAGTTGACACCACCACTGAGTTCAGTGAACGATTTAATGAAAATGCTGAACAATTTTCCATCATACGTCGCAAGCTGAAATCATACACAGAGACGATTAACAATCGTTTTAAAGAGGTAGATACATTAAGGCCAGTGAGAAACGCCTTTGCGATAAAACTGAAGGGGAGCCGGAGGTGCCTATGCTGCCCATGTTAAAATCACTAAGTTTGAGGAACATTTATGAATAACCTACCAAATAGAAAAATTAGAATTTTTTTTACATATAGAGTGGGTTAGTATTGCAGTTATGACAGAGGGATTTTGGAGTATCTTTTCTAGTTTCCTTCCAATAATTTTTTTTATTAATGAACCAAATTTTTTTTCAAACAATTGCTTTATACGTAAACTGAAATGAAACTACTGAACATATTGCCAAATGGCTGTGTTACAATGTAAGTCTGACCATTGGGAGTGCTGTATAAAAATTTCATCTCTCTAGCTTGAGTGGATTTTGAGAAAATGTTCCTTATATTCGAAAAATTCTAATATATGGGAAAAGGCTATCAAAGTTTCTCAATACATTTCTGCACTATAGGATGGATTATCAGGGTCTTATTCTTCATCCTCCAAAAGCCTCCTCTTCTGGCTTCTTTTCTGGCCTGTTGTTCCATCATACTTCATATGCTTTTCTCCTCTTTCTGCTCCTCTTATCCTTTCTCTATCAATAATACTTAGTGCTCGTACAGTGTTCACCCAAATTGTAAATCCTAATGCCTTAAGAACTTCACACTTCACACTGTTCCTTTGGTTGTTGGTTGCTACTGCATCATAAATGCCAAAGTACAGTGTTTTTATGCTTACAAAAACCCTTTTAGGCATCACTTTCCAAATCAAATTGTTCACGCTCTCATTAGGATTCTGTGTCTTTCCATGTAGACATTTGTGTAACAATTCTGGCTGTGCTAAGTCATGAAAATTTGGTTTTATTGCATTTATCACAGCTGCTGGCAAACCATGTTTGTGGTCATAGTCCTTTTTTGCATTATATTTGCACCAGGTATCTTTTGGGCACAGGCTGTGTTGAGGGTATTCATTGGAAGAGGCAGTATGAAGGAACAATGCCCACACTGCTTTCCCCATGTCACTAACATTACTAGTATTTTGCCTTATAGCATACCCACAGTATGTCTATAGACGTTCAATCACCTCATCAGTAAGCCTGCCTCTCCCTCCTGTTGTCTTTCCATCACTGAGCTTACTTGAACCCCACGTTTGTTTGAGCCTTCGAAGCTGTGCACCCATACGTTTTTGCACATGCCCAATGCATTCCAACTTTTCAACTACAAATTCATTTCCATATGGTTTCAGTTCCTCTATAGTCTTGAAACCTTTGGAGTCACCATCCCCAAGGTAGTATTTGTACCTAACATTGTATCTGGGAACTGAACGTTCAAAAATTTTTTTCACTCCATCCACTTCCATTGCTCCACTTGATCCACTAAAATTTGCCTCACAGGTTCCACTGTGCTCTTCTTTCACTTTATTTTTGCACCTACAATGTTTTGATAATATTGCAACATCTATCACTTTTGCACTATCACCACAAGTAGCAGTTACAACCCCATTCAGAGATTTATGACCCCTCATTTGCCAGGAACCATCTAATGCCACTACCAAATCCCTAGAACCACCGTTCATTTCTACAGATTCCTCCACTGCTTCCTTCATGGTTTTCAAAGCTACATCTTCAACAGAGGATCCTACCAGTTCACAGTAGTACCAAAATTCGCTTGGAGGCGATGGCAAGTTCATAATAGCACAAAACAGTTTACCTGCAGTAGACCCCTTTCCAATGGATCGAAGACTATACACAAGTCGAACATTCACACCAAACACTCTAGATCGTCCATTTTCACCAAAGAGACTGGCATGTTAATTGTAGAAAGTCACGTCATACTTGCAACATGCACAGATTATCTTCATCTCACAAGCTAAACCAAAGTGCTTTGGTATCACTAGTCCCACTCCTACACTTGAACACATTTTGCACACAATACTTTCTTTCAGCACAGAAGATAATAATCCTATATTCAGTACTTCGTTAATATCATCACTGTCACTAACATATTCACGAAATCTGTCACTACCACCAGTCAGCCTCTTGCTAGAAGATGTCTCAGGGCTATGGCCGGCTATGTGTTGCTTAGCAGAAGAACGCACTGTTTCAGTAATTGTAGTATCGCAACTTGGTATTAGTGTTAATTTTCTTTTCCCTACGTTCTTCCTCTTCTTATATACACGGTTACTAAAACGTGGCATCGTAAGCAGCACAACGCTTTACACAAGAAGTATAATACTACCAACAACAGGCGTAACACTGCACTAATTCGAAACGGTAAACAACAAAGAGACGATGTTCCGCGCTCTTAGTGCTTCATTTGTCACAGAAAACAATGTAGCCAACCCTTGCACACTCGCTTTATGCGTAACATAAGGCGCTGTATGCGTAACAAGCCGAGAAAATCCCAAGCAGTTCGCCAGGAAGTCACGAGAAGGTGTTAGATGCATTCAGCGGCCGCGCAATTCTTCTGTAGGCGTGGGGGATAATGGTAATAACTCCACTTCTAGGGCGATTAGAACAATAATTCAAACTTTACATTAAAGAGGAATGTTCCAATTAATTTTCGGTAGCAAAAAAAATCGTAATTTTTTGGATTTGACCACCTCCGGCTCCCCTGAAGCTATAGGCGGGCCATGAGCAGACAGTACCAAACCTTTGAGAGATGACATTAATGCTTTAAGACATCAATGTAGCTTACAGATGAAATCAATCAGTCAATCAAAGAATAGATCATTCGATTACATGAACGTCTTAAAATTCACACTGAGACCTCTATTAAGCGGCATGA